>NC_086229.1:6860000-7227500 GCF_036321145.2 Pelmatolapia mariae | reverse complement strand
CTGAGCAGATTCTTTAATTCATTACATTCAGTCAAAGGTCACCTGACAGTTTGTGTCTCTCTACAGAACCATTTCCATCCTGGGCCACAGCTCTGCTGCTTCTCCTGGCTCTCCTGGTTCTTCTGGTTCTCCTGGTTCTCCTGGTTCTCCTGGTTCTCCTGGTTCTTGTTCTCATCGTCTCTGGAGGTCTTTTATTTCATTTCCGGCACTATTTTAAGTCAGGTGAGTGTCTCCTTCTACACTACCCATAATGCCGATGGTTAGCAGGTAGGGGTGGGTTTTGATTAATGATTAAATTGATTCTAGCTTGGATAACGTCATATTGATTCATTAAAATCCTGAATCGATGTTTAAATATAAATGTATTTTAGCTGAAACGCCTGAATCTCAGGTTAAAGCTCCCACAGTTTCAACAACCATCAAACAGCTAAAACAGTAACTGAGAGCAGGAACACGGATTCTGCACAAAGACGCATCAGGATCAGTTTCCATCTAAAAATCTCTGTTTTCTGCATTATTGGCTTGTTGTTACCCACCAGTCTACCGTTGTTGACAGCGCTGTCGGCCGCTGGGTTTGTTGTTGTTTTTCACTTAGTCTCATTTCTGCTGTTCAAAACTGAACAAACTTTGTAAAATGATGCAAAATTGCAAAACTCTCAGCTGTGTCTGTAATCAAACCTCTGTAACTTTGCTTCACATCATCAGGTCATGTTCACATGTGTTTTTGTTCTACTGCAGAATATTTTTAAGGTCATCTGCTATAAAAAGCCAGGCCAGGAAAATCTGCTTCATGTTCTTCTGTTTTATCCTCAGTGACTTTGACACAAAGGCCTCTGCTGTGATGCTCACACCTCTGATGAAGTCTCACAGTGTCAGCTTTCTTTTATAAAAATATGGAAATGAATGATAATATTTCTGACTGTCTGAGGCAAACTGATTAAAAGTGAATGGATTGTAGAAATGAGTGAGGATACCAGCCCTGTTAGCAGGTGTCCTCTGGTGGCTCCTTGACTGTCACACAATCACGTGCTGACAGGAAATGTTGCAGCAGCTTCAGTAAATGTTCCTCCCTGAGTTGTGCTCAGTCATGTGGTGGAGAGCTTCAGATGTTCAGAGCAGGAGAGCTCCAACAAGACCAGGACTGTTCCACCATCTGCTGACATCACAATATAACTGCTTACTGTTAGTAGTGCAGTGTCAGTGGATGCATTTGACCAAAACCAGAGTGGAAACGGTCATAGATGTGGTGTTTCTTCAAGCAGGCTGTGAGGTGGGCAGCAAGCGGCTTCTCAACAAGCTTTGACCTGAAAGAGAAACTGATCTATAATGTTGATGTAATGTTGGATCTAAGCTGGGTTTGCTGAGCTTTGCTTCCACAACGGCATGTTTGAAAAAGCTGGAACACTCCAGTCTGAAGAAAAGCGTTAAAAAGGTTTACAAGGCAAAAAGCTTTGTGGGGAGAATCTCTGAGGGAGCTGAAGACGGCTGATTCTCATCAAATGTCACAGGTGTAAAAGTAGAGCAGCAGTGAGCTGCCACAACAAGAACGCTCTGGGGGGGGTTTGTCATTGATTTCTTTGATCTACAGAAAATCAGACTTTTGTTGCTGTCTGCTTTAGAGCCACATTTATAGGTGAGGCAGCTCGAGACGCAACAGCTGATTGTGTCAAACAAAACTTTGAATTTCTCCCATTTTCTGATCTGAGTTTTGTTTCTGAAGTTTCAAATAGACTCATTTATCCAATGGCACGTCCTCAAGTGAAGGTCAACAAAGACGCAGTTGTGGTCACTCAAAGCTACATCCTCCGCAGACACGTTGCTGATGCTGAGGCCCAAAGAAAGGAAGCGTGTGAGACATGGCCGACTGTGGAGGCTCAGTCTGTCTGTTCTTCTTCATCCAACATGTCTGCAGCACTTTACAGGACGCTGCAGACTAGTTACCAAAGAATGAGTCAGGAACACATCAGGAACAAACTGAGACACACAAGTTTTACAGAGACCCAACGAAGATGAAGAGAAAGCTGCTGTAACCTGGAGACCTCAGTCTGACCCTGAAATACCCACAGATGGAGACACAAACACCTCCACCTGCACCGTCTGTAGCGGGGAGGGAAACATCCTGCTGAAGAAACAAGTGCTGCTCACTGTCAGGGCTCAGTGCTGTAGATGCAGGTCAGAGGTCAGAGGTCATGGTGGGACCAGTTTACTCCATGTAATCCATTCAGCCTGTGGCTGATAATGTTTCTAATAATGACAAACTGGAAACACAACTTTACGATTGTTTCTTTAACATCATATTTCCTGAAGTATTCAGACACTTATTTGAAGCCCCTTCAGCAGGAATCACAGCAGCAGCTGTTTTTGATGCAACGAGCCTCGTCCACACCTGGAGTTTCTGTCCTTCTACTTTCTAAATACTCACAGGCTCAGGCAGTGGGCTCACAAAGAGGTGGCTCTGAGCCCATTTGCAGTGCTGATGAACACTCTGATGTTTGCAGACAAAGTTATGATCTGTAGTGAGAGTGAGGAGGAGAGTCTGGAGAGAAGAGAAAGTACAAACAAGGAGAGATGAGGAGGAGGTCAGGGCTGATTTATGACAGGAGGAGAGCAGTAAGAGTGAAGAGGAGGAGATGGCAGTGAGACCTGCTGTGATGGAGACACACAGACAGGAGGAGCTGCAGGTGGCAGAGCTGAAGATGCTGAGAGTTTGGTTGGAGGTGAGCAGGATGGACAGGATTAGAAAGAAGAAGATCAGAGGGATCGCTCAGGTCCAGCAGAGCTGCAGTCAGACTGTGTGCTGGATGCTCCAGAAACTGACTCAGTGTGTGTGTCAAGTTCACACAGTGCAGAAACAAACTCACTTTACAACATGATCACAGGTTTATTGATCCATCAGAGCAGCTGGAAGGAAGAGACGAGCTCCTGAACATTTCCTGACGCTGCAGACACTGTTCAGAGAGGTGTACTGTTTTCCCTCCTTGTAAATCTCACATTTGATGATGGACCACAGGTTCTCAATGGGGTTCAGATCAGGTGAACAAGGAGGCCATGTCATTAGTTTTTCTTCTTTTATACCCTTTCTTGCCAGCCACGCTGTGGAGTACTTGGACGCGTGTGATGGACCATTGTCCTGCATGAAAATCATGTTTTTCTTGAAGGATGCAGACTTCTTCCTGTACCACTGCTTGAAGAAGGTGTCTTCCAGAAACTGGCAGTAGGACTGGGAGTTGAGCTTGACTCCATCCTCAACCCGAAAAGGCCCCACAAGCTCATCTTTGATGATACCAGCCCAAACTAGTACTCCACCTCCACCTTGCTGGCGTCTGAGTCGGACTGGAGCTCTCTGCCCTTTACCAATCCAGCCACGGGCCCATCCATCTGGCCCATCAAGACTCACTCTCATTTCATCAGTCCATAAAACCTTAGAAAAATCAGTCTTGAGATATTTCTTGGCCCAGTCTTGACGTTTCAGCTTGTGTGTCTTGTTCAGTGGTGGTGGTCTTTCAGCCTTTCTTACCTTGGCCATGTCTCTGAGTATTGCACACCTTGTGCTTTTGGGCACTCCAGTGATGTTGCAGCTCTGAAATATGGCCAAACTGGTGGCAAGTGGCATCTTGGCAGCTGCACGCTTGACTTTTCTCAGTTCATGGGCAGTTATTTTGCGCCTTGTTTTTTCCACACGCTTCTTGCGACCCTGTTGACTATTTTGAATGAAACGCTTGATTGTTCGATGATCACGCTTCAGAAGCTTTGCAATTTTAAGACTGCTGCATCCCTCTGCAAGATATCTCACTATTTTTGACTTTTCTGAGCCTGTCAAGTCCTTCTTTTGACCCATTTTGCCAAAGGAAAGGACGTTGCCTAATAATTATGCATACCTGATATAGGGTGTTGATGTCATTAGACCACACCCCTTCCTATTCAGTTTCAGTTTCAGTTTTATTTGTCATATGCAAGTTAGCACAGGGTCAACATCGCAATGAAATGTGTTTGACGAGCAGCGGTCTCTCAGCAGCATGATACAGTAGGAAAAAAATATAATAAAATATAATATAATAAAATAAAATAAAAATAGAAAAATAGTAAAGAGCAAAATATTAGAGAGACATGGTAAAAGAGAAAAGATGACTAAATATATATGTATCTATAAATATAAATATATGTACACTAGTGATTAAATAAGAAAATCTTGAAAAGAAATATGACGGGAGGGCAGATGGGATATTGCACAGGAATGAGCAGCAGAAATTTACAGTATTGCACTTTTTAAATATAAATTACAATAACAATAAAGTGAAGTGACCAGTGCAGATTAATCAGAGTACTTGTGAAGCTGCAGGGTAGCTTCTGAGTCCTGTGTTGTGTGTGTTTAAGTGTTGTGGTTGAGGTGTCGTATGGCTTGGTGGTAAAAACTGTTTTTAAGTCTTGTAGTCCGAGCAGACAGACTCCTGTAACGTCTGCCAGATGGTAACAAGGAGAACAGCTGATGTGCTGGGTGGCTGTGGTCCTTGATGATGCTGAGATGCACATCACCTAATATGCTTAATTGGTAGTAGGCTTTCAAGCCTATACAGCTTGGAGTAAGACGACATCCATGAAGAGGATGATGTGGACAAAATACTCATTTGCCTAATAACTCTGCACTCCCTGTAGACCTCATTCTGCTTTGTGGACATAAACACATCTGACATCACTTCCTGTTTATTTTTGATGCAGTGTTTTATAAAGTTGAAGCTGCATGAAAAACAATGAAACAGCTTCTAAAAGTTTGACATCAAGGCAAATCTAATGTCTGTCACCAAGTTCCAGCAGATTCTTCACCAGGACCCTTTGTGATAGTTTTCATGTTTCATACAAACTAAAGTGATACACAACATATTCAGTGCTATACACACATATTTACATGTTTGTAAGGGCTTGTTAACCAAAATGTTACCAACATCCTGCAAAACAAAAGACTAGTTTCACATGAGGATTGATGCCTTTGCTGTTTATTAGATGAGCCGCATGCATTATGATCCCTCAATGCAATCAGATTCTGCATAGAACTGCATTCAAAACTATTGAGACAATATTTTCAGCTTCTATGGCTGAAACATTTTCAAATGATGAGCTTCCAACAATGAGTGAAATAGTAAGAGCATGTGGAGAGTTTAGAAAGCATGTGCGCTGCTTTTCAGTCTGGTTACCACCGTTTATGTCAGAACCGGTGCCATCATGGCACCGGATACCGGTACCCATCCCTACTGAGGACAGACCGGACTCTTTGACTGCACCTTGGTTATCCTCAGAGGTCTGTACAGGAGCATGTCCACCCCCCACTGAAGATCTCAGTCACTGTGAAACATAGAAACCTGCTTTCCTTTTCACATGATGAGCTTCCAACAATGAGTGAAACAGTAAGAGCATGTGGAGACTTTGGAAACATCCGGTTAAGAAAGAGAAATTCAACATTTGGATTCATTTTAATGAGCTCAGACTTGTTGAAAATACAGAGGAGCTGGCTGTGAACTGAGCTTCAGAGAAACACAACATACTGATATTCACTGTGAAGCTTTGAGTGGAAAAAGACAGAAAACAACATGTGGATCCTGGAATAATGGGAGCTTCCATCTTTAAAGGATTGAAGAGGAAGAAGTTTACAAGGAATCATTTAGAAGAGTTTCAAACATCAACTGATTGAATCCATGAATCTGAAAACATGTTTGTGAGTGAAAGAGACAGACATGTACAGACTGAACTATCTGTTCAACAGTCAGAGTGTTTCTCTAACAGGAGACACTCTTTACACTCAGCACAGGGACACTGAGGAACCAGGATAGACTCTAAACCCAGAACCGACTGTAAACCCAGGATAAAGATCTTCAGTGAATGTGGTTTTGAAGGTGTGGAGGTGGATCAGAGTGTCAGAGGAGACTCTGTAGAAGGACAGAGTGCCAGCAGGACAGTCCACATACACTGCTACTCTGTTAGAGACAGAGGAGGAGGAGGAGGAGGAGATGGGTGTGTATGTATTCCTATGACAGACATAAAGAGGACCATCATTAGAGCAGTACAGCCTCCAGGACTGATAATTATATCCAAACAAACAGTCATTACTGTCTCCTTTCCTTCTGATTCCTTTGTAACTCAATGATATTTGGACCTCTCCTCTCCATTCGACCTCCCAGTAACAGCGACCAGTCAGACCATTTCTACACAGCAGCTGCTTCCAGTAATCAAATCTGTCTGGATGATCAGGATATGACTGAACCTCCTCCACATGTGTCACCTTCCTGTTGTTGTCAGACAGTTGGAGCTTTGTGTGCACTGTGTTTGTGTCGATTGTGAGTTGACAGGAATCTGATGGAGAGAACAAACACAATCCAGCTGCAGTTATTGATCCATCATCTGTTCATTGATTGACACTTTGATGATGACTCCTGACATGATGAAGATGGTTGAATGTGTGCTGCTTTGTTGTCATGAATCCCATTAAAAACACACTTACACTTCCTCAGACCTGGTCTCAACCATCGGACTCCAGCAGGCTCCACCCTGAAAGGAGGAGGGGTCAGAGCAGTCAGCATGCACACATGGACATTACATGGCTCTCATACACACACTGTTAGACAGTGATAAAGGAACAGTCCAACATTTTCAAAAATACACTTCAATCCATATGAGGATCAAACTGCTGATGATTTGCACTGATGCTGGATCTGTCAGTGCACCACTGTATTGAATGAGATCTTATTATTATTCTTTTTTTTAGCTGGAAAGGACTCATCCCTGCCTTTGGTCTCATTCATGACCTTTATCACAATGTTCAATTTAAAAAAAAAAAAAACTATGGCATCAAGTCAACCCAACTTCTGGAATATTGATCTACTAAATGAAATACCATGTAGTTTATTTTAATCAGTTTCAACTGCTTGGTGTTACTGTAATAAAACAAACTTGGTTATCATTAGTGATGTAGGAAAGTAGTAGTAATAATAATGATACTAATTAGTGTTGGGTATAGTGCATTTCAAAGTAACACAGTTTTGCCATCACATAACATTTGTCAGTGACATTAGTATAAGATAAAATAGAACACCTCTTTATTGTGATTTTTCATTTAAAAACAAATCATATGCAAGCTCACTCCAAATGGTAAATGGCCTGTATTTGTATAGCGCTTTACTAGTCCCTAAGGACCCGAAAGCACTTTACCCATCCAGTCATCCACCCATTCACGCACACATTCACACACTGGTGATGGCAGCTACATTGTAGCCACAGCTGCCCTGGGGCGCACTAACAGAGGCGAGGCTGCCGGACACTGGCGCCACCGGGCCCTCTGACCACCACCAGTAGGCAACGGGTGAAGTGTCTTGCCCAAGGACACAACGACTGAGACTGTCCAAACTGGGGCTCGAACCGGTAACCTTCTGATTACAAGACCAACTGCCAATTTTGCCCCAAGTATGCAGGTAATCAGTACCTGTAATGGTACTAAATGCTGTAGTTACACTACAGTTACAACTATGCTCTTTCTTCTGTTGCAAAGTTTGTTGAGTTTTATGGATGCAGTGTGACTAGAAAAAAAATTTGCATCTTTTTCCTCCACATTGAGCTATGATACATTTTTCTCGGTTCGTGTCCCTGAGGAGGAAAATGCTGCAGTGGTTTATAGAGGCAGATCAAAGATTTTAATGCACAAAAGAACACAAGTGTGATGATGAAACGCACACTATATACTGTACAGAAACAACTACGGCTTGCTGCCTCCATTTCAACCTGTTCACTTTTCTACAGTAAAGTCACTGTGAACATCACTTTGAAGTCTTTGTGCTGGTTTGTGTTGTTGGTTTTGTGTACATACATAAAAACTTGTCATTAGGACAGGGATTTATGATTGTGTGTGGAAGTGTAGCCTCAGGCTTATTTTTAACTGATAATTATTTGTAATTATGCATTCACAGGTTTTGATGGAGTAACAAGGAAGCATGTGGCAACACTGCAAAACCTAATATAGTGCTTAATTAAAAATATTACGTGGACTAAAATAATGGAATAATGAAAACTTAGTGGCTTAGTGTTTGCCCAACCCTTATTAAAATATGCTTTTATGACATTATTGTGTGTTGGGTGGTGGTCTGGGCTATCAAACGGGACATTGAATGCCACCTCTCCATCATCACTGTGAAGCTGAAGAGGGGTCTTGGACAGCCATCAGGTGATTGAGCCTCCAGCTTTCACTGAAGCAAATCACAGCTGAGTGCAGAGTGGCAAAAATGAAAATGACCACCTCTAAATCTTTGGCCATGGTCCTCAGCCAGAAAGGGGTGGATTGCCCACTCTGCATCAGGGATGAGTGGATGAGGAGGGTCTTGTTCACAAATGAGCAAAGAGGAGAACGAGAGATGAACAGATGGATTGTGGCCGCGGCTACAGTGATGCAGCCGCTTTACCAGACTGTCGTGGGGAAGAGTCATTCAAAAGGGCTCAGAGTAGAGCTCCTACTCATCCACATTGAAAGGAGCCAGTTGAGGGGGTTCAAGTAGCTGACAAGGATGCCTCCTGTGTGAGGTGCTCTGGGCATGTCCCAGGTCCAGGACACAGGATAAGGTGGAGGAGGTGGGAGAGGGAGGTCAGGTGTTCTATGCTTAGGCTGCTAGCCTCAATGAAATAGCGGTTAGGTGGAAGAAAATGAATAAGTGGATAATTGTTTACATGAAATTTGCATAATTTTATGGTGATCGTGTAATAATGCAGGAAGATTGTCTAACTTGAGGTCTGTTCTATAGCACATGCTGACAAAAATGTTTTAAGAAAGCAAAACAAGTTGCTGTTCTAAAGAATATGGTTGTCTGTGAATGTCCTCGGTCATCCAGGCCATCGCAATCTAAGGAGCTTGGAAAGAAAAGCATCTGGGCTTCTTCAAGTTTCTTGAAGATGTTTCATCTAAGAAGCTTCTTCAGTTCTATGAGCAACTCTTAGAGAGTCCCAGAGTTTTAATGCCTTTGGGAGTGCCCCCAAGAGGGTCATGGACCCCCTATTGATCCTCTACCTAATCGTACGAGCCAAGGTGTGAAAAAGGCTGTAAGTCATAATCAGCCAAGGTTTCGGGTGAACTCATTGTGAAACCTAACCCCACCCTATCACATTAAGGTGAAGGATCTCTAAACTGGATTATAGATGGCAGACAGTTGGTGTCATAAGCCCTGCTCTCTTTTCAAAGATGGCTGTTCACAGTGGACATACAGTAGATGGATTCTTTCACTCCTCTTTTAAGCCACCTGTCTTTTCTGTCCAAAATGTGAACATTGGCATCTTCAAAGAGTGACCTTTGACCTTTAGATGCAGATGGACTGCAGAGTCGTGTCCCGTGGAGATGGCTCTTCTATGTTGTGCCATTCATTTATGAAGTGCATGTTTGGCAACAATGGGGAAGAAAAAAAGCAATGTCCTTTTAATAGAAAGAAACCTGCAGCAGTTGACACAACTAGTTAGTTAGAGGGTGGAGGCAGATCAAAATACTCAGTGGAAGAGAGCCAGAGATTAATAACACCTCATGATTAAATGCAGAGTTGTGTATAAACACAGAATTAGTGAAAAGAGGTGAAAGGAGGAGAAACACTTGGTGCAATAGATATCTCTCCATACCTGAGAGTGTCCAGTCTCCAGCCTGGATCCTTCAGTCCAGTCGACAGCAGCTTCATTCCTGAGTCTCCTGGATGATTGTAGCTCAGGTCCAGCTCTCTCAGATGGGAGGGTTGGAGCTCAGAGCTGAGGCCAGAGAAGTACAGCCTTCCTCTGTGATCAGACAGCCTGACAGACTGGAGGCAGAAAAAAATTCATTTGTGAATACTGCATGTAAAGATGTTTTATTTGTTTTTCTTATTTCAAGATCCAGGGCTGTCCATCAATTTGACTAGATGACAGTATTGTTAAAGTTTAATCATCTAAATCTTCTTTTGGAAACACTAAGAACTACAAGTAAGTCTACACTCTGAAAGTTAATATGCTATTATGCTTTCTTTGTGGCAAGATCATTTGGGACTTTGTGAGAAAATGATTTTAATTTGAATCTGATGTTAAAAGGAAACTGTTTAATAGAAGCTATTATCTGAGAAGTACAATCTCTCTTTCACTGCCACTGTGACCTCACTGCAGTATTTTGGAGCAATTGAAGATCATTTAGAAAATAATGAATTAAATTTAAAGTCAAACCTCAAAGTAAAAAATACACAAACCATTTTTTTAAGCATCACTCTAAGAGAAAATGTTTTTAATTTTTAGCACTATTGGTCAGATGATAGAAGGAAACAGCCACAATTATGCTATGCTTAGCACCACTTTACAGGTGACATCTGAAAAATTAGAATATTGTGCAAAAGATTATTTATTTCAGCAATTCAACTCAAAAAGTTGAACCTAATATGTGATATAGACTTATTACATACAAAGTGAGATATTTCAAGCCTTCATTTGTTGTATATCTGATGATTATGGCTTGCAGATTATTAAAACCACAAATTAAAAATTTCAGAAATGTTTAATATTGTGAAAAGGTCAATATTTTAGGCTCAAAGTGCCACACTATAATCAGCTAATTAGTCTAAAACACCTGCAAAAGGGTTCCTGAGCCTTAAAAGGGTCTCTCAATCTGGTTCAGCAGGAATCACAATTATGAGGAAGGCTGCAGACCTGACAGTTGTACAGAAACCCATTACTGACACCCTCCACAGGGAGGGAAAACCTCTAAAGGTAATTGCAAATGAGGTTTGATGTTCCCAAAGTGTTGTATCAAAGCACATTAAGCACAAAAACTTATGTGGAAGGGAAAAGTGTGGAAGAAAAAGGCACAAAAGCAGCAGGGAAGACTGCAGCCTGGAGAGGATTGTCAGGATAAGGCCATTCAAAAGTATGGAGACCTTCACAAGGAGTGGATTGAGGCTGGAGTTAGTGTATCAAGAGCCACCACACACAGGTGGATCCTGGACATGGGCTTCAAATGTCCTTTTCCTCTTTTCAAGCTGCTCCTGAACAACAAACAGTGTCAGAAGTTTCTTACCTGGGCTAAAGAAAAAAACAGAACTGATCTGTTGCTAAGTGGTCCACAGTCCACTTTTCTGATGAGAGCAACTTTTGCATCTCATTTTGGAAACCAAGGTCCCTGTGCAAAAGAGCTGAAGGCCAGTATTGAAGCATTCTGGTCTTCCATAACACCTCAGCAGCGCCACAGGCTGATAGCATCCATGTCATGCCGCATTGAGGCAATGATTAATGCAAAAACAGCCCAGACCAAGTGTTGAGCACATAGCATTCAAATCAAATCAAAATTTATTTACAGTGGGGCAAAAAAGTATTTAGTCAGCCACCAATTGTGCAAGTGCCCCCACCTAAAATGATGACAGAGGCCAGTAATTTGCACCAGAGGTACACGTCAACTGTGAGAGACAGAATGTGAAAAAAAAAATCCATGAATCCACATGGTAGGATTTGTAAAGAATTTATTCGTAAATCAGGGTGGCAAATAAGTATTTGGTCACCTCAAACATGGACAATCCCTGGCTCCCACAGACCTGTAACGTCTTCTGTAAGACGCTTTTCTGTCCCCCACTCGTTACCTGTATGAATGGCACCTGTTCGAACTCATCATCTGTATAAAAGACACCTGTCCACAGCCTCAAACAGTCAGACTCCAAACTCCGCCATGGCCAAGACCAAAGAGCTCTCGAAGGACACCAGGAAAAGTATTGTAGACCTGCACCAGGCTGGGAAGAGTGAATCTACAATAGGCAAGCAGCTTGGTGTGAAAAAATCAACTGTGGGAGCAATCATCAGGAAATGGAAGACATACAAGACCACTGATAATCTCCCACGATCTGGGGCTCCACGCAAGATCTCATCCCGTGGGGTCAAAATGATCATGAGAACGGTGAGCAAAGATCCCAGAATCACACGGGTGGACCTGGTGAATGACCTGCAGAGAGCTGGGACCAAAGTAACAAAGGTCACCATCAGTAACACACTAAAACGGCAGGGAATCAGATCCCGCAAGGGGACAGGACGACTGATCCGTGTTAAGGACAGAATGAATGGGGCCATGTATCGTGAGATTTTGAGCCAAAACCTCCTTCCATCAGTTAGAACTTTGAAGATGAAACGCGGCTGGGTCTTCCAACATGACAATGATCCAAAACACACCGCCCGGGCAACAAAGGAGTGGCTCCGTAAGAAGCATTTGAAAGTCCTGGAGTGGCCTAGCCAGTCTCCAGACCTCAACCCCATAGAAAATCTGTGGCGGGAGTTGAAAGTCCGTGTTGCTCGGCAACAGCCCCAAAACATCACTGCTCTGGAGAAGATCTGCATGGAGGAATGGGCCAAAATACCAGCTACTGTGTGTGCAAACCTGGTAAAGACCTATAGTAAACGTTTGACCTCTGTTATTGCCAACAAAGGTTATGTTACAAAGTATTGAGTTGTATTTTTGTTATTGACCAAATACTTATTTGCCACCCTGATTTACGAATAAATTCTTTACAAATCCTACCATGTGTATTCATGGATTTTTTTTTCACATTCTGTCTCTCACAGTTGACGTGTACCTCTGGTGCAAATTACTGGCCTCTGTCATCATTTTAGGTGGGGGCACTTGCACAATCGGTGGCTGACTAAATACTTTTTTGCCCCACTGTATATAGCACATATTAAAACAACAGTGTTGACCATAGTACTTTACAGTCAGTAAAAGCATGAGACAATTAAAACAAACAATAAAAGAGGACAACAAACAATAGGTAACAACACAACAAGCTAGACCAGCCAACTAGACAGAATCAAAAGCCAAAGTAAAAAGATAAGTTTTAAGACGTGATTTAAAAGACTGGATAGACTCGGCAGTACGAATATGAACAGGGAGATCATTCCAGAGTCTAGGTGACCTAGGTTGTGCTAGGAGCATGTGATTGGACGATCTAAGTGCTCTGTTGGGATTGTATAAGTGGAGTAGTTCAGAAAGATAGCTGGGCGCTAAATTATTCAGAATATTAAAAGTGAACAAAAGAATTTTAAAATCTATGAGATATTTAACAGGGAGCCAGTGTAATTTGGCTAAAATTGGAGTTATGTGTTCATGGATTCTCGTACCTGTTCAAAGACGCGCAGCTGCATTTTGAATTAACTGAAGCCGGAAGCATTATTATACTTTTCAGAGATCTGATATTTCTCCATTTTAAAATAGCTGTTTTATCGATTTCATGCAATATTCTCATTTTCTGACGCTTTGAATTTGGGGTTTTCAGCTGTAAGCCATAATCAAGACAATTATCACAAATATAGCCTTGATTTATCATGCGTTGCATGTAATGAGCCTATATCATATATTTGTTTCACCTTTGATATTTAATTACTGAAATAAATGAACTTTTGCACGATATTTTAATTTTTTGAGTGTCACCCGTAGTGCCAGTCCCAGCTGTGTCAGCTGCTCTGGCCCCAGAAATACTATAGTCGCCGGAATGTCTACATGGACATTTCTGAGAACAGATAAAAAACTCTGGTTATTAGTTAATCGATTTATTGATTTATTTTTCTACTTGAGTGTCACAGAACAGAGGAAATTAAAGTGTTGGATTATTAGAAATTTGTTTTAGGCTACACGTCCTACTTTTTCAGGAATATTTTTAGGGTTAGTAAAGTGCCTTTAGTGTTGAAAGAAGTAAATAAATAAAACAATTCACACTGAGCAGAAAGCTAGTGGTGACACAGCTAGAGAACCACAGACCATACTGCTAGTGGCATACTAAGAATTTAATTTGAAGGTGATTCAAGAGAAAGTGCTCTCTGAAACACACATGTAGATTACAGTAAAATGATGTCGCTATGTAAAAGTTTGCAATTAATTGAGCTGAAGGGTTCACGGTACACAAAACACCATTTTGTGTTGTAACAGGAAGTGATACAATAACACAGTGAGAGCACTCAAAACATTTAAATATCGTGCAAAAGTTCATGTATTTCAGTAATTAACAATCAAAGGTGAAACAAATATATGATAAAGGGTCATTACATGCAACGCATGGTATATCAAGGCTATATTTGTTATAATTGTGTTGATTATGGCTTACAGCTGAAAACCCCAAATTCAAAGCATCAGAAAATTAGAATATTGCATGAAATCAATAAACACATGTTATTAATGCTTCTCTACCATAATGAAACATCAGTGGGAAATAGTGATGGGTCGGTCGCGAATGAAATGGCTCTTAGAGCCGGATCTTTGAAGTGAACGATGCGAGCCGGCTCCTTATTGGGAGCCGTGGGGTTCCCCCCCTTTCTCCTGCCCCCTCTTACACTTTTTTTCACTTCACGCTGCAAGTCACCCTTGTGTTTGCGCTGAGCAGAGACGGCAAACAGAGCCTTGTGTTTGCGCCCCTCCCCCCTCTGCTCAGCGCTGAGCTGAGGGGGCGTGGCGGTAGTTACACTTGCAACAGCAGCAGCACACAACAAGAGCAGGAGGGAGAGGGAAAGAAAGAGAGCCGGGAGCAACAACAAGAGACAACACCGTCACATTGGAAAGCTACAGTAAAGAAAATGAGTGACATCAAGAAAAGAAGCAAAGTCTCGAACCATTTCAATCTTATTGACAAAACAAAGGCAGAGTGTAGAGTCTACAAGAAAAGGATATCATATAGAGCCGGCTCCACAAACAACATGCACAGGCACCTAAGAACTGTCCACCCATCAGTGCAATGGGAAGATAAAACGCAGTCAGTTGAGTGTGATATTAATATTTATTATTAATATTAATATTTCTAAATGCCAACCTTTCCATTAATTAAAGATCCCCCCCCCCTTTTTTTCCATATTTTAATTTATATTTTATTGTGTTGTGGGGTTTGCAGTGTTTTTTGCAGTGTGTTGTTTCACTTTAAATTAGTTTAAAAGGAAAAAGCTGAAAAGTTAAGTAGTTAAAAGTTGAAATGTATGAAATGTAAATAGTTGGTTTCTGTATATTATAATTTATTTATTACATTTTATGTGGAGTGAATAAATAAAAGTATATTTACAGTGGTCCCTAGAGACAAAGCACGTACACACTCCAAAACACGTACAAACTCCGGAGCACGTACAAACTCCAAAACACAACGGAAGTGCTCCAGGATGCTAGGGGCCGTGTTGAGCTTTTGTTACCTAGTGGCTACACAAGCCAGGAAGTACCAACAATCGGATTGGGTGTGTGGTAGTAACAGGTAAATGAAGTTTTTTTTTTTAAATTGTTTGAATATATATGAGTGTTTGTGTATTAATACAAAAACAATAGACATATGAATTCGATTGTGTAATTTAAGTGATCTAGGTAGCTCTGTTTTGGAAGTTCAGTTAACGCTAGAAATGTGTTTTGGAGTTTGTACGTGTTTCGTCTCTAGGGGCCCCCATAAATATTTATATATAAACATACATAAAGAAAACCACGTTTTTTTTACATCACTAATTCCTTTTGTGCATAATTTTATATTGTTGTTGATAATTAATTAATTAAAGCAACAAAACAACCTGAAGAGCCGGTTGGGAGCCGAAAGAGCCGGCTCTTTTTAGTGATCCGAGCCGAAAGAGACGGTTCTCTAAAAAGAGCCGGAAATCCCATCATTAGTACACACGGGTGCTCACACACACAAACTACACCCTTTTTGGCTCTTACCTCAAAGCACATTGTGCGCTGTTGATCTTACGTTGTATAGAAATTTCTTTCACCTATGTACTAATCACGTTATTGTAATGCCTTGGTGATTTTAGCATATCTGACACTCATACTTAAGACAAATGGTAGGGGGTGTAGTAGGATGTTGGGGGAAACAGGAACTCCAGAGGACCAGTCTTTTGTCTCTGCAAGGACTCTGGGAGGTAGCAAGAGAGTGTGAACCTTAAGGTGTGAAACAACTGTGTACTGCCTTTTGTTCCTGGAGAAGGTATTTAACTGAGAGCCACACTACTCTCAGTGAGACTCTGCTGACCGTCTGTCCCGCGGACATGCAGGCTCTCCACAAGCTTGTTTGTATGTTCTGTGTGCTTTTAATTAAAGAATGTTGGCTACCGCTCACCGCTCATCTGCAGGCTTTATTTAAGTGGGAAAAACTTCCACAACAGAATGGCGCTGTGAGCAGGGTGGTCCGTGTGGTCGCTGAACAACGGTTCCGTGGATGGGCTGATCACCCCTGAGGGAAAAGGTACCTTTGTCCTACCAGCTGTTGAAGCGAAGGAAATGGAGGAGTCACGGAGCCGTGTGTTTCAGTCACCACCGAGACCATCGACTTTGAGGGGACTCCTGCAGATGGGTGAGTGATAGCTAACTTGTATACAGTCATGGGGAGTTTTTTGTCTGGCCGAGGGGGGGAACGCTGGCCGCCCCGGGAGTTCGAGTCTCTGGGAGGAAATCCTGGTGGTTTGAGGCCCCAGGCTTGTGTTGGGTACGGTCCATCACAAGGACATTGGCTCGAGCGCGCTGTTGGGGAGAAGCCGGTCCAGACCTGTGGTCAGTCCAAGTACGTCACAGGGACAGCGGTTCGGGTACACTGTTGGAGTCCATTTCTGCATACTATAGTGCACGGAGTGGCGGTGTTCGTTCCTTGGTCCATGGAAGGCAAGGGCCTCAAGGGGGATGCCTCGTGTAGTAAAATGGGATCTAGATCCACTAGACCGGCAGACGTTCCACAAGGCGGCCAGAGACAAAACTCAATGTGTAACTGTATGTTAAGAACTGAGTAAATGTGTGGTGTAAGATTGCAGAGAATGGATGTGTGGGAAAAGTTGTTGTGTGTGGAAAAAACAAAAAAAACAAACAAAAAAAACAGAGAAAATGGGGTTCAAAATGTTGAAAATGGGGAAGAAAAAACAAGAGAAAAAAAAAAGAGAGGAGTGTAGAAATGTGCATAAAAGTTGTTGTTTCCAACTAGCGGGAGACGGTGGTACTGCAGGCTACCAGCTCCCCTAGGGTGGACACACAAGAAATTTCTTTTTAGCCGAACTGTTGATAAAAATAAGCAATAACAATAGGAAGAGGGTTTGGTGTTTTTAACGTAGAACAACTACAATCTTTCTGGGTTTTTAAGAACGGGGAGTTCAGAATCAAGAGAGGAGATGTGTTTTTTTAAGCAATGAGAAGAATGATCAAAATGTCTCAGTGTGTCACTTGCAGGTGAAGAGCAGACCCGGATCAATTTTCCACGTTCAGCAGTCGGGAAAATTATAGGTCAACACCATTAGAAACACTCAAGCCAAGTTCTGGCTGAATTGTTTTACAGCTTAACTTCCATGTGTTTGTCACCCTGAGAACACAAGCTCCAAGAATCTCTCCCTGAAGACAAGAAATGCAGTTCCAGAACAACGAGATGGATATCAAGAGCTCACAGCAGTATCCTGAGCAATGAAGGTCCAGCAGCAGCAGCTGTGCAAGACAGCGACAGCAAGGAGAAAAATGGCAGCAGCATCATCACTGGATGGATGGATGTGCATTTCCAACGAGCTGCAACTTCACTGTGTGTAAATGGACCTTTGAAAAGACTGACTGAGTTGGACATTTGCCACTTTTCGAGCAAAATGACAAAATGAGACAGTGGAAAACACAGGACGAAGCTGAAAGACAACTGACTCTCACTGGACTGCTGCAGGGGGGAGAGATGAGATGAGACCACAGTGGAAGGAGCAGGGAGAACATGGAGGATGGCTGTTTTAGTTTGGGAACTGAAATTTGGGTTTAGGAAACTGGGAAGAAAAACGACTGCCTTGCGTGGAGAATTGAAAAGTGTCTGGAGCACCACAAAGAGGAGAGGTACACAAAAATTACACAAACAGAAAAATGCATTAATCCTACTAACACAAACACATGCAATGAAACTCATAAAGACCGAATAGCATGTTAAGCATGCATTGCTGTTACCATCATCTTGTCCGGTTCACTTAGTGGGTTAAGAAGTGATACATAGACTAGTGAACTAGTATTATTTTGGGGAAGGATGATTGAATCATTGCAGGGGTGAACAGAATGCTGCAGGGGGGTCAGATGAGTGGAGACTAATAGATTATTGAGTTTCTGGTTTCTGATGTGTGGGGGAGGTCTTATCATAACACACATCTGTGTACATGGGGGGAAACAAAACTCATTATCTAATAGAATATTGTTGTGTGAGGTGTGTGACTGGTGGATGAAAGTTTGGGGGATTTTGCATTTTCCTTTGGTACCACTTTGAACCTACCAATTAGTTGTTTTGATCTATCATTCTGAGAGAGTATGCTTAGACAACTTCTAAAAAGAGGCCTTCATGTTTTTTGATTTTTAACAGTGCACTGAGATTTTTTTGTTTAGCAATTTTCTCTTCTTCAAGCAGGCCTGCAAGATCGGGATCGAAAGCGCTACACAACATGTTGAACAGTCGCAAGTGAGTTTCTCCAAAAAATTAAAATGGGCTCGGGAGAAAGCCACTTATTTGGGACAATCAGAAAACAAGTCCCTGCCAAAAAGGATTCGGCGATCTGCTGTAAATCATGTGATCTAATCACATGATTTACAGCAGGACACACCACTGGCTAATGTTTTCTTACGACAGGGCCTGGAGTGAAGCTACTTCAGGGGAGAATCCCTGGGAATTTTTAAGAGACAATGCACAACTTTATTGTGCATGTCTAATTGTGCTAAGCTGACATAGGGCAAAAGAGGGTTTTCCGTGGAAGCTTTCATTTTTAAATTGCAGAGACCGTGACATGAGGGATATGGAAGGATTGACGCAGATACAGACCACGACCGGGAGAGAACGCTTCAGCAGGACCAGTGAGAAGCAGGGACCATCTGCAGGACAGCAGACAAACGACAGTGGGCTGCACCACTGGGCTTCCAAAAGATTGTCACGAGGAGATTTTGAACAGCAAAATCTTAAAATGAAATGAAAAGTTTCTACGTTGACGTTGAGGAAGACAACTAAGGTGTACGACGTGCTCTGCCTTAAATCTACATCCGCGCTGGAACAGAAATCGAGGGATGAAGAGAGCGTGCCAAGCTCCAAAGGTGACAGCACAGAGGGAGATCAGCGTTGGAATTATGACTCTGTAAATGGCACAGACACCAGGAGCCATGACCGGGGACTTGGAATGACCATCTAATGCTGTTTCACTTTGCCATGCAAAGTACTTTGACACTCTGGAGAAGACCTTTCCTCTGTATCATTGTTGTTGCCATTTGCATGTGAGAGCTTAGATTGTGGGGAGGATTAAAGATGAACAAAGGGTGGTGGGAGAACAGTGACGTGAGGATACACAGTGTGAAACTTATAAGTGTAAAATAATGTTGATGTGATATACAGAATGTTGGGAAAGAAATTCTGTTTTTAATGTGATTCTTGATTTAAGAATCAAAGGGTGGGATTGTATAGGAATTTCTTTCACCTATGTACTAATCACGTTATTGTAATGCCTTGGTGATTTTAGCATGTCTGACACTCATACTTAAGACAAATGGTAGGGGGTGTAGTAGGATGTTGGGGGAAACAGGAACTCCAGAGGACCAGTCTTTTGTCTCTGCAAGGACTCTGGGAGGTAGCAAGAGAGTGTGAACCTTAAGGTGTGAAACAACTGTGTACTGCCTTTTGTTCCTGGAGAAGGTATTTAACTGAGAGCCACACTACTCTAAGTGAGACTCTGCTGACCGTCTGTCCCGCGGACATGCAGGCTCTCCACAAGCTTGTTTGTATGTTCTGTGTGCTTTTAATTAAAGAATGTTCGCTACCGCTCACCGCTCATCTGCAGGCTTTATTTAAGTGGGAAAAACTTCCACAACAACGTGCTGCACAATAATGTTTAATATTTAGTATTTACTGTTATATTCCCATAGATCATCATGATGTTGGTTATTATGTTGCTCTTTTTTTTCTTTTGCTTGTTTTCTCTTTTTTCTTTCTCAACGGGTGATCAAGGTGATTGACATATGCATTTTTTGTCTGTTTGATTTGTTGTTTTTTGTTTTTTGCCCTTTATCACCATTCCTCTTCCCCGCTGTTTTTCTTTCCCTCTTTCTTTCTCCCCTTTCTTTTCCCCAGTCAAGTCTGTCCCGTATTTAGCAGAGTAAAATAAAGTAAACATTAAAAGGCGAATCAAATAGAGTGATCGATTTGGTAAAGTAGATCCATTGGGAATCTTTCTTTGCCTTTAGACAATAATTCTGATGGCAAAAGAGCCAAATGGAACAGGCAAAAAAATAAAATAAAAAGAAAATAGAATGACCAGTTAACCTAACCCCACTAACTACATGTCTTTGGACTGTGGGAGGAAGCCAACTACCCAGAGAGAATCCATGCAAACAATGGCAGAGCATGCAAACTCCACATAGAAAGGACCCTGTGAGGTAGGTGGAATCAAACTTAGGACCTCATAACCACCATGCCATCGTGCTGCTCTAAATAAAAGGTTCAAAGTACTTTTGCTAGA
Organism: Pelmatolapia mariae; assembly: GCF_036321145.2. NCBI lineage: Eukaryota > Metazoa > Chordata > Actinopteri > Cichliformes > Cichlidae > Pelmatolapia > Pelmatolapia mariae. The sequence goes on along the minus strand of NC_086229.1, from coordinate 7,207,052 downwards.
ATGCTGTATGAAACAGTTTGGAACAATGAAAAGAAAGTGATATGTCGTGATTCCAGAATATCTGAAATCTCTGGACAGACCAGTGCTTAAAAAAAATCATGTTATACACACAGGTTCAGACATAATTATTTTTTTAAATGGATATGAAAATTAATAAACAAAAAAAGTAATTCAGAGACTGACACATCTAAATATGAGTAAAATGTCAATTTAGTATTCAACGTTTTTGGTTGAGCAATAGTATAACGCAGATTATGAATATAAATTTATGAAAAGAAAAAAACTTTAATTACTTTAACTCTCACCTGATAGTTTTCAGTGAACAGTTTGAACTCTTCAATCCAGCAGACAACAGCTTTAACCCTGAGTCTCGCAGGTCATTGTTACTCAGGTTTAGTTCTCCCAGACTAGAAGACTTAAATATGACAACTGAGCACAGTGCTTCACAGCTTCTCTCTGAGAGGTTACAGCCAGACAGTCTGAAAACCAGTTATATTTGTTATTCAATTAAATAGCTTATTTTCAAATAACCACAAGGAAAACAAATAATATGATGTCCACTTCATAAATAAGAATACAAGTTGTAATTCAATATCACATTAAATTATCACATACTGAACCCTGATGCAGCCACCATTCATCCTCTGTTAGAAGTAAGTTGTTTTAGCTCCTTCCAGGATTTAAAAAAATATTTTCATGTCATTTATATTAGTTTTTGAAGAGTTAAAAACCAGCTCTGCGTCCAATTTGATAAGGGTTATATCTGCAAATGTTTTAGAAATGCTAAGGATTTCTGCTGCCAATAAACTGTACATTGCATAAATATTTCAACAATAACATTGTGCATAAATGCATACATACAGAGCATTGTTGGAGGCTTTGACCACTGGTAGCAGGCTCAGAAGAGCCTCCTCTGAAGCAGAGTATTTCTTCAGGTCAAACACATCCAGATCTCTTTCTGATGACAGTAAGATGAAGACCAGAGCTGACCACTGAGCAGGAGACAGTTTATCTGTGGAGAGACTTCCTGATCTCAGGGACTGTTGGATCTCCTCCACTAGAGAACGATCATTCAGTTCATTCAGACAGTGGAACAGATTGATGCTTTTCTCTGCAGACAGATTCTCATTGAGCTTCTCCTTGATGCACTGGACTGTTTTCTGATAGGACTGTGAGCTACTTCCTGTCTGTGTCACCAGACCTTGTAGGAGAATCTGATTAGTCTGCAGTGAAAGACCCAGGAGAAAGCGCAGGAACAAGTCCAGATGCCCATTTGGACTCTGTAAGGCCTTATTCACAGCACTCTGGTAGAGGAGTTTCTCTGCAGGTTCTTTTCTTCTTCCCGATATCTGGCATATAATTGTTGGTTCTTCCAGGAGATTGAGTCCAGTGTTGATGAAGGTCAGATGGACATGAAGAGCAGCCAGAAACTCCTGAACACTCAGATGGATGAAGCAGAACACCTTGTCCTGGTACAGTCCTCTCTCCTCTTTAAAGATCTGTGTGAACACTCCTGAGTACACTGAGGCTGCTCTGATATCGATGCCACACTCTGTCAGGTCTGATTCATAGAAGATCAGGTTTCCTTTCTGCAGCTGATCAAAAGCCAGTTTTCCCAGAGACTCCATCATCTTCCTGCTCTCTGGACTCCAGTGTGGATCTGTCTCAGCTCCTCCATCATACTTGACCTTCTTCACTTTGGCCTGAACCACCAGGAAGTGGATGTACATCTCAGTCAGGGTCTTGGGCAGCTGTCCTCCCTCTCTGGTTTCCAGCACATCCTCCAGAACTGTAGCAGTGATCCAGCAGAAGACTGGGATGTGGCACATGATGTGGAGGCTTCGTGATGTCTTGATGTGGGAGATGATGGTGCTGATCTGCTTCTTATCTCTGAATCTCTTCCTGAAGTACTCCTCCTTCTGTGGGTCATTAAACCCTCTGACCTCTGTCACCCTGCCAAGACATTGTGGAGAAATTTGATTAGCTGCAGCAGGTCGTGTGGTTATCCATAGGCGAGCAGAGGGAAGCAGTTTTCCCCTGATGAGCTTTATCAGCAGCACATCCACTGAGGTGGACTTTCTAGGGTCAGTTAGGATTGCAGTTTTGTGGAAGTCCAGAGGAAGTCGACACTCATCCAGACCATCAAAGATGAACACAACCTGGAAGTCTTCAAAGCTGCAGATTCCTGCTTCTTTGGTTTCAGTAAAGAAGTGATGAACAAGTTCCACCAAGCTGAACTTTTCCTCTTTCAGCACATTCAGCTCTCTGAAAGTGAATGGAAATATGAACTGGATGTCCTGGTTGGCTTTGTCTTCAGCCCAGTCCAGGGTGTATTTCTGTGTTAAGACTGTTTTCCCAATGCCAGCCACTCCCTTTGTCAGCACTGTTCTGATTGGTTCATCTCTTCCAGGTGAGGCTTTAAAGATGTCTTCTTGTCCGATTATTGCTTCTAGACTGTCTGTTTTAATGGATGCTGTTTCAATCTGTCTGACCTCATGTTCATCATTGACCTCTGCAGTCCCTCCCTCTGTGATGTAGAGCTCTGTGTAGATCTGATTCAGAAGGGTTGGGTTTCCTGCTTTAGCGATGCCCTCAAACACACACTGGAACTTCTTCTTCAGTGTGGATTTAAATTCATGCTGATGCCACTGGAAGTTCCTAGTGCAGGTTCCTGAGCGACACAATACACACACACAAAGAAAAAAAAAATCAAGGTTTTATCAACTGCACATATTTTGAATGTATTTTGGTCTATTGAGACAATGTTGAATGTTCTCACTTCTCAGCAAACGCTCAGCGAACTTATTCTGCTTCATTCTCTTCAATAAGTCCACTGTAATTGTCACAACTGTTTCTCTGCTGCTCTTATATTGTTCTTCATCCACATTCTGTAATACATCTTCATCCTTATATTGACTCTTAAAACATTGTAGGTCATCTGGAGGCAGGTCTGCCTGGATCTTCTTCAGCTCGTTCTTCACAAGAGTAATGATTTTGTACTCCAGTATCTGAAACAGAATATTTTATTAATGACCCAAAAGATTTTCTAACAAATGAAAGAAGAGAAGAACACAGGACGAGGTATGTTTTTGCAAATCAGTTTAATAGGCATAATATACAGAATCCCTCAATAAAACCCAAACCCTGGCTCTCTGATAAAAGTGGGAAAAGGTAAAATCCACATATCTATTTTTTTCTATTGCTCTTAAATCTAAATGTTGTCATTAAAACTCCAAAAATTGATTCTGTTCATTTAGGCTTAGGGAGAAACGTTTTGCCACTCATCCAAGTAACTTCTTCAGTCTCAGATGACTGCAGGTTTCTCAAATCTTATAAACAATACATTTGCATAATGACTGAAACTAGCACCACTGAATGAACAATGGGCTGGGAGGTCAGTTCCTTCATCATAATTATGCAAATTCTCATGACCATTGATCAATGGTCATGAGAATTTGCATAATGTGCTAATTGGGGGGCCCTCTGTAACACTCTCCGTATTGCTTTCATATTATTAATTTTTTGAATAATAATTTTTTTAAAAATTCTTCACGTCATTATGCGGGCCACAAGTAAAGAATGACATGGGCGCGAGATTGAGACACAGACATTAGAGCCTCTTGTTGCATGCTTTGTTTGGGTTTCCACCTAAACATCACCCTAAAGAATGTACCCTAATGGGCAGTGTAGTGTGTGCTGCAGGGAGAATTCACTGCAATACTCATTATGTGTCTGTGAGCATGAGGGAGGGAGGAAAAGGGGAGTTGAAAAGTACGAGTTATCACCGACCAGAAATGGGAGATGGTAGCATGCAAATATAATAATAGCCACTGCAGTCAAAAAAAATTGCCTGACGAGCCCAGTTGTAAGTAACTTATTAAGACTGTGTTCTTGTTCTCCTCCGAAACAATAAGTTCAGTTGGAGCAGCCTTTCAACGCCTCTCTATGTCCTTCGCTAGCAAACTTGACCCAGACAACAAAGAAAAGCTCGTTTTCGGCTACGAGCACGACACGGAACCCGATGTATTAGCCAGAGGTCCCCTTACTACAGTTCCAGGCCGTGGACTTGGTTTCTATACGAGATCGCTGCAAAAAGTGCAGCCTTGCCTAATGTTCATCCTGCTGTTACTCATTTTATATTTAGATTTAAAAATCTAGTTGGTACCTAAATCTAGTTGGTACCTAAATCCATGACAGTCATTCAGGCAGTAATGCCTGAAACAAGTGTTATGATCAATGTTGTCAGTGTTTTTCTATGTGTGACTCCTCCCACCAGAGGATGGCTGTGGGTTTTTTCTTTTCTTTTCTTTCTTAGGGGGTGGACACCTGAGCGTGCCTGCTGAGTTGTTGGGTGGAGTCTCTTCCTGTCTTGTGATCACCTTCAGTATTTAACCACCAGATGACAGCCATCTGGCCCCCTCTCTCCTAGCCTCCACCATCCAACAGAGAGACTGTGTTTTTGATTTGCTGCTTTCATAGAGTGTCTTTGCCCATTGATTTGCAAGCCTCATATATGTGTGTTTGTGTGTCTGGCATTAGAACCTTAATCTTGTAAATAGGTATTAATAGATTTGTAAAGCAGCAATTGTGTATTTTCTTACCTTGTATATATTGTTCACTGAAGCTGCCTAGTAGGCATGAGAAGCCATTTTTGTTGATTAAGTTTTCTCCTGTTTTTCGTTTAGAAAGTTAGGTAATTTGGTTGGTTTTGGTTGGTTTGGTTTGGTTGGGACCTTTACGGAGTTTCGTTTGTTACTTTTGGCATTGCTTACTTACTGTTTGTGTTCTTTCTTGAGTGGTACATGAGTGGGGCCAATTTCTTGTTGCGTTCAATGCACACCTAGACCTAGAATGTAACATGAATTGGGGGCTTGTCCATCCTTTTTTTTTGTCTCGTTGTGTTGACTTGGAGAGTGGGCTTGTTAGTTCTTTGTTTGTTGCCATTGTCGCGGTGAGGTTACCGGTGTCCTTTGTTGGCTGTGTTTTTCTGGTTGGCAGTTTTTTTCTTGTGTGGGGGGTGAGTGTGTTAGTATGGAATTGGAGGATTTCACTTTAAGTCCAACTGAGGAAACGTTGGACAGATGTAAAAAGGATGACCTCATTCTTATTGCCAATTTCTTTGATGGGACTGTGCATAAAGGAGGTTGCATTAAAAACACAGGCTCTTTGTCAGATGGTGGAGGCTAGCAGAGAGGGGCGGCCAGGTGGCTGTCATCTGGTGGTTAAATACTGGAGGTGATCAACCAATTATCCAATCGCAGGACAGGAAGAGACTCCACCCAACAACTCAGCAGGCACACCCAGGTGTCCACCCCTAAGAAAGAAAAGAAAAGAAAAAACCCATAGCCATCCTCTGGCGGGAGTAGTCACACATAAAACAAACATTAGATCATAACACAAGCATCCTTAAAATATTACAACATACCAGCTCCTGTGTTTGAATGTAAAACAAATGTGTTGTTTGAACTTCAGACTGCACTTGTGACTGAACGATAAATGCATTTTATTTTGATTATATAAGAAATTTTATTTGAAAAACAAAGTTTTGGAACGCCTAAACTTAGTTTCGAAAACAATTAAATCTGAGACTTTGTCTCATTATAAGATGATAACATTGATCATATATAATGTAATTGTTTGTTGTTCAGCAGAACAGTGTCCAGTATGTTGGCTGTTTTACTTTTTTGTATTTGAAAATAAAAGTTGGACTGATTTTAAAACCATTACAAAAAGTGTTGTGAATTATTATTTTATAATCATTCTTAGATACTGTATTACGTTAATATAAATATTGTACTAGAAATTCCAAGGATAACATAATGTGATTTAATTAAAAAAAAAAAGTTAATAATTTTTTTTTAATATATCAGAACTTGAAATGTTTGTCAGTTGTTAAACAAACACTATTGCACAGTCAGAAACATCAACTTATTCTTAGTATTCTACAATTGCAATGAATAAGTTGTCCTAACAGTCAACTTAAGTAAGCTTTTGTTAGTTTTTCTGAGTTCTGGGATCTAATTAGATTTTACAGTGTGACTGTCCACAGCAACTTGCTCCCACACCACATTCACAACATTAGTTCTCTCCCTATAATTAAAGTAGCCTTAAAATATATCTTTTTAAACTTTTCTGATTCATTAAATGCAGTCTTCACTACAATACAACGTAATACTACCTAGTGTAGCACCCCACCCGTTATACTGAGTCTAAACCCACTTACCTCAGTTTGGACCCCCTAGGCGGAGTGTTAGGTTCGTTACAGCCTAGATATATACACCACAAATGGTTCTGGTATACACAGGAATCAGGGAAACTACCAGCAAACCCTTGCCTGCAAGTTAGACTAGACCGGTAGTAAACAAAACAACCTCAGACAACTCTTTGACACAAAACGAAACGTTTACTGAACATAAGGGCAGGAAAAAAATAATGTATAACACACCCCTTTTAACTCAAATGATATTCCAGTTCCTTAAACAAATGAAATATACTGTGTAAATGAAATAATTCCCTTTGAAATTATATTAAACAACACAAACATATGTTATCACCTCTTGGTAAGTGACTCACTAATATATACTCCAAAATATGCTATATAAACCCATTAAATACACAATATTTACACATGGGCCCCACACACACATTCAGACTTGTTGCCATACCTGCCAACCCTCCCGATTTTTCCGGTAGAATCCCGAATTTCAGTGCCCCTCCCAAATATCTCCCAGAGCCACCATTCTCACAAATTTCTCCCAATTTTCCACCCGGGCAACAGAATTGAAAAACATATATTCCAGAATTCATAGCGCAGCCCAGCCAATTCCATTTTCCAGCAATGGGGGCAGCTATTTAGCTTTAATATGACTCTTATTACTCTTTCTGGGTCACACAGTAAACTTTAACATATTTTCAGGCGAGAATGTATCTGTGTAAACTTCAAATATCTGAGCCAGCGAGTACAGCAAACTCCTGGCACATTGTTTTCAAACCCCCGCGGTCTTTAGCTACTCAGGTTAAACATGATATATACGTCACTTAGATAACTTAAATTGTTATTGTTTGGCTTTTTTCAGTGTTTTATTATATATATACATATATACATATATACATATATATATATATATATATATATATATATATATATACATACATATATATATATATATATACATATATATATATATATATATATATATATATATATATATATATATATATATATATATATATATATATATATATATATATATATATATATATATATATATATATATATATATATATATATATATATATATATCTCTCTATCTATCTATCTATCTATATCTATCTCTATCTATCTATCAGCTGACCTTTGGTGATTGTTTACAAAGCAAAACTTTGCTCATATTCTTGACGTTCTGATTTGCAGGATTTTATGAAGTATTTATACATTTGTGATTTAAAACATTTTTAACAACAAAGCCCCACAGCAGAATCTTGTTTTGTATTCACCACATAGAACAACAAATCAGACATCTTTCAGCAGGTTATACGGAGCCCTGCAGAAATAATTACGAATAACTTTCGAGATCTCGCAAAACTTTTGCATCCTTCACAGGTCACATTTGAAGGCTGAGTCGGTGTATCCTTTATGGCTGTACCAATCCCAGAATTCATGGCTGAGCCCAGCCAATGTGTTTCCAACAATAGTGGCAGGTATTTACTTTTAATATTACTCTTTCTGGGTCACAAAATAAACTTTTAAGATATTTTTATGCATAAATGTTATCAAAACATCACATATTTGCAAAAGTGCTCCGACATTTTCTGAAACGTCTGTTACCTACCAACTCACAGCTAATGGGAGTTCGAAGCCACACCACAATCCCGGGACATCGTGTTTCTTGGTCGGCTTCGAGCTGGTGTTCATTTTAAAAGTTAATTTTAATTTTTTTTCTTTCATGTCCCTTGGGGCTCCATAGGGTTAGTTACTGCTTTAGTTCATGTCAGAAAAAAATGTTTTTTACATGTTTCCCTTCCTGTTTGCTGAAGTGGATTTTCAGTTGTTTAGAAACCAAAGGCTTGTTTTTAAGAGACAGTTTAAATAGGATTGAGGGAATGACGTGTTTGCACTGCAGTTTATATCCAGCAACATTAAGCAGTTAAATCAAAGAGTTCATGTCACTAACAGCTCACCTCTCTGCAGCAGACACAGGCTGGGATTTAAAATAAATGAGCTCATCTTTAGACCAGTCACTCTTTAGGGACACAGAGCTGGGTGGAGGTCCAGGTGGGTTCCTGTGAATAATGATGGAGCAGTGATGTGAGTGCTGAGCTGTGACATGGAGAAGAGTCACGGACAGTTAGAGATGGTCATCTCACCTCTGAGCTTTGGTCTGGCTCTCATGTTCCCCACACAGAGTGCTTTTAGAGGGAGGGACTCCCTCCTCTCTGTCCTCACACTGATCCATGCTGCTCAATTCAGCTCACACACACTTTCTACCTTCACCTGCAGAGGAAACACAAATCATTCATGTGCACATCGACTGAAATCCTCCTTTCCATCATGTGTGCTGTCCAAATATCAGCTGCTTCTTTCCTGCTTCATCTCAGTGTCAGCTGAATGCAGTCAGACAGCAGTGTGAGGCAGAGGAAGCTGCCATCAGCTGCTCTACTTCTACTATCAGTCCACTAGATGTAGCCATGAAGCGCACATGATGCATTCACTGACACACACTGATTCACTGTGACTGGAAGCTTCAGTCCATTAATATTCAGTCAGTTCAACATGTCTGAACAACATTTTCAAAAGCTTCACACTAATTATCTCTGTGGTCAGGATTAATGTGAGTGCCAACCAGAGTTGTTACTAAAAATTACTGCATTGCTGAAAATAGTGTCATCAGTCTAAATATATTCAGTTTAGTGTTACGAAAAACGGATAAATCCATCAAACTGTCAAAGCAAATATTTGCATCAAAGAACAAATTATTCTTCTGAAGACAAATTGTTAAAAGAGGAAACAAAGCCAACTTACAGATTCTTCACACAACACCAACAACAAGCTCCACTCCACACCTGGAGACACTAAACACAGACACACAGGTGAGCTGCTTCCTGGAAGGAGCCCCCCCCCTGAAGGTCAGCACAGGTGGGAGGAGCTTAGCAGAAGCAGCACTGACCTTCACTTAACAGCACCCTTCAAATTCCGTAACAACAGACTTTAATGTGAAAGGTGAAGTTAACCTCTGATCTCCTTTCACAATTTCTTCCCTTATTTCCATTTAGTGTAAACTTGTGGGAACACGGGGTAATTTCTCTTTAAATTCAATAAATCTGCCATTCAATTTCTCACAAACCAGCAGGTTCAGAAAGGAGATACAGCTTCATTTCACAAAGCCTCCACTGACCTCAGACACATAAAGAAACAGATCAGACTGTCAGACTGACAGCAAACTTTATTTAAACAAGGTGAAATAGGAATGATAAGAAGCACGATTTTTTGTTATAAAACTGACTTCAGGTTGAACTCTGGTTTATTTCAGGTTTTTCTAGGGGGTCGCTTTTCATTGAAAGTGTGGTAACCTATGTTGCAGAGTGGGAATAATCTCAACTCAACTTGAATAAGAATTCATGATGTGACTGCTGTGACCCTGAGGTCCTTCAGCTGTACTATGTAAACAAACAAAGTGGAACGAGTTCTCAGTTTGTTTCTGCTGCAACATCCGACTGTAAACACTGAAACCTGATGTTCCAGTTTGAGTGTCATTCGTTCATTTTTTAAACAATTGTTCTCCCAGTTACAAAGACTTATCTAGAAGTTAACACTCTTCTGTATTTACCAATAGTTTGTCTTTTCCTGCTCTCAGCTTGAGGCCACTCTACATCTCGATGCCCTCTCAGTTTATTTCAATGTTGCAGACACGTTTTTTCCACCTCAGCCTGTATTACAAACATATTTTCTAACATAAACAACTGGAGAGTGAAGAAGTCACCTGAATGAGTGAAGATCGGCCGCCTTGAACTTTCCCATATTTTGTCACATTACAGCCACAACAACACGTCCTCTGAGACCGTTACAGAGCAGCTGTATTTGTACTGACATTAGATTACACACGGGTGCACTCTATTTAGTCATTAGCACTCATCAGGCAATGTCTATGAGCAACTGACTGCACTCAGACCAAAGGGGGCTGAATAATTATTCACACCCTACTTTTCAGTTATTTATTTGTAAAAAATGTTTGGAATCATGCATGATTTTTGTTCCACTTCTCACGTGTACACCACTTTGTATTGGTCTTTCACGTGGAATTCTAATAAAATTGATTCATGTTTGTGGCCAACACGTTCTCACTCCCAACTCGTCAAATGTGTGACGCATGGTCAGGCTCCCTCTGCTTCACTTATGGACGCGCAGGGTACCCCCCTCGCGTCGGGAATTGACGTGCAGGGTCCTCCTATTGAATACTATAGCGCTCCTCAAACATCGTTTATTGACGACAATAGATTGCCGCGGAAGTGCCTGTTGTCGGTATATTTAGACATTTTCCAAATCACATTGTAATGACCTATACTGAATACAATAAATTATATAATGCAGGCAACTACCTGAGAGAAAATTACTGCAGATAAAACTAATTACAGGCTGTTACTTTTGTATCGGTTATTGCACTGATGGAGTGAGTGATGTATGCTGGGTAATGGCACAGCTAGCGATTGGGTGAATTCATTGCACCGGTTTTATAAACTGTTCTACAGTCCTTTTCATATTTGGAAATCCATTTACATTTTTAACCTGTCGATCATTCTGCTACAGCTGTAACATATCTTCTCCAACTCCTCTGAATACATGCAGTCATTTTACCGACTGCTTTGGATAATCACGCTCTTACGTATTAAATTAAATTAAATTAAACAAATAAAAAAGAACAGCTTTTTTTATTAGGCAAAACATTTTCGGTGCTGTTAAAGAATTCACAGCGACTCACTTGTTTATTTTTGAGAAAGTTTATTTTTTTAATCATATTAGATGAGTGGCAGTGACGTCACCGTACTCGATTGTACCACAGGTAAGTACGAATCTGAATCTGTAGATTTTTAAAAAATATATTTTTCTTATTTATCACTCAAAAAAAGAAACAGTCAGCTCACAAAGTTGCTTGTAGCAGTTCTATGGGTTAAGAATTTTGTGGAACAGCGAATGACTTAACATTTAATTGCATATATGTTGCCACACCACATGCGCTGTAAGCTAGCTAAATTAGTATCTGTTAGCCAATCAAGTCAAGCTTATCATATGTCATCATCCAGGGTACAGTGATAGAGAAGTGTGTGCTGAGGTTTGCTGTTGTTGCCACTTTGTAAAGTTTGAGAGTTCTAATAAGGGTCAGTATTGCCAGACGTTATCTATCAATCTAGCTCTCTCTTTCTGGCTCTCTCTCTCTCGTTCTCGATAAAAAACGTAATAACAGCATTACATAATCATTAAATAGCAGACCGATCGTCTATGCTGCAAATTGAAATGAAATAGAAATAGACAGTAAACTGGGTTTATCTAAATCGTTACAAAAGGATTTAATGTATATATTTATTTATAAGGTGCTTCTGAATTCTGAATACTTTTTTTTTCTAAACAGGTTCTTCATCAATCAGCCAGTTATTGCTTCCTAAAATCTGCTTTTTGAAAAACTCTTAAAGGCACTTTTAAGAGCCACGTCAGTTTGTTTGTATCTGTTCTTACTGCTGTCCTTTTTGGTCTGTCTCTCTGTTTCTCTACGCATTTTTGTCTCTTTAACTCTTCAGCTTTTTTTTAGTCAACCTATAATTTGCCTTTTGTCTGTCTGCTGCCTTTTCTGTGTGTAATTATTCTTTGTTCAACATGACAGGCCCCAAATTCAGGCCCTGTACATCTTGCCAGACTCCCAATCAGGCAAGCAGAAGAACCTGCTGTGTCTGCTTCCGAAGTCTGTCCACCAAAAAGAAGCTAAAAGAAAAAGTAGAATCATTGGATAGCCAGTGGGGGCAAGCTGTCTTGAAAAACAGAAATGTTGGCCGGATAATTGATTCTGCCCGCATTGCAGTAAGTAAAAATTCTTTAGTTATATATATTATCATTAAGCCATTATAAGATGTTGCTGGTACATTAACACAGCTCATCATATGTGCTTTTGAGAACATGCAACATTATTTTATCTACATTTTGCTAAAGACAAACAATTACTTGAACTCTAGTACATCAGTGGTGGCTGTATGTATTCATATCAGTATGAATGTGTAAATGGCCTGTATTTTTATAGCGCTTTACTCAGTCCCTAAGGACCCCAAAGCACTTTACACTACATTCAGTCATTCACCCATTCACACACACATTCACACACTGGTGACGACAAGCTACATTGTAGCCACAGCCACCCTGGGGCGCACTGACAGAGGCGAGGCTGCTGGACACTGGCGCCCTCTGACCACCACCAGTAGACAACAGGTGAAGTGTCTTGCCCAAGGACACAACGACCGAGACTGTCCGAGCCAACTCTTGCTGTGTGTGAATGCTTAAATGGAAACATTTTAGAAACTTGTGTGAATATGGGTGAATATTGCATGTTGTATAAAGCACTTATAGTGCTCCACAAGAGTAGAAAAACGCTATATAAGAGTCATCTTGTTTACCATTTAACAACAGGCTGTGTTTGACTAATTTGTGCCAAATATCTTTTTTTTATTAATTTCAGGTGCGGAAACTTGAGGCTATAGGCTACAAGCCCATTTTATTTATTGGCAAAAAAGACAAGGTTTCACATAAGTGGGTAGCAGATGTTATTACCCATTTGGACCCCACTTCTGCTACAAGAAAGTTCCTGGAGAAGATGCAGAGGGCATATGAATTTATACTGTCTAAGGGTTAGAGTGAAGTCTGTTGTATACTTTCATTTCAGGTAATTAATACTAATTAATATAGCAACAATTCACAACAAGTCGTCTCAACTTGCTTTCAAAATCAGAATACTTCATTAGTCTTTAAGCAAATTGTGTAAGTATATTTTAAGGTCATTAAATAACCATTGAAGGATATGTTATCAAAGGCTTCGTTCACACTGCAGGTCTTAATGCTACAAATAAAATGTGACAGCAAACGCTCTCTAGTGTGAATGCTCAAAGCGGCCGCATGCGCAAAAGAAGACGTCACGCACAACGCGCTCTGTTTAGACCCTGAGCAAACAATATTGTTTGACTGGTGTCTCGTGTCAGTGACATAGAAGACGGATTTAATGCAACATGACCATTCAAACAGCAGTTGCTTTCTAAAACATCATATATGTATCGGATTCAGTACCACATACGAAAGTAACCCAGGTCGGATTTTAAAATATCTGATTTGTGCTGTTCACACTGTCATACCATGATCGGATATGGGTCGCATAGGGTCCAAAAAATCGGATTTGATGTGTTTTCACCTGCAGTGTGAACGTAGCCAAAGTGTAGTTTCTGCTAAATATAAGACCTTTTTTTGTGAAATGTTTTTATGAAAGTAAATATGTTTATAGGAACATCCACACCAGTGCAACCCAATACCCCCACAGAACAGCACGTTGTGCAGTCCAAGAATGCCACCAAGGAGCATTGTGCCGACAAACAGACCCACATCAAAGAGCACAGTGAAGAACAGACAGAGACCCTGATCAACAAGCAAGCAGAGAGCCTCGCCAAGGAGCAGCCAGAGATGACCACCCAGGAACATCAAGCTTCTAGGCTCCTCGAGGAGCAGCCAAAGAGCCTGTCAGACGAGCAGACAGAGACTGTTTTTGTTCTCAATCTTGTTCCTTTATCTCCTTCTTCTGTCCCATGCTCCCAGTCTTTTCCAACAAAGAAGAGAGACAGAAGCACCTCACAAACAACCTCTCCCACCTCTCCACCAACTTTTAAACCCACAGACCAGCCATCTCTGCAGTCTCTTCATCCCCCTGCTAGCCACGCGATCTCCCAGTCCTTAAGTCTGGATGGCCAACATAAAAATAATAAGCGAAAGAGTAAGTATTGCTTTGCATGGTATGTCTTGAGATTTTTAAGTTTCTTTCCCGAAAATGATGCATATGTTGTCCTAGAGAAATAACAAACCATTGCAAAGTATTATTCACTAGTTATTTGGCTGAATTTTGGTCTACACTATAAAATGACTATAATTAAATATGGTCAATCCCTTACTTTAGTTAAGAGGACTTTGTAATTCAGCTTGATTTGATTGAGAAAACTAAAACGCACTTTGAGAGAACATTTTAGTTTATCTAAAAAAATAGGGCATGCATTTATCTAAACAAGGTGTGGTGGCCCTAAATTGCAAAATGAAGGGGGAATTCTTTTGTTAATGTGTTGGCCCTAAGTAAAACTAAGGTGTTACACAGAATTGATTCACAATTCATAGTATGTACTTTAAAAAAACACTCAACTGAGGTGGGTTCACTTTATGACCCCAGAGGACAAATGGAGTATGGCAATCAGGAGGACATTACAAATTTTCACTTCTTAACTGAAAATTCATATTTAATTTCTTGTGTATACAGAGTCTTATGTTTTTTTAAATGTAATTTTTCATTTCTTAGGCTGTCGAAGATGTAGTAGGCAGAAGTTTGAAGCTCCAGTTTGAAGCAGTCACTGAAAACAGGATAAATGAGGTAATACTTAAAATTTGCTTTTCAGTAGACTTTTTACAGTAAGCCTATCTCAAGTTGTTTCCATACATGCACTACAGCCATGAACTGTGCTACATGGGGAAATTCAAATGTACTTTTGAGATTAGTGAAGGGAAATGATTAATGGAATTACATTAAAAGATTGTATTTCATGTGTATGTTCTTAAACAATTCTGCAAAATGAATCACAGACATTGGATACTTGCTACATCTAAGCAGCAAAAACCTACATGGCTAACATAGAAATGACTGTATGTGAGGAAGGATCAAAGTGTTTTCTGTGTAAGCCTTTTTCTTCAGTTGGTCATGTTGAATCAGGATCACAGAAAGCACAATTTATAGATCCTGATAGATGCTGACCAGCCCTGTCTCACTGTAAATAGTAGATAATCATGTGTAGTTTGAAGTGTTTAAATGGACACAATTCTAACAATTCATAATGGGATGATATTGATTATGTCAGTGTATGATGTTACAAGTACTTAAAACTTTCAGAAGAAAAGAACATAGCCAGAGTCAAAAACAGATGGATGCAGTAAACTAAACCTGTGGTCAAAATATTTTTTTCGAAATGCCACAATTGGATACATGCTTTTCAAATTCCTAATATATTTTTTTATAAACAGAAATGCCTTACATACACATACCTACACATCTACTAAAGTGTGTTTACATGGGTCTGTGTGTGTCTCAGGTGTGCACATTGGATTACACGAAAGCTTTATGAAGACACCTATCCATTAACCATGCTATTTAACGATTGCCTCTCTGATTCCTTCTGTCTATGGGAACGCAGAAGTCAAAGTGCATTGGTTGCCTTGCTCTGTTTGGTAAGAAGCTCTTGATATTTCATTCTCTGAGAATGTTCTGTTTCCATCTATTACCTTGTTGGAGCAGAAATGAAAATGGAAAACCAGGTGTTTTGTCACATCTCACTTCTCACTTTTTTTTTCTTATTCTATCTCGATTATTTAATCAATTGAGGATTATTGTAAAGTTTCTTGCCATCTTTGTGGAATCATAAAATAAAACAAATTAATACGAAGTATTTTTGAAACTGTTCAGAAAACCCACGTAGTGTCTCACTTACATGCAAAAGTACTGGGAATTATTCCAGCTGGACTGTGCTGTGACCATAAGAGCACTCACATTAATGGTAAGAAATATATGAAAGCTATGAGGACACTGACAAAGTGGAGAGAATATGTCCATGTCTTACACAGATTTATGTGTGCCAAAGGATAAATGGCCTAAGCAGTGGAGGAAGTATTCAGATTCTGAACTTTACGAAGAAGTACTAATATCACACTGTGAAAGCTTTCAGTTGTTTTGCATCCTGTATTTCTAGCATTACAATTGTGTGACAGCAATGCATCTCTGCAAATTAAAGAGAAAACAACAACCTTTAGAATGATCAAAAAGAAATGAATTATCACATTTGGACAATTTTTATTTTCAGTTCACAGAAAGGATATTATGAAATGTTAAACTGAAAAACAATAACTAAATCTTTCATATGTGTTTAGTGTAACTGTACACTAGTGTTTTGTTTGTAATCCATCTAAATTACAAATAGTGTAGCAGAAGCTAAAAATATCCATAAAAATGACAATTTGCATTTTGGTACAGTACTTAAGTAAATGTATTTATCATGTTCTACCTCTGGTGTTAAACATAAAAAGCATGAAGTAATCCCCAACCTGATATTAATGGTTTTGGTGTTGTTTCTTTCAATAATTATATTTTCCAGTGGAAAATCTGGGACGACACGTGGGAGCCGGCCAGTGAATTTCAACACCACTTTGCCATGCCAGATGTGCTCCTTCAGCCACTGAGGAAGTCTTTTTATGATGTTGTGATGTTTGTTTTTCCATGTTACAACCAAGTAACATATAATGTCTGAAATCTGCAGTTGTGTACTGTCTACAAGGAACACTTTCAGGAATATGTGGAACCAAAGGTCCATACATTCAGATGTCACATGATCTTCTCTGTTCACAGACAGGATGTGTTCATTTTCAGGAGTTTGATTGTTTAGAAATGTTAGACAAACATTCATACTTGTTTAAATGCATTGTGTTACGTAAAAAAAGACTATCTTATGTCGTTAACTACAATAGTAATTATGTGTTCTTAACTTGAATGTTTTTGTACAGCATTTATCTTTGCTACATTCTTTAAAAAGTGAGTGTAGACTGTTAAAATTGTTACGGTGAATATGACCCACAGCTAGCAACTGAATCCATAAACCCATCAGTCTGTTTCCCTTTGTTTCACATATGAAGTTGTTACTATAAACAAGTTTTTTTGTTTAGTTTGAAGTATGAAGGCTGGTGAAATTGTACTGAGTACTGTCAATGAAAAGTCAAACAAAAAAATCAAACGTTTATTGAGATGTGAGAAGATGTAGTACTTTTTTATGTTGAGACTGAAAGTTTCCATTACTAGTAGTATAAACATTCATAATTTTCTTAGATGCTCAACATTGACTTGGCATTGGTCCACCCACACTGTTATATAATTCCATTCTCTATTCAAATATTATTTTTTCTGTTTTGTACATATAATGTATACATAGAACACAAAAATGTTTAATTTCACTACCAGTATTTATTTCAAGTTTGATGTCCCCACAAATAATAAGCATGTTAGATTATGTACACATATTTTCAAATTAAAATCAACATTGAATATGGCTTTGTCCCATTACCATTGACAACATTGTTTTGAGTATTTTAACTACATTGATTATTAGAGGGTTAAGTCAACCCTCTGAGCACAGCACTTAACCCTGTATTTTGGGAATATGTTATTTTTTGGCTTTAGAAGATTACTAACCAATACTGGCCTTCACAGGACAAAGGGAATTAAGCTGTTTCTGTAGAGAGATACGACCCGAACTAAAATTTAGGGTTAGGGGCCAGTACAACAGCAAAACTGCTTAAAGAGTTTGGAGCTAAAGGACAGGTGCTGTGGCAGGCTATAAGAAAATTAGCTAACACTGCTGAGTGGGCCAACCACTGGCTGTGGTTAAAGAGGGCTTAGATCACTTGGGCAGTCAGCTAGCCGCGACACACATGCCCAGAACTGATCAAACCGTGGTGGAGCTACCTAAGCAGAGGGCATCAAAAGGGTAGAAAACCTAACACTATAATTTGTACTGCGATAAACCAGAAGCCTTGTTGACTGATACAGCTGTCTCAGGGCCTCCTGGGGCTGTGCAGTTAACCTCATGGTAAATGGTAAATGGCCTGTATTTATATAGCGCTTTACTAATCCCTAAGGACCCCAAAGCACTTTACATATCCAGTCATCCACCCATTCTCACACTGGTGATGGCAAGCTACATTGTAGCCACAGCCACCCTGGGGCGCACTGACAGAGGTGAGTGAAACATAAGGGGGGAATGTAAAATCGTTCTGCTCTTCCCCCCTCACCTCTTTTTCCTGTTTGTGGGAGGCAGTGGAGAGGTAGAGGGTACAGCCCGATCCGGGCAGAGAGGTATGGGATGCCAGATCAGATGCCCCACTTCCGGCTCTCCTCTTTCCTATCTTATCTCTTTTCTCTTACTTTTCTCTTCCACCTTTTCTATCTCTTTAAGAAGTGAGGCTCTTTAAGCACTAAAGAGATAAATATTACTTCTCGTTTTGCAGTGAAGTGATAGGAGAAAATAAATTGTAGAAAACTAAACAAAAAAAAAGTAGAAGAGAAATAACATTTATGAGGGTGTCTACTGGTAAGGGCCAAAACACCCAATGAATCCAAGGCCCACTACTGATGATGTATCACAATATTTTAATATTATAATCTGGTTTGGTCTTTAATCCCTAAACATAACCAAGAACTTTAAAAGAAACAAAAAAATGGCAAATAGCTTATGATAAAAGACCAAAAGACACCGTGAAGTTCATGCACACAACAATTTGTGCTCCTGGTGAAGTTTCCAGACTGCCTTTCCTCATATTGGCCATCCATCTAGTCCTTTTGATTTAAATTTATGTGCTGTATGTGTCACAAATAGCTAAATTTGATCTGGTGTGGGCTGTAGTATTGAAATGGTTGCATAATAGGAATTTCTTTTTTTTACAATAGATTTCAACGTTCTTTTTCACAAATTACTTACATAATTTGCAGTCATTTTCAGTTGTTACATGTCAAGTCTATAGTCATAACTATATTAAACAGAAATGTGTTTTATGTCTTTGTCATGGAAACATAAATGTCACTAAATTTTAACTGTGGTGACAAAATGATCCATTGAAACTGCATGAAAACATCAAACTGACAGTTATTTTTCAGCTTTATTTGATTGTGTTCATTGGTAATGTCAAAAAAAAAAAAAAACTACAGTGATGCAGACAATTTCAGGAAATTCGGTGGGGATAAAATGACAATGATGTTGGTCCACCCCAACACACTGTAGGCCTGGTAACCACTGGATCAATTAAGACAGTAAATTTAAAAAAAATATGGTTGAGCACATCGCTGTACAACTGGAACTAAACAAAAAAAGTTATATATCCAAAAGTTAATTTGTGGATCAGGGTTGTTGTGACATAATCAGCTGAACTGCCTACTGTACTGTAGTATGATTATTTTAAAAATAAGCACAAGTACTGCTAATGCACTCCAACATTATTGATACTGTTGATACTAATGATACATACCATGAAAATATACTTAACATGTACATCAAAATACTCAAGAATGAAAACTATCACCTGTGACAAGAATACTTGAAATTTGCTTACAAAGTTCTATCAATCACATTTGAATATGTCTTGTAAATTCTGTGAGCCAAGAATATATTACAGTAACTTAACATGACAAAAATGTAAAAAGTACATTTTTCTCTCTCTGATACATACCAGTCTACTGTTCTGTATTACGAAAATGCATGTTTAAAGATAGTGTAACAGGCTCAATGAATGACATTAAATTAAAATGTGCCAGCTGTCTTTTTAAAAAACTAGATGCATTGATGTGATGAAGTCTTGGGAATGCACTGTCAATGACTGGTCTGTGGCAGACGTGAAAAAATTTGGGCCCCCAGCATTAAACCTGCTAGGTAGGAAGTTGATATAAGTTTGAGGACAAACTGATATATTACAGATATTTATTACCGACTTTAATCAGAAAATTCAGAGTCACTGTAAAAGTCATCATCAGAAGTATGATCAAGGTTAATGTTCTCTGCTCCTGACAAAACTTGCATGTAACACTGTCTTGCGTGCAGCTTGTTTTTTTTCATATTATGTCGTTTTCTGAGGATGATGCTCTGTAGACCTGTCAAACCCTCCTCACTTAGGCCACAATGCGAACCTTAAAAATAGAACATATAATTTAGTCTGCTTTACTGCCTTCAGAAACAGTCAGTGTTTTGTATGCATTACTTAAATACATACTTTTAAATATCTCACTGGAAAACAGGCCGGACAGCTCTTTCAGGGTATCATCATATTTTGAAAGAGATTTCCAGTGATGGTCCATCTCTCTAACAAGAATCTTCTTTTCCTCCTCGAGTCTTCTTATTGCCATGATGATATTGAATGCCCTTCTCTTTGTTGTAAGGCTGACAGAGTCTGAAATGCATTTATAACAAAGTTATAAATCAATTCACAAAGAACGTCTGAAGTCGTAATTGATTTTAGGTTAACACCTGAAGCTTAGGGTTTCATTATATGTCAGATATGCTGAAAGTAGACAACATATTTGTACCGCTGTGTGCTCGCTGCCAGGGCCAAGCTGTGTCACCAGACAGAATTTCTTCCAAGCACAGAGTTTCTTTGTCTGGAACCATTCTGTTGTATTTTTCCACAGCAGAAGTCAAGATTCATTTCTCTTCTCTGATCTTGCGACGAATCTTGGCACGGGCTTTATTTCCATCGGTGTCTTTATAAAGACGCTGGGATCGTCTCTTTATGCTCGCTACGAGCACTTCAATTCTGCTCACTAAGGGATCAACATCACTTGTGCTTGTTGTTGCTGCTTAGAAGAAATAAGACAGCTGCACTTACATAAAGTCATTGTGCAATTGCATCACATTTTTGAATCAGTTTTTGCTCACCTTCCGCCCAATCCTTTACATCACTAACCCATTCATCCAGTTGACTGTCAGTCACTGCTAATTGGACTTTTAAGGACTCCAGGTTCTGAAGCTGGGTTAGAAGAGCTTTTGTGGCCTACATTGTCAAGTTGAGATTAAAAAACAAAAAACAAAAAAAAACACTAAACACATGTTTACACCAAATAATTAGAACACAGAGGAGTAATCATCTAAAAATAAAGTACCAATATCATTACCTTCTGATATCGGTGGGTCACAGAGGTGGCCAACTGGTCTAGCTTTTGTTGATTCCAGCGCATGACCATAAGAGTTAGCATGTCCCTCCGTCCTGCAAACACAGAAAACGTAGTGTTACCACTTTCATCATAATTAGACACTTAAATATAACTAGTGCAGCATTTGCCTTCTCACCTGCTTTGGACATATGTTTTGTGGTAACTGCAATCCTTGACAAAAAGGCATTACATTGCTCCACCTCCTCCCCTAGAGTCAAACCAGCCCCATCTTGATATGCTCCACTCCATTTCACCTGGAAAACACACACACACAGATGCACATACACACACAGATAAAATACAATTTACACAAAATGTTGATGTGCAAGTGTTCAGATAAAGTGATTAAAGTCAGAATTTCATACCTCACATTTGAAATCGTGGGCTCCAGCACCTTCTTAGCATGAAGCCATTTCTTTCAGTCTTTCATGCTAAAGCCCACGATTTCAAATGTGAGGTATGAAATTCTGACTTTAATCACTTTATCTGAACACTTGTACAAAACACTGACTGTTTCTGAAGGCAGTAAAGCAGACTAAATTATATGTTCTATTTTTAAGGTTCGCATTGTGGCCTAAGTGAGGAGGGTTTGACAGGTCTACAGAGCATCATCCTCAGAAAACGACATAATGTGAAACAAATAGTGACACAGCATTAGGTGATGTTCATAGGAAACTGCTGTCATCACCACCATCGCTTCTGGTTCCTTTGCTTTTCACAGAATCATGATGCCATCCTTGGACTCCGCCTGCGCTGTCGATTGGAGCTTGGCACGCTCCCCTCATCCTTCAGGTGCCCGTCTGTCGTCCACAATCTCCTCTGTTGGCCTCTGGAAAGCCCCCTTGGCACAGCTCTCATTCCAATGAAATTCCATAAAAAGACCATAAAGTTCTCACATGTTATTCACATCGTCAAAGTAACCTTTAACATTTCCCCAACAACACAGTGTAACTGCATCACCAACTCATTACCTGCAAACACAGTTTTCTTTATACATGAACCCAGAAATCCTGTAGTAGGAAAACATCAACCAGCTATCCTGGTATAAATCACATGATCAAATCACATGAAGAACTGTAATGCTGTAGAAATGTTAACGCTGCGCAGGTGTATACACACTTTCTCACAGTTACCTCTGTGAGCAACACAAGGTAGTTAATAACAAACCCATGGTTAATTCACAGACACAGAGAATTTTAAACTAAAAGGTTAAATTTGCAGAGTTCACATAGTCATGTGACCCAAGTTTCCTCCTGTGGTCTCCTTCTGCTCCTGCAATAGAGACACACTCAGAGATGCACCCACACATTTGTCAGGTGGGGGTTAACTCCACACAATGGTGTTAAGTCAGTCAGTCTCGTCAGCTTTTGTCAGCTGTTGTCAATCAGTCAGTTTTATTTCTCTTACTCATTTGTCATTCACTCATTCATGCATTCATTCATTCTTTGCTAAAAGTGGAACCCATCGACGCATTCAGTTTCCACACTCAGCAAAATGACGTCATTTTAAAAAGAAAAAGAAAATTTCAAAAGAAGAATTTAGACTGGATTATCTCGCTGAATCCCTTTTGACAGGGACTTTCATTTTAATTATCCCAGATAAGTGACTTTCTCCTGAGCCCATTTTAATTTATGGAGAAAGTCAATGGTTTGCAACGGTTTTCTCGACAAGTCGTATAGCGCTTTTGTTCCAATCGTGCAGATCTGCTCAAACAGAGATTATCAAACAAAACTCTCAGTGCACTGTGAAAGTATCAAAATAAAAAGGCCTCGTTCAGTCATGACACACGCTCCTCATCTCAGGAGGGTAAATCATACCATTAGCATGATTTATCAAACCATCATACTAATTGGCAGGCTCAACTTCACAACAAAAGAAAAATCATCAGCTAGATAAACTTCAAACCAACCATCAGCCGCAAAACATACAACATAAGCCTCATGTCTCATTAGCTATGAATTTAATCTGTACCTTTTACTCATTTAGGCCAAAGATCTCATTTAGTTTTCCTTTTTCCCTGTCATCATAAAACATGTGACATGTTGTCATGCATTTCACAAAAGAAGTTTGTTCTTATGTGTTCAGGGTTGTGTATCTGGGTGCAGGATTCACTCACACATCACAACAGGAAACTCAGTGTTTTAGAGTCTCCACTCTAACAAACTCCAACACATCCCATTCACTCGTGCTAGAATTCAGTCACCTTTCATTAATCTAAGAATGATCAACAAATTTGCATATCAGCTATTAACCCACTAAGATGACAGGACAACAGAAATGCATGTTCAAAATATTATCACAAAAGTAGAATTTCCCTCATACAGTAAATTACTTGTGCTGCATCAGTCAGGCAGAAAGCATCTCCCAGTTTACTATATTAACAACTAAATTTATTGTCTGATCACTGGTTGTTCAAACCAGAATCTTTTTTCCCACGAAAATTAAACTGTTGTCCTGCAACCTAGAGAGTTAACTGTCAGCATTGGATAAATTCAGCATTTGATAACAAGTCTCTGTTAAACTGACACTATTTTAACACTGATGAGAGATAACAAGCTGATCTTCATTGCATGTATGTTTGTGTTATTAGGCAGGTTAAATCAATGTGTCTGTGGAGCTATATCTCCAGCAGGGCATGTTCTTAAAGCTGCCTTTCCTACACACTTCTCTGCTATTATTTGATCATTTTTAACTAATGTGCTATGAGTCCACTGGTCTTTGCATCACACGAGGTGACTTGGACAAGATGATAAACAGACTCACATGCTCAAGATGCTGTCTAACCTTCATGAGCTCTCTTGTATCTGTGTTAGTAGGGTTAATGCATGTTCTGCTTGTGTGTGTGATTTTGTATATGTTTCTTTTTGCAGTATTTCAGATTCCTTCACAATTTCCCACTTAAGCAGTCAGCATTATTTTGCCCAGGTTTGCTAACCAAATTTTGATTTCCCACATTAAACAACAGCATTCCTCTGTGTTCTCAACTCCTCTCACTCTGTCGTCCTCTCCCACTTCAACAGTCCAATAGCCGGCAGTCCTTCTTCAGCTTTGTCCTGCATTCTTCACTGTCTCTTCTTGCCATTTTCTCCAAAGGTGGCAAATGTCAACCTCCAACAGTCTCCTCAAACGTTCTTTTCACAAGCACAGCGAAGTTGCAGCTTGTTGGAAACACAGTGCCATTCATCAATCAGTCAGGATGGTGGTTTGTTCTTCTTCTGCGATGCTGTTTGTCCACACTGCTGCTGCTTGCTGGGTCTCTTTGCTCAGGACTCTTCTGCTGTCTCTTTATCTGCCATGTTATTGCTCTTGGAGCTGCATTCCTTGTCTTCAGGGAGGAGTGAGAGCTCACTTGTAAGGTTGAGGGACACATGGAGCTGTAAATAAGTTAGCCAAAAATTGGCCTGAATGTTTCCAATGATCTTAAACTATAACTTTATTCCGACCGCTTCATGTGGAAAACTGATCCAGGTCTGCTTTTCATCTGAAAGTGACAAAACTAAGACATTTTCATTATTATCATCACTGCTTAACCGACACACAGAACTCTCTCTCTGTCTTTTGAACTCGTCTTCCTTAAAAACAGAAAATGAGATTGTAGTTGTTCTTGGCTAATAAACACATAGCCTTTTTCCTATGATTATTTGTCATCTACAATGTAAATTTCATCTCTTTTTTTACTCTTTTTTTTCTTTACACTAGCTGGTGACCTGCAGAATCACCGCTCTCACAATTGGAGACAATTACTTTTACACAACGCACACACACACTGCGACATCAGGCACATTCACACTCATATTCATTTTTTTTTCATCTGCATAAATAATCATATGGCTGATGACATGTGCCATGATGATCCATAAGTATGATCACAAGTTTATTTAATTATTTTTCAACCCAACAAAACAAATAAACA
Source organism: Pelmatolapia mariae (assembly GCF_036321145.2). Classification (NCBI taxonomy): domain Eukaryota; kingdom Metazoa; phylum Chordata; class Actinopteri; order Cichliformes; family Cichlidae; genus Pelmatolapia; species Pelmatolapia mariae. The sequence continues at coordinate 7,182,125 of NC_086229.1, read as the reverse complement.
AGAACATGATGCTGATGCTATGAACACTCTACACACGAGTCAAGATCCAGGAAAACTGCTGCGCATCTGAAAGAAGAAGCTGAACTCACGGATACGCTACATACTCGAGTTATCATAGTTCTCTTCCCCTCTCTTTGATGAGTTCTGTTACGGGTTCGAAATTGAGGATGAGAGTAAAACAATGATAGTCCAGAAGAGGTCGTTCAAACAATTGATTTTAATGAATGCACGCAGCGTGGAGAGGTGTAAACTGCAAAACAGTTGTACATCTCTACCCAAAATACACTCTAGATTGCTTTTATAACATCAGGGTATTGTAACGCCCCTTCTTGCGTTTACAAGCACATAATTTGCATGTACAGAACATTCATGTATTTTAAGAATTAAATGCAAACACAGAAGTTCCTCCTTGTGGCATACTCTTAAGAATATGGTGATGATCTAAGGCCTTTGAGGTCACCATGGACTGAACATCCTTCCGTCACCTGTAACTAAGCAAACTCAAATACCACAAGAAGCTGAATACATTCAGGCCTTTGCTCAGCTACTATTTTACTGTAGCAATATACTCAGCATATGAGTTATGATACATATATATTTAACTCAATCATTTTAAAGTAGTTATAACTGCACCTGTAATAAAAATGTTAATATTTGATTATGATAACCCCTATAATATAAATTATAACATAATGCCAGCAGCTTCAATAAACACTTTGATGAAATGATAATTAATGCAATGATAAGATGATGGTTATGTAAAATAATCCCTGTAATTCCACAGTTCTCAGCAGCTCCTGATCTGATAATGTGTAGCTTGCTCATCAGCTCAGAAGAGACAGCAACGCAACCTCACACAGTGGTTGTGTGCTTCGCCCACAGTGGCAAAGACTTACACTTTCATATTCACTCAGCTTCTCCATCATGTAGTTTTCAACTGTTTCATACAGGGTTCAGCATATTAGTTGTTTTCATAGCTGTGCTCTATATCTCAACAATGGCTCATATTAGGCTGACAGTCTTTCACACAGGTCAAGTGCCTCTATGCACGTCATTAGTTTAAATATTTACCTGTTTCACTTCATCCCATATGTCATTGTACTGAATTTGAGCAACCTTAAGCTTAATGCAGATTACTTTTAACACTTATCCACCTCAATTAAATCTGTGGTCTGGAGCACGGCTGCTGTTGATCTGGGCAAGCTAAAAAAAATTATCTAAACGTGTGTGTATTGGCAGTTTTGACGGGTACTAATCATTTATTACAGGTGGGGTTACTCAGGCTTGCGCTTAGGACACTCTCTAGCACAGTGACCCCTTTCTCTACATGCATAGCATTTGTCCTTTCTTCTGTCGCGTTCCCACCTAAGTCCCCGCGGGCCTTCGCCTCTCTTATTTCTGCCTCTATTCAGCCCTCTTCCAGTCCGTCCCTGGAAAATGATTTTATTTGGTAGGGAAGCGGCGACTACAGAGTTTTGTGACTTCTTCTGTGTTCCTTTCATTCCTTCCTGTGCACAGCGGGTGCAGTTAATGCAGCTGAAGGACCCGTTAGAGTTATGATTAACATTTTGCTTCCTAATGAAATCAGCAATGGGTGGGGAAAGCCATTCACCAGAGCATAGCTTAACTGCTGCTGATGTGGGCTGGCCTTCTCTGCACGCTCTTCAAGGCTGCCGTGTTTTATGAAAACTTCCAACATTTGAGATTCTCCCGCGACCAGTTCACGCTCATGACAATTATGAGAATATAAATACCTCGCACTGTTGGGAGTAAATTCTTGCAAAAATGTGTTGTCTCCCTGTGAGGCAGTCTTACTTGCTCGAGAACCCATGATAACAACAACAACCGTGTCCCAGACCAAGCCTGCTCCGCAGCATTCACACAAACACAACAACACAAATAGGCCTATTGTCCACCACAAATGGACTCCGCGGAACTCGCCCCACTAAGACGGCGAACCAACAAAAGTTCGAACTGCGCAACTCTGCGACTTAATGCTTCTGTACAACAACTTCACTGAGCGGTTTTGTACATCGCCCCACTAAGACGGCGAATTTTAGCCCCACTAAGCGGCCACGAACAACGCCCCACTAAGCGGCGAAGACGTACAGTTATAGAGATGTACTCTAAACTTACTCGGTGTTGCTTAGCGTGTAATATCAGCCTCGGATCCCGCCGATCGTCATTCGTCGAGGAGAGAAAACAGACAGCTAATCCACCGGCCCGATGACAAATTCTCACGGCTTGCTGATGTCAGGGTTCTCTCCTCGGTGAATGCCGACTCCAGGGCTCCGGCGTCGAAGGACCAATTAATGATAGGTTTGTAGCTTGAACCTGTTCGCTGGAACGTTGAAGGCAATATAATTACACAGCAAGCAAGACACAAGTAGGCAAGTTCTTCATGTTTCACGTGCACGGGAGAGAACTGGACAGGCGCCGTTCCTTCGCTTGACCCCAGTTGCTCTCGTACGCTCCCCCGTAACACTGCTCTTTTATTGTGGTTCCATGAATATGCATAGGGTCATTAACATATGACATCATATATAGGTATACATGTGAACAAAGAATACCGTGTGTGTGTGTGTGTGTGTGTGTGTGTGTGTGTGTGTGTGTGTGTGTGTGAAATGTGACTCCCCAAAGCTGGTGCCAGGAGTCTAGCGGTCCATCTAAACAAAAGGCTCTTAGACTCAAACAGATATACGTGTGTTTGCTATACCATATATCAGCAAGAGAAGATACGACCTCTCATAGGAGACGTGTGATCTATACCAGAACACTCTAAAGAGGAGTGGATGCACTCCCCTCTTCATGCTACACAGAGTTGTTACAGACCTCCTAGGATGAGACATTCTTTCACTCTACAAATGATTATATACTTCTAAGCATATATGAGTAAATATTTCTAAGCATAAATGGCAATAAACAATACAAATCTAATACACACTGTCGCGCTGAGCTAAAGGATCCTGTCTATCCTGCAATAAACGCTGAATTCTGAAAACTCTCCTTATCAATCGGACAAAAACAAACGGACAGGACATGGCTGCGACAGACTTCCCAAATCCACCTTTGCTTTTATAGCCGTGGTCTCTCATCTTGATTGCACGTAGTAATTTACTATTACTACTCTAAAATATGAATTACATCTGAAATAATCAAATACATGAAATAGAATGATTAATAGTACATTTCCCTTTTTTTAGGAAATGACCTGTATGTATCTGTATGAAATCAATAAAATAATAAAATGCTGCATTATCTTTAGTTACATTGATAATATTTATTTATGGACAAACAGTGGAGAAATATCGCTGTTCCTTTCGTATAAATGAAGCGGACATACCAGAGTGGCCATGATCTAATCCTGTTTACATAAAGTAAGCCTGCTCCCGAGCAGGTTTACGCTTACGAATCTGTTGCTATGACAGCAAGTCCAGGATGAGCTTCGGAGAACCGAACGATACAAGATCACGCGAAATCGTCAACAATCAAATCTGGCTAACTTACTTAGCGAGGTACGAAGAACGGACCCCAGCTTGATATCCTGTTTGAAACAAACAAACATCTGTCATCACTTTGTTGTTCTTCTTCCTGCAGCGTTTGAATGTTTCAACATTAAACTGATGTTTCTTCAAAGCCCATTTCAACCTGTTGAACTCATGAATGAAAGTGCAGACTGAGTGGAAGAGCCAAAGTGAATGTTTATGTTTTATTTGTTATAGAGGCCCAGGTGTTGTTCCTGCACCACAGGTGATTGCATGGGGGCGTGGTCACATGTTATTTACCTGATGCTGGCGTTCTCAACGGAGAAGTTGAGTCAGTGGGTTTTTGCACGTGACACAATATTCAGACAATGATCACATTACCTTTCAGTCCCGTTCTCAAATGATATAAGTTCGTAGATGCGCTATTTGGTTTGAATGAAGCAAAATGTTTGGGTTTTTTGCTTTGGAATAAATACACAAACACAAGTGACGTTCAGTTTGGTTTATTGGAGACGAGTCACAGCTCAAACCAACTCAGCCGGCAGCAGCTTTATTTGTGGATGGAAGTTGCAACACTGAGAGTGGATCACATGATGTTTAAGGTGTGTCATGTGACATGTTCAGTATTGTCACGCATGTCTAGATTGTCCCTGATATCATAACTGCTCAAACACTGATGATTATATTTGAAGAATTATTACTGATGGCAGCAAAGTTTGAATGGAGCTCTCTGTCTGTGCTGATTTGTCGCCCTCTGGAGGTCAAAACACAAACTGCATGATAATAATAAATAATAATGAATTGCATTTATATTGCGCTTTTCTAGGCATCCAAAGCGCCTTAAAATTCCACTATTCATTCACTCTCACATTCACCCACTGGTGGAGGCAACTACAGTTGTAGCCACAGCTGCCCTGGGACAGACTGACGGAAGCGAGGCTGCCATATTGTGCCATCGGCCCCTCTGGCCACCACCAGTAGGCGATAGGTGAAGTGTCTTGCCCAAGGACACAACGACCGAGACAGAGAGAGCAGGGGATTGAACCAGCAACCTTCCGGTTACAGATGAGCTTCCCAACCCAATGAGCCACGGTCGCCCTGAGTCAACCCACTGAGTCTCTGTGACCACCACCGTGACAGGAAGTGTTTGTAAATGACTGAACCACTGAAATGATTATTATTATTATTATTAAATTATTACTGATGCAGCAAAGTTTGAATGGAGCTCTCTGTCTGTGCTGATTTGTCGCCCTCTGGAGGTCAAAGCACAAACTGCATGATGTCACTGTAACCACCAAAGTGACAGGAAGTGTTTTTAAATGATGAAACACTGAAATGATGCTAACGGCTGTCGTTAGGCTCACTGACAGCAGTGCTGATGTGTTCATGTCAAACACTGGCTCAGGTCAGACTCCTTCATCCTTCTCCAGCGTGAGGCTGCCCTCAGACCCACAGGAGCTCTGACCTTTGACCTCCTGTACACAGCTCATACTCTAAACTGCATTTATAACTCAAATATATTTCAGATTTCTGAGCTCTGCTTTGAATCTGTGCCAGTATTCACTGACATCACAAAGTTCTCATAAGACTCGACACAAGAAATAATCCTGACTGACTTTATTTAAGACTCAGAACATGAGACAAAGTTCAGCCAGCAGCACTGAGACCTGATCCTGAACCCTGAAGCCCTACGACTCATTTCAGCACCACCTGAAAACAAAATCCTACATTTGTGAGCCGGTGTGAAAAAATCAATCAACACAAACTGAGAATCCAGGCTGTGCACAAAAACAGCCATATAAGGACACATTTAAGGACAAGAGGACTTTCCAGCATCACGTCTGTTAGCTGGGCTTCTTAAATGAAATGATGGGCGTGGATCCGTCTCAGCGAGCAGCTTCTTCCTCTATGGATGTCCATGAGCATCAGTCCAGCTGCTTTAGCCTAAGAGACCCAGCAGAAGGTGGAAGAGGAGGAGGATGGATCAGTGTCTGACGCCCTGTGATATCAAATCCCAAGAGGACACAAAGCAAAAGAAAATCAAGCGCTCCCTAAAAGCAGCATCTGATCACAAGCCTGCACGGGCCAATCACAGCTGGAAGTTTCCTGGATGTAATCAGGATGAGCAGCACTACGTCAGATGGGCACAGCAGAAAGTACAAGAGCAGTAAAAAATTAAGAGAAAAAAGAGAAAAACACTAGAATAGACAAACAGAATGACAGAATATCGTAGTAGAATAAAATACTTTGTTACATAGGGGGAAAATTGCACTTGGTGGCATTGCACATCAAGGAGACAGGACAAGATTTACGATTGTGTGTGTTGGTCTGCACATGTGGGGTCCTCTGCAGAGACCATGTTGTGGAGTCTGACAGCAGTGGGGAGGAAAAACCTGTGAAACCTCTCAGTCACCCGTGCTTGGTGTAAATTCAATGACTCAAGCTGCAGTTGGTCGTCATCTTCATTGAAAAATAAATATGAATAAATGATAACAAAATAAATAAATAAATAACTGTAACAGAGTCCAACAGTCTGCAGTGGCCACCACAGTCCACCATCTTCACATCACAATTTCAACATGTCTGAAGTCTCCTTGCACTTGGACTCATGCCCCGATGAACAAGTAGGTAGAGTTGAAATGTGGGTTTTCAGTGAGTTTATAAGTACAATTTACTGTTACTGCTGCTGTTTTTGTTTTGTCAGGTTTGTTTCATGAATCAGACAGAAGAAGGTGATATTCCAACGGAGCTGAAAAGGAGAGCCTTCGCTGGCTTACATTTGAAGAGCAGAGCAGCTGAAGAAAAGCTCTGACTCCAAAGTGAGATGGACACTGTGACTCATCACCTCCACCAGCAACACTCTGACCTGCATTCATCCACAGATGACACTCAGGACTCTGGTTCCACAGCTGTTCTTGTTCACAGCTGCATCCAGTTAGAGAGGAAACTGTATAATGCAATGATGTTCTTGCTCCTCCTCCACATGCTTACCTGCCAGAGTTTAACTCCGCCTCTCAGACAGTCATGTCACGTGGGGTCCGTTCTTCGTACCTCGCTAAGTAAGTTAGCCGGATTTGAATGTTGACGATTTGGCGTGATCTTGGATCGTTCGGTTCTCCGAAGCTCATCTGGGACTTGCTGTCATAGCAACAGAGCCGTAAGCGTAAACCTGCTCGGGAGCAGGTTTACTTTATGTAAACAGGATTAGATCGCGGCCACTCAGGTATGTCCGCTGCAGTTATATGAAAGCAACAGCGATATTTCTCCACTGTTTTACCATAAATAAATATCATCAATGTAACTAAAGATAATGCAGCATTTGATTCTTTTGTTGATTGCATACAGATACATACAGGTCATTTCCGAAAAAAAGGGAAATGTACTATTAATCATTCTATTACATGTAGTAGATCATGTCAGATGTAATTCATATTTTAGAGTAGTAATAGTAAATTACTACGTGCAATCAAGATGAGAGACCACGGCTATAAAAGCGAAGGTGGATTTGGGAAGTCTGTCGCAGCCATGTCCTGTCCGTTTGTACGCGAGCAACCCATTGCGGAAGGTGGAAGATTGATAAGGAGAGTTTTCAGAATTCAGCTGATATTGCGGGATAGACGGGATCCTTTAGCTCAGCGCGACAGTGTGCTCATAGAGAGATATCGATTCTCCCGTGAGGGTATTATTTACTTTCTTTTTCTCTCTCTCTCTCTCTCTCTCTCTATGTATGTATATATATATATATATATGTATATATATATATATATATATATATATATATATATATATATATATATATATATATATATATATATATACTTACTGTACTGTATATACTTACTCCCGACTTACTGTGCATGCTTCAGCCACCCCTTTCATGGGAACAGGTAAAAGTGATGGAGTGTTATGTCAAACTACACACAAAAAACCCACAATGTCAATAAATGTCACAGTACAAAAAGCCGGGGTGTGACGAGGGGGTGCAGGACCACCACCTGTCTTTATTTGCTCTGCCCTTTTCTTGGTTGCTGTTATAAACAAACAAACAGATTATTCCAGGGTCTCTTGTCATAGACTAAAAGCAATATAAGTGATAAATATTACCATTCTGTGGAATATTCTTATATTTCACTTTTACTGGTTCCCATGTTCTAGTGGGTCCTGTTGTGGCTCTAATGTGGAAGAGGATATAATGTGGTATAATATAATATCACATGATATAATGTAATATCATGGATCACTTACGAGTTTAATTTGTCAGCAACTTTCTGCCAGCCATCTCTCCTTGCTTTTGCAGCCTTTGCAGTGTTCCCCTGCATTTTAATTAAACTCTGAAACTCCTGAAATCCCTCAATCAAGAGTTCTTGCTCTGCTGCCGTGAAATACTGAGCGCGCTCCTTCGTCATCTTCGCCGACCAATCACAGGGTTGCCGATCAATGTTTCTACTATCGATGCGTAGCCCCTTTTAAACCACCCAGTGATCTCAGATTACTTCATCCAGCTATACTAATCGTCAACAACAGGTGTGTTCGGAGAACCGGATTAGCGAGCTCAAAGTTAGCGCGATGATTTGATCTTGGATGTAGTAAGCGAGGTACGAAGAACGGACCCCAGATCTGCATGTTTTGCTGTACGATGAGAAACAAACCTGTTTTGTCAGGTTTGTTTCATGAATATTTGTCAGACAGAAGAAGGTGATATTCCAACGGAGATAAAAAGGAGAGCCGTCGATGGCTTACATTTGAAGAGCAGAGCAGCTGAAGAAAAGCTGTGGCCCCACTGTGAGATGGACACTGTGATTCATCACCTCCACCAGCAACACACTGACCTGCATCCATCCATAGATGACACTCAGGACTCTGGTTCCACAGCTGTTCTTGTTCACAGCTGCATCCAGTTAGAGAGGAAACTGTATATGTAGATGGATAGATGCAATGATGATGTTCCAGCATCATGTTGTTGCTCCTCCTCCACATGCTTACCTGCCACAGTTTAACTCCTGGGTTGGACTCTATATGAGCAGCTTCCACTCTGGTTTCACTGTTAAACACACTTGTTTGATTTCACTTAGAAAAGTTAAAAAATAAATATTTCATTGCAAAATTATTTGTTGGTACATTTTTTGAGGGTCAAATATCTTGTTTGATTTGAGGAATGAACTGTTAAGGTGGAAACAATGAACCAGGTTAAAATACTTTAAACCAGTGCAGATGTATAATGTAATGTAACATGTTGATAATGGTTGTAGTGGGCTTGTAGTGTAAATGTGATTAAATGTGACATTAATGGTGACGCTGCATAAACCTGATCAAACAGTTCTATTAGTGGGTCTGTGTGATCAGCATCAGTGGGTTAAGGTGAGGCCTTGACTAGTAGAACGTCATGTTGGTGTCTGACAACACATGAGCCAACATCAGACTCCGAGCGCTACGATGATAAAGATCAGAAGATCCAGTGTGACATCATCGTTACCTGGCAACAGCAGCCCTCATCTGACTTTATTGGAGGATATTTACAGCAGCAACACTGTTTAGTTTGATATGACGGATTAACAACATGCTGTGATATCCAGTTCATCTGTAATAGATACTGGATCTAATCAGTCAGCAGATATTTGATCAGCTTATTTATAACTATACTAGAAACAAACACAACTGTGTTGGTGATTCATGCAAACTTGCATATCAGCCTTTGAAGGTTTTGTAGCATTGAGAACAAAGAGGTTGTGTTAGGGCTGAAAAGCCCGACTTGTTCTCCTCTGCAGGTCATCAAATGCACCACAGAAGTTTGTATTTGCACAGCCTGTATATGTTTGATGGCTTTATTATTCTCTGTTCAAAGACAATAAATGTGCAAAATGTCTCATGTAGTATCAGCTTCATTTAAAATGACTGCAAACATTTAGAGAACATGTGCTGCTGTTTGTCCTACATTTCAACACTGAATGAACCCTGAAAACGTGATGGCAGGTGGCAGATTGGAGTCCACATGAAATATCGGCTGTATGAAGACTGGAAAATATAGATGATACAAACATGCAGCCAAACATTTGTGGACATGGATAAACTCTCTGATCCAAAAAGCAGGAAGTGACACAGCTAGAAAATGAAAGTGTGTAACAGCTGAAGTCAAATGTAATGCAGAGTTGAATCTGCACTTGGATCCATGTGTGAAAGGTCCACATGTAGGGATCACATGAGTCCTGATGTTTGTCAGTGCAGCTTGATAACTCCATCTACTGTGGGCTACATATACTGGGCTGGTAGCTCCATAGTGTTGCAAAGAAACTATTCAATGTGCAAAGTTAAAATCAGAGGCTCTTCTAACACAGGAGCCATGTTGAGTTTAGATCACAGCGACCACCGGCAGTCTGAAATGGAATGAAGCCCATTGACAGCCAGCAGGTCTAAACAGGAACGCAGCCATTTGTATGTGTGGCAATGATGTGGCTGCAGCTGACACAGGATTGGTTCAAACTAAACATCATTTCACAGAGTTCACAAATAAACTCACGTTTTTATCTTTGAAGATCATCATAAAGTAGAATTGATGGTCCAGCAGACAACAGCAGGAGGTTTGAGCCCTTCTGATGCAGCAGAAACAGGATTTGGAGGAAGATGTTAATAGATTAGAAAGAATTGTACACTGTGAATCAATGCAAGTCTTTCTAGATAGACAGATCTTTAATAATCCCTCAGGTAGGTTCCTCTGGGACAGTCACAGATAGAGACACCAATTCTGACGTCCTTTGAAAGTTTTCATCACTCGTCATGTACACAGATGTTAATTCTACATATTCCTAGTACTGAACTCTAAATCAATATGAAGAAAATGCTCCTACTAATCTGCATATATGTTGATATCAAATCCTTTTCCAGCACATGGATAAATCTCTATAAATCTTTCAGTCTGATCAGAATGGGCACAGTGTTGTTATTGCAGCACTCCCTGATGTTTGAAAAGCTAAATGTCCATTTTAAAGTGCTCGTGTGTAGGATTGTGTTTCCTTCCTTTGTGCAGTTCTTACAGTAAACATGTTTGAATGTTTCCTGTTCCCCTGATGCTTCTTCCTGTTGGATAAAGTTGCTTTGAATAACATGTTCTTATAGGTTTCAATGAACTTCAAACTGGGATCCACTTACAAAACTGTCTCATTTTATTGGAACGATCCACATTTGCATCCATTCACGGTACATTTGACATCTGAACACGTTTGTACACATGATGAAAGGACAGATGGTGTTTGTGTGTCCTTCTTAAACTTAGTGTGAATGTTTCATCATGTAGAACTACTTAGAACAAAGTCTTTGGGAACATTTGGAGAACACGTTTAGGAAAGTAACATCCTGGTAGAACATTTTCTTAAAGCAAAGCAGAGCTGCAACATGACTGTGAGGATTCACAATAAGAAAGTCACAATACTTTATTATTATGAAGACTAAAGTGCACCTTAATGCTGCCAATGAATACACATGTTCTTTGTGAAAGCATGAGCACAGCTGACATGCACCACACTGACCCCACTCGCCCCATTTCTTCATCCACTTCTTGCTCTTGTGCTTGAAATGAGACGCAGACGCAGCAAAAGTCAGAGGCTCTAAAATCCACAAAAAGGGGGCTTGTTAGATCAGGATATTGATGTGATCCATAGAAAACATGGATAATACACCACTTTATTTGAAGACATCTGTAGCACTGCCTCAGGATGTTTCCTCCTCTGTGCACCTAAAGAAAAGGTCAAAGGTCAGCAGCACATGTAGTTGGGACAATTCTTCAGTTGCACAAACTACACAATGATTTTCCTCCAATTAGGACTTTTCACTTGCAGAAATGGTCCTGTGTGATTTCTAGGCTGTGATATAAAAACTAGTTCCTAATGGCAGCGATTCACTCAGTAAACATGTGTTTCCTTCACCAACCTCACACACAGATCCAATAAGATCAGGAAGTGGGCAGTATAGTACAATATGTGTTATTTTGTACTGTGCTGCCCAAACTAAAGATCTGCTGAAGTGTTGGAAATGATTCAGATGTTTATTTTGGACGATACAGCAGAAGATCAGACATGAAAGTGGAGATAACACAGAAGACCTGCAGCAAAGGGTCAGAGGTCAGACTGGGCCACGTGATTCAACAATGAGCCAATGATCATCAAGTAGTGACTAAAGCAGAGCCCTGACGTTCTGACATTTATCACACAGTTAGAACAAATGTCTGCTGATGACTTCATCTCATGAAATGACTGATAGATGTCAATTCATTGATCAGCTGAGCTGCTGATCGTGCACAGAAACATTCAGCTTGTTTCAATCAGTAAATAACTCCCACTACTCCCAGTTTGAACTGTTCCCACTCAAAATGCTGTCAGAACAATGATCATTGTAGAACTTCACAAACATCACGTGTTGTTTTCCACATGGAAGATCAGCAAACATACAGAAACTTCCTGTTGCCACACACGGCCTCTAAAATCTCTTCCACGCTTTCTGTCTGAAGTCCACTCTCTGTGTCGGATCCACAGGAAACAACAAGATCTTATTAACATGGTTTTCAATGTGTCTCCTTCCAAAAAGTCCAACCAATGAACAAATGTGTATATTTGTGGAGGCCGAACAAAAGCATGACACATTTGTCTGTTTCTATAAACTGGAGTCAAACACAAATATGAAGAGTTTCATTGACAGACTCCAAAATGCCCCCGCAGTGAATCACAGGGAAATCCTACAGTGTGCAGAGAATCTTAATGGCTCCAACATCAACACATCCACAATGTTGGATCCAGTTCTACCTCACAGAGTTACTAAGACACACCCTCTGCCAGCATTACAACAGCTCCACCTGCTTCACCTGCCTCCTCAGCCTCTGTACACCTGAAGAGAAAAGAAAGGCTCCAAAAGCTCAAATCTACAAAGGATTCATGGAGTTTCATCCAACAAGAACATGTTTGCCTTCCACAGTGTGCTGTTAGACACCACTGTACCTCTGCCATTTCAAAAAGAGCAGCTTGGGAACATTTTGGCTCCAAACACTTTGTGTTTAACTTCCTAATCTTTGTTTTCTTTGTGAACAACATCTGGAGCTTTTTGACTCATAGAAACATCATTTTGTTCTTTAGATGACAGCAGATTGGGACTGAATAATCAATCACTATCAAACCAATAAAGATGCTGATTTTACAGGAACTTTGTTGGAGAAGCTGGAAAGACATGAAACTGGTCCCAAACCAGTTGATAGTGCTGATTATTCCAAATAAAGCTGTTTTCCATTTGAGATGACTTTCTGTCCTGATATATAATAAAGATGTTGTTGTTTATGAGCCCCTGTATTAAAAGTAGATCCAGTTTAAAGTCAGCTTGAGTTTGATGTCTTTATGTCAAAGCTGCTCATGATGTTGAGCTGCTGATGGAATAAAAACAGGTAAAAATCTGCCTCAATATAAAAGCATGTAGTCCAGACTTAAATGGAGCCTATTGTTAGCTGAGGTCCACACACAGTGTTTGACAGTGTAAACTGTGTGAAAGGGCTGCTGGTGGAGCTCACTAGGATGAGCAGGTGACCATGTGCCACGAGGTGGAGAGCAGCTGGCCTGGCTTTGATTCTGACCACGCCCCCTTTCTCTCTCCCTCTGCTTTGCTGTCACTTATCTTCACTGCTCTGTCCAATAAAGCTGAAAAAGGCCCCAAATCAAAGAAATCTGCTGCAGCCTCTGAAATGTCTTCTGTTTCCTTCCCGACGGCTTTTTCACCGTCAGCCCATCAGACAGTCCAGCAGCATTTATGATGATGTCATGATGTTGAAGAGACTGCTATGGTGGCCTCCCATGACCCCCAGCCTCATCTACACTGAGATGCAGACATTTGAAAACAACTGAATAATAGTCCAACACAACAGTCTGTGTACAGACACACACTGAGCTTTCATAGAGTCAAAGGAGTCAATCAAACACAGCTAGTTGAGTCATTTCTTGTGTGAGTCTAAAGTGAATCTAGTATTTGAAAGTCCACTTCCTGTATTTGTTGTTGAAGACTTCTTCAGCTTCTTCTCAAGGACATCAGCTGCTTGTTTGGCAGCAGAGGCAGTTAAGAAGCTTCCTGAAAAACACTGAACAGTGAGTTCACTGTGGCATATGACAAATTCAGCTTTCTATGTGCAAATGTGTCTGTGTCAACCTTTCAAATGCTGTTGAATCCAAAACATCAGCGGCTCCTTGGCTGCTCACTTCATGCACTTCTGTCTTTGTGACAGTCCAATGACATCACAGCTGTTTCCACCCCCAGTGTCTCAGGACTGGACACCTTTAAACATGTGGAGGATCAAACAGCCGTCCAGCTAAACATACATGAAACTATCAAAGCTGACAATCATTCCAATAACATCTAATGCTACATATATATAGACACAGGACTACAAGGAAATGGCTCTCAGCATCTGGCTGTGGGAACAAATGATCCCTGTTTGTGTTCAAATTGTGTGCATGTTTTAGATGTGTGTCACATGTAGAAACACAAAAATGACACAAAGATGTGTTTGACACAACTGTGCAGCTGTAAGTTGTTTCTAATGATTCATTGAAGCTCTTCTAACATTCTGGAGACAATCAGTCCATGAATCTGTTCAACACCACAACAATTTGACTTCAATGTGAACGTTTGCCATTAAATAACCTTCTTCATCCAGCTGACAAGCATCCTTCATTCTATGATATGAACAGTTCCTCCTGTTGATGACAAACCTCTGACATGATCTGCTTGAGGAGCTTTTTCATGTGAAGCTCTCTGAGCTCAGGGCTAAGTTGCTGTGTTTCATCTTTAAGAGCTGCTGCCTCCTCGCCGTTCTTCTTCTCCTAATGACACCATTTCTGCTTCAGATCTTTCACTGGGCCTAAAACAGATGAAGAGTAGATCTACTGCTGTTCACTGTTTGTGTCAATATGGAGAAATATGAAAGACAAACACAGCACATACAGAGAAATGTAGACAGAATGTGCAGCCAGTGCAGTAAATGGTCTAAATATCAGCTCTTTAGAAAATGATCCTGATGAACATGAAACTAACATCCAATGAGAAACACAGCGTCCTTGTTTCATGTCCAATAACAATAAATGAAGAGCTAATAAAGAGCTATTCTATTGGAAAATGCTGAGATGATTATTAGACAGAACCCAGCGGCTCACCAAAAGCCTGCATTGCAAATCTATATGAAAGTAATCTATGCTCATATATGGCAAAATCCTTTAAGTGTCACTGTGTTTTTCATCTGTGCTCTTGTTGGTTGGACAAGTTTGTAAATGACAAAGAGCTCAGTGGACTTTGCATCCATCAAATCCTGTTAGATGTTTGTTTTTCCTTCACAGCTTTGTGATGAAGGCTAAAGAACAGAGATATGAACTATTGCCAATATGAATCCTGATGCATGACGTGGGCACAGACCCACCAAAGCAACACTCAGCTCACCTCATTCCAGGCGCTTGTCTGCTGGAGACCATGAGCCTTGTTAGTCACACATTAGCACCGTGGTAGGAAACAGCCTCCATCATTTCATTAGATCTGAATTTGGACTGTTTCCCTCTGGATGAGAACCAAGTCTGTCAAATCTATTGATCCAACACAAACTATCAAACACATTGGCTCACAGTCAGATTGGCTTTGTATGGATGGTGTAACAGGGGCTGGGAAAGGATGCTGAAAGCTGAATATAATACAGAACAATAACAGGACATATAATCATGTAGAAACATGATCTTCAACAGGCACACTTCTATTATTCATGATCACAAAGAACTTGTGCAGCCCTGATATCAGCCCTAATATATGAGTGTGTTTGCCCAAAGATTGAAACAGCATCAACATGACAGCTGTAAGAAATCTTCTCTCAGCCTTGTTTGGCAGAAGATCCCTGCAACAAAGATTGTAGCTGAAAGATGACGTGTGTAAAGTTTGTCTTTGGGAGGGTTGAGGCTGTTTTTAGACCTTTGATAGTTTCAATCCAGTTCTGAAAGACACAAATAAAAACAACATCATTAAGATCAGATCATGGAGCTGTTTCCTGCCTTGTTTCTAGCTTCACATTACAAGACTTTACTACAATAAAGATGCTAACATGTATCTGTAGGAACAACATCACTGAATCTAGAACAGCTGGAGCCAAACCAGTGGCTCTGCTGGGATCACTGGTGAGCCAACACTTCCTTGTTGATGCAGATTTCAGGGCTTCCTGTTGCTCCTCCGTTATAACTGTTCTCTCTTCAACACATGATGACACAAAGGAATCAGCAGTGACGAAGATGATGCTGAAGCACACATTTCACACATATAACAGAGCAGTGCAGTTACACACACCTCTGCTTGACATTAGGCCTCAAACAAAGACACAAAACACTAACTTGACTCTAAATAGAAGAAACTGGCAGCTTTTTCTGTTCTGTGCTTATTTATATTTGACACACATGCTTCTCTTTGTGCAAACACACATCGCACTATAAGGTAACCTAGCACACAATGATTGGACAGCACAGTGATGATGCTGGGAGATCCTATACGAAGCAACACAGAAACACTGAGAACTTTAAACATTGATTATATTGAGATAAGCAGCCGACCCAGTCTAGATAAAGGCGAGCAGCTGGGACCGCTGCTGCACCAAAAACAGGTTTCAGTGTTTCCATGTGTGTGGTTGTGATGTCTTTACTTATACTGGTCAATAGACTTTAGTCAACACATGATTGAAAGGTGTTACACATGAAATAAAAACAGTGTTTCATCTTTATTCCTGTGAAGCAGCTGCATTATAACCAATCTGCTCCTTTGTGGCCTTTAAAACAGCTTAAATAACTGTTGTTATATTTGTTTCTGCTCCTCTTGGACAGACGACTCTTGAAAAGACATTTTTGAATTTCAATGTGACTTTAACTGGATAAATATGGGATATATAAACGTCTGCAACAAACTGATTCCAGCTTCTAGCTCATGATAGGAATGTTTTTGTGGCTCAAGATGACCTGATATCTTTCATGATGGAGACATTTGACACATGTTTCACATATTATAGACCAACAAGTTATTCATAGCAGTTTAAATACGGGGAGTCACTTTTGGGCCCAGCAGATAAAACAGAGCCAATATTTCCTTCTTTATTTAAGTGACGTGTGTCACAGATGTGACCTAGTAAAGTGTAGCTGAACATTAGTAACGTTATTAACACTCTCAGCTCGTCCTTGTTCCAGACCTGAAGATCCTCTTCTTTCATTCAGCAGCAGCTTCAGGTCTCTGATGGTCCAGGCTTGTTGTTGGGAAACAGCCCTGCTGGGATGATGGTGTCCTCACAGAAACAGTCAGTGATGCTGTTGATCTCCATCACAGAGCACGTCCCAGTCTGCAGTCTCAGTCCTGCAGGGCCTCGCTGGCTTCCTGACTCCACCCAGTCAACAACAGGAAGTGTTTGCAGGAACAAACTGAGGCTGTGGTCAAACAGGAGTTTTTATCTCCTGGCTCTGACTCTCACTGCGGCCCCGCTGCTGTGTCAACATGTGTTTGTACTAAACAATGATGGAAAGTGTTATAAATGACTTGTTGGCCTCTGATCTGTCACAAACAGCTGAAACGTGTCTCTCATGAGTCACATGAAGGTTTCTGACAGAAAGGACAAAAAGTAGCTGCAGTCAGTTTGTGTCATTTTTATATTTATTCATCTGGGAGAAAAATCTGAGGGACATTAAAATGTGTTTTTCAACAGAGACAAGAACATAAATATAACGTCACAGGTAAATGAACATATTTCAAGTAAACAGCTGGACTGATCAGGTCCAAACACAGAGTGATCAACAAACAGCTGTCATATCTTTATATAGAAGCTCTTTATAAATCCTGTTCACTGCAGTCTGTTTCCTAATAATGTCAAACTGTTAGAAACACAGAAACATGGTCTTTGTTCACATAAACCTGTCTGGGATCCTTTGTTGTTCTTTTGATGCAGAGTTACATTATAAATATAAAGAGTTATTTCAGAGTCTCATCAGTTTTCCTGCATGTCTTTATTGAACACATCAGCAGGGCTGAAGCTCTCATGTTAAACACACACTGATCTATGGACACGTTCATGTGTTTCTAACAGAACCAGGCTGTTATCAGCTGCACTAACATGATGTCACACACACTGAATGTAACAGTGACATCATCACACAATCAGCTGTGATTGTTTCACTGTCATCAAACTAGTCAACAGGAAGTAGAATCAATAGAAACAATCATTTACTGACAGCATGTCTGATGGAAATAAGTGCAGATTATGTCTGAAGTCTAACTGCACACAGTAACTGTGTTACAATAAGGACTTAACAGCGCCCTCTGCTGGAGTGTTTCAGTACTGCGTTAACTAGAATACACCACCTCCTCCTCCTCCTCACACCACCTGCTACAGCTCTACTCTTCTATGACTACAGTCATCCACAGCACTGATGTGAGGTCACATGGTTCATATGTAAGGAGCACAGAGACATGCTAGCAGCTGACCTCAGGTCAGTTTAATGACTGTGAGCAGCAGCTGTGTTCTTGTCACTGTGACAGGGAGACACTCTCAGACACAGCGCTCATGTCAGCTTGTTCTCATGCAGGAGGATCAGGAGCTCCATGTTTGTCTTCATGTTTGAATCATGATGTGTTTGTGCCATCAGAGTCTGTCATGAGTACTCAGGGTTTCACAGCAGCTCTTCTGAATGCTGACGAGGACTCCAACCTCATGTTTCACCTCTCTGAGCTTCTGATGTCTGTGAACACTCGTGTTTCTTCTCTGGGCTCATCTGGACAAAAACACCTTTCTGTGTTTGGCTCCAGCCTCATTGTGACTGACAGGAAGTGTGTTATCCATGAGCTTCTTTGTTTCCTGCTGTGTTTCCTGTCTGTGGACAAACACGAGTGTTTCAGCTGAGGACTTGGTTCCTTCCACCTGTCCATACAGGACATCACGCTGTCTTTTCTCTTTAAATGCAGCTGCAGGTCCTTCCACGTGCTGTATTTGTGCAGTTTGTAGTGTGTCCTGGGAAACGTAGCACACATGGTGTTCTTCTGCTGTTTCCTCCTTTCACTGAGTGTGAAACACTGACGCTGTGCTGTTGTTCACAGAGCTGATTCTAGCTGCAGCTGGACTCTGTCATCTAACTGAATGTGTTGGTGCTGATCACGGGGCTCTGAGGGGGGAGCAGCAGGAGGACTCTGGATGCTGACGTCAGTGTATCTGTGGAAGCTCACACAGCGTCTCTGTCATTCAATATTGTGCTATATATTGTATCAATGCAAAGATGAACAGACTGTGTGTTCACTGGTCTCTGTGCTGCTGACTGCTGCAGCTCTGATGTCATCATCACTCCCTCCTCCACCCTCAGCAGTCCCAGCATGCTGCTGTGGTGCACCCCACCCTCACTCTACACCTGAGCCATAGACCACACCCTCCACCTCAATATACACCACAGTTTTCTCTGCTATGGAAATGAGATCAGGAGGAAATCATTATTATTATTATTTAATAAATGCTCACATTAATGTGGGCTTATTTGTTTCATATTAGAAACATTAGTTGAGTGTTTTTAGTATAAAATGGTGAAAGTCCCTCTTTTTGCTCCTCCCCTCACCTGTGGATGGACGGTGCTGTTACCGTGGTGACAGCTGTGATGTGTTTCAGTCCTGCCTGGTTATCACTGCAGGAATCTTTCACATTTATTACAGGTAATAACTCTGATTTTTCTGTGTATTATGAACTAAATGTATCCTGATACACACAGAGATGGATGAGCAGAGGTCACATGATGAAAGAACAAACATGGAGTCTTTGATTTATTTAGATATTTATTGATGAATGCAAACAAACCCTGACACTGAACCATCGTCGATCTTTCACAGAACAAATCTGCCGATACCGATATGAATTCAAGTTCATACTCAAGGTAAAAAACAAACATTAGCGCTTCTCTGTTATACCTGTATGCAAAAAGTACACTGCACCCAAAATATTTCATAGTTCAGCAAAACTGATCGGTCTAATAAACTTAAACCTACACCATCCTCCCTATTCTGGTATTTTAAAGAGTAAGCAACCTAACTAATAGGGTTCTAAAACTCCCAGCAAAAAAAAAAAAAAGGGAACCACCCCCCAACCTCCACCTTGTGATGCTTAATCGCAATTAGTCGAGTGGAACCGTGCTGAGTGTTTTGTCTTTTCTTTACTCTCACACTCTTTGAGCCTGTCCACTACTCATGGCAAATACACTGGTTATAAAGGATCTTTCTCTACCTGAGCACTCAAAGAGCTTTTTACAATTTGCCTCATTCATGTCATACATGCACTTGTTTCTTTCTAATATTCACACACATTAATACTCTGATGGATGCATCAGAGAGCAACTTGGTGGGTTTATTATTTAGCCCAAAGATATTTAGCACACAGACTGAAACAGACGGGGACTGAACTACCAACCTTCTGATTAACAAATGATCTGCTCAACCACCTGAGCTACAACCACCCAGGAAGAAGGACTAAGGCAGCAGAGTGGAAGGTACATCACAGCTGCACTCTGGTTGGTTACGTTTGTTCAGAACTCTTAAAGATGTCAAAGAAGCAAGCTCTGTAAGCAATTACTTTGGTGTTCCTCCACCGCAAAAGAAGCGCATATTCTCGGAATTTAACAATAAATTCTTGGAATTTCCAGTATCTTATGTACACAAACGCACCTTCTTATCTGATGCACATCTTTTATTTTGGCAGCAAATAAGCACCTGTGGACTACTTATGTGCAGCCCTGGTTATACAGTCTGAGTATGCTGCAGAGAACTGAGAAAAACTGCAATACAGAATTAAACTCAGGGGGCAGCAGTGAGTAGGTCCTACTGTGGCTTTGAGCGGAGAGCAGGAAAGGAAGAAACATATAAGAGTGACTTACTGTATTCTTCTGTTAAAAAATTGTTAATAACTATAGAAGAATTTTAGCTGGTCGATAAGTCTTTGTAACAGAGAAAAGGTAAAAAAAAATGAGAGGATTATCTTCAGGGAAGGGAGCTGGAGATCGACAGATGGATAGGTGCTGCGGCTGCAGTGATGCGGACACTGCACCGGTCCATCGTGGTGAGAGATTATATCTCTCGGCTGGCCTGGGAACGCCTTGGTGTTCCCCCAGACAAACTAGAGGAGGTGGCTGGGGAGAGGGAGATCTGGGCTTCCTTACTTAGGCTCCTGCTCCCGTGACCTGGCCCCAGATAAGCTGAAGAAAATGGATGGGTGGATCTTCAGGGTTCATGTTCCTCCAACTGGAACAACAGGTTTCAGTGTTTACAGTCGGATCATGGAGCAGAAACAAACTGAGAGTTCATTTCAGTTTCTCTGTTTACACAACCCAGCTGAAGGACGTCAGGGTGAGGAGGACCGTCACATGATGACTGATCCAACCACTATCATACTAAGTATGACAGCAGTATTACATTTTTATAAATGTTTCCTCTCGTTCAGGTGTAAAGCTGAAGATGGAGACAAAATATCAGGAGGATAAGAGAATCAAACAGCTGAGGTCCAAAAGGCTGCAGCAGTTTCTTTGAAATCTGATAGTAGGACATCTAAAGAAGGCCTGTATCACAAATCTGGTGCTTAAATAATTTTTTCTGTGCACATGAATCCTTGAGAAATTAAACTCTGTGAACCAATTAGCTGGAAGGTTGAAAGCCTCATGACACCTCATCTGAATATCACTATCAGAAACACCAACAATAGAGACAACAATACACAAACCGCTGTGTGATTCTTTATTTCTGTACCACAGAGTTTAACTGCTCTCATTTCATATCACTGCCATGCCCCCTCTCCTTTATCACACAGACTCTCATTCTCAGCATGTTAATGTGAAACTTACATTTAAATGACCGCAGCTGTGCCAACCAACCTTCCCTGCAGCTGAGCAAACAACCTGAAATGAACCTCATGTATTGATGCTGCTCAATGACTGGATGGTTGGTTCCAGCTCTTCTCTCAGCTTTTACTGCACAGGTGAAGGTGGAAAGTGTGACTGGATCTATAGATTGGAAACAGAGAAACTGTGAATGTTTGGAGTACAAATATTTAAACTGCCAACAAAGCAAACAGTGTGGGTGTGTCAGAGCTGGTCTGGGATCAGTGTGTTCACTCTGCAGCTACAACAAGGTTTCATGTCAAAAAGTGAACTTTACTCTAAACCAGTCTGGCCACTTTGAAGGCAACATTGAATAAAAAGTACAAAGATATTTTATTACACATTCAGTAAAATCTGTACAGTGTTCTGCATCTAATTTCTTGTTTCCATAAATCATTGATTAAATCAATGTAGTTAAAGAAAGTGATTATAAATAATAGTTTAATGCAAAGGTTGATATTTAAGATCAGCTTGTAAAGAAGTGAAGTTCAGACTTTCCGGTTTTTATGTGTGAGCAGCAAAATAAAAGTCAAATCAGTAAAGATGATATTGCGTGTGTGACAAACAGGTCTGTAATGGAGATGAACATTCAACAGGACAGTCAAAAATAAGTCAGTCACATCTGAACAGAGGCACACACACCGGGACATCAAATGCAAATTTAATGTAAATGAAAGAGGAAGAAAGGAGAGAAATGTTCTGGTGTCCAGACAAATGAACTAGATTGTTCCCACTGAGCCCCTCCCACCTGTCATGCCTCCTTCCAGGAAGCAGCTCACCTGTGTGTCCGTGTTTAGTGTCCAGGTGTGGAGTGGAGCTTGTTGTTGGTGTGAAGAAACTGTAAGTTTGCTTTGTTTCCTCCTTTAACAGTTTGTCTTTAGGAACTTTACTGTTTGTTCAGCTCATGTTTGATTTCTTCACAGAACAAACTGTGTGTGTTTGTATTTCCGGTCTCTCCATTAAAGTCAGTGTGTAATGTTTCCTGGCTAACATCAGCTGTGTGCAGCTTAGTTCAGCACAAATCTGCCGCTCCATAGTTATACCGTCATACCATCATATCGTTGTCTCTACATTAACCCTTAGATGCAGAAGCGGGTCAAAAATAGCTCAGTTTCAGGTTGTTTTGTCTTAATATTTAATTAATGAAAAGTTTTGATCATTCATGTTCCAGCTATTCTTCAAAAACATGTTTTTGGTATCACACTGTTTTCGATTTTTAACTTGCCGTTTATAGATTTTACAAAATTGTAGTTTTTGTATTTCTACCGCAAATTTCAAGAATCACCCACATTTATGTCCTCTGGAATTTAATGTGAAGCTTTGCTTATTATCAGATGTGACTGTCAGGAATGTGTGTTTTATTGGGTCACAGAGATTATTTCACACAACAGAATGCATGTACTATGAACAGACTGTTCATAGTACATGCCTGTGGTCGCAAATTTTGAAGCCATCATGATAACCTTCCACCACCAACGATATGGAGATCCAACCCTTTTAGATGCAATTAAAATCAAGACACTCAAAAAGATGCTCTGTAAAAGAGTAGAATTCTTGGAACATAGTTTAATACACTGAATCATATGAACAGCAGGAAAAATACATACAGACATTTAGCAAGAGAGTTACATAGCAGAAAGCAAGCAAAGCAAAACCCCGGGGTGTACAGCCTTAAGCACAGACAGTAGAGCAACACAGACATGGATAGGAAGCAGCAGCAGGAGGAAAAGAGCTCTGGGGCTGTCCTCTGGTCCCCTAATATAGGGACCAGTATCTCCGCCCTCTGCTGCTGGGTAACTTTCCCACCCGTCCAAACACAGCTGCAGGGGTCAGGTAGCGGCCAAGGTCTTGGCCAAAGGCCAGTCAGGACCCTGACTACCCCTTGCTCTGGCTTATCACAATAGGTCATGACACGGTCAAACATCACACATTAATCCTAATTATTAAATCTTCACAATCTTATAATATATAATCTTATAACTACATAGGTTCTTAAAACACTTCAGTGTAGTTCAAAGTGTGTGTGTGTGTGTGTGTGTGTGTGTGTGTGTGTGTGTGTGTGTGTGTGTGTGTGATTATATCATATGATATTTTATCGTGATGTGTTCAGGATCTCTGTTACAATGTTACTGTTTTGGTTGTGCTGCATGAAAGATGTTGAGTGTGTATTAGGGAAGGTTAGTTACCGGAGAGTAAATTATTCAGGAGAACTCTTAGCAGCATTAACTGCCCTGTTACTGTAAAACCTTAATAAACCTGGGTGAAGCAAAATGTCTTGTGCTTAAGACTCCACATGAAAGTTATAATATATATGTTCAGTGCACATAGATATATAGTGTATATAGTTACATATTTATACATATCACACAAAAATCCACCATATGCCAAACAAGTTAATCAGGTGTGGCCTAAAGATCTTCTGGGTCTGTGACACAGATATCCACTATGCTTTATCTGGACTGGTTTCCTCAGGGACACGAACAAAAGGAAAAGTTCAGAAGAATCTGGAAAAACGTCGTCCAGCAGTTGTTCAGTAAATCCAGAAATACAAGAGTGTATGCAGTGATTACAGTCAGAAACATTTAGCTTTTCACAACTCTATAAAGTGAGAGGACAAGACAGGAACAAGAGAGGAACAGTGTGGACAGCTGCTTACCACTCACCACTCCCCACCCCCAACAACAGCATCCAATACACACTCAACACAAGGCTCCAGTCTGTCTCTCTAAACCACCTAGTTTAGGAGAAAACTGAGGAGGATTAAAGCCAAGAAGGTAGCGGGTCCAGATGGCATCAGCTCAAGGGTCGTCAGGTCCATCACCTCACTACATGGATTCTGGATGTAGACTTCCGCAGGCACAAACATCCTCCACTGCAACCACTGAACATCCAAGGTATGGACACTGAGGCTGGGGACAGCTACAGGTACCTTGGTGTTCATCTGAACAATAAACTGGACTGGACTCATAATTCAGACGCCCTCTACAGGAAAGGGCAGAGCAGGCTGTACCTGCTGCTGAGACTCAGGGCCCACTCCTGAAGACCTTTTATGACTCTGTGGTGGCCACAGCCATCTTTTATGATGTGGTCTGCTGGGGCGGCAGCATCTCTGCTGGGGACAGGAAGAGACTGAAAAGGGCTGATCCGGAGGGCCAGCTCTGTTCTAGGATGCCCTCTGGACCCAGCGGAGGTGGTGAGTGACAGAAGAATGGCCTGTTGTTCTGTTCATATGGTAAATGGCCTGTATTTGTATAGCGCTTTACTAGTCCCTAAGGACCCCAAAGCGCTAGTGATGGGATTTCCAGCTCTTTTTAGAGAACCGGCTCTTTCGGCTCCGAACCGGCTCTTCAGGTTGTTTTGTTGCTTTAATTAATTTATTATTAACAATAATATAAAATTATGCTCAAACGTAATTACTGATGTAAAAAAAGTGGTTTTATTTATATATGTTTATATATAAATATATACGGTGTCCCCTAGAGACACGTACAAACTCCAAAAAGCTCGTGCAAATTCCAAAACACATTTCTAGCGTTAACTGAACTTCCAAAACAGAGCATATGTGTATTGTTTGTGTATTTATACACAAGCACTCATGTATATTCAAATAATTTTTAAAAAGGGTTCATTTACCTGTTACTACCACACACCAAATCCAGTCGTTGGTACTTGCTGGCTTGTGTAGCCACTAGGTAACAAAAGCTCAACAGTGCGCCTAGCATCCTGGAGCACTTTTGTTGTCTTTTGTACGTGTTTTGGAGTTTTTACGTGCGTCTGATTTTTTACATGCTTCTGAGTTTTTATGTGTTTTGGAGTTTGTATGTGCTTTGTCTCTAGGGGCCACCGTAAATATACTTTTATTTATTCACTCCACATAAAATGTAATAAATAAATCATATAATACAAAAACCAACTATTCACAGTTTAACTTTTAACTATTTAAAAATTTCAGCTTTTTCCTTTTAAACATATTTAAAGTGTAACAACACAAAACACTGCAAACCACAACACAATTAAATATAAATTAAAAAATGAAAAACAAAAAGAAGATGCATATTCTCTGTCATATGAGCCTGCATGAATAAACTTTCTGACTCCTTTATCATCTGCAACTGAAAATAGTTGTGGATGATTACTATACCTTTCTAATGTGACGTTGTTGTCCCTGGCTCTCTTTCTCTGTCTCTCCCTCCCGCTCTGTTCCTCTGCTACTGAGTGTAACTACCGCCCCTCCCCCCTCTGCCTAGGGCAAAGCACAAGGCTCGCGTGCGGAGTGAAGCGGAAAAAAAGTGCGAGAGAGAGGGTGAGAGAAAGGGAAAAAAAACCCCACGACTCGCGATAAGGAGCCGGCTCGCATCGTTCACGTCAAAGATCCGGCTCTAAGAGCCATTTCGTTCGCGACCGATACATCACTATAAAGCGCTTTACACAACCAGTCATCCACCCAGTCACACACACATTCACACACTCAATATGATCTCAATAAAAGAGTGCACCTTTCTGCTTGAAGTCCACAGTGAGTCAGTGTGTGTCAGTGAATGCATCATGTGTGCTTCACGGCTCCATCTAGTGGACTGATAGTAGAGCAGCTGATGGCAGCTTCCTCTGCCTCACACTGCTGTCTGACTGCATTCAGCTGACACTGAAATGAAGCAGGAAAGAAGCAGCTGATATTTGGACAGCACACATGATGGAAAGGAGGATTTCAGTTGATGTGCACATGAATGATTTGTGTTTCTTCTGCAGGTGAAGGTAGAAAGTGTGTGTGAGCTGATGTGAACTGAGCAGCATGGATCAGTGTGAGGACAGAGAGGAGGGAGTCCCTCCCTCTAAAAGCACTCTGTGTGGGGAACATGAGAGCCAGACCAAAGCTCAGAGGTGAGATGACCATCTCTAACTGTCCATGACTCTTCTCTATGTCACAGCTCAGCACTCACATCACTGCTCCATCATTATTCACAGAAACCCACCTGGACCTCCACCCAGCTCTGTGTCCTTAAAGAGTGACCGGTCCAGAAATCATCCCATTAAATTCAAAGAGCAGCCTGTGTCTGCTGCAGAGAGGTGAGCTGTTAGTAACATGAACTCTTTGATTTAAATGATTTTGATGTTTCCTGGTCTGTAAAATGCATCTCTGTAGACAGTGTTGGGAAGGTTACTTTTAAAATGTATTCCATTACAGAATACTGAATACATGCCCCAAAATGTATTCTGTAACGTATTCCATTACATTACTCAATGAGAGTAACGTATTCTGAATACTTTGGATTACTTAATATATTATCATGCTTTTTACAACTACGTGAATGTACTATTGCTGTGTGATTTATTACTATTACTGAAGGTCCGCGGCTCCGAACCGTAGTAAACGGACCTCTGGCTAATGGTTCATGTCGGGCTCGTAGCTGAAAACTAGCTTGACTTTGCTGTCTGGGTCAACTTTGCTAGCAAGAGACAGAGAGAGGCGTTGAAAGGCTGCTGCAACGGAACTTATTGTTCCGGAGGAAAACACGAACACAGTGTACAGTTGAGTCTTAATAGCTTACTTACAGCTGGGCTCGTCAGGCTCTCTTCTTGGCTGCTGTGGTTATTATTATATTTACATGCTTCCAGCTCCCGTTTTTGCTCCGTGACAGCTCGGACTTTTCCTTTCTCTCCCTCCCTCGCTCACAGACACATAACGGGTATGGTAGTCCATTCTCCCTGCAGCATGGACTACACTGCCCATGATGCTACATTGTTTAGAGCTATGCCTGTAGCATTCTGCCTATTAGCTTAGCACAACAACAACAACAAAAAGGCGCTCTCTCACCCAGGAAACACGCAGAGAGAGAGCGTCGTCCTGTAACCATGGCAACCGTAACGCTGCCGCCTGGAACAACAGAACAGCTGTCAAACAAACCCAAACAATCCGGACCTGTTTCAATATGAAACAGGAAAGTACCGCAGTGTAATCCATTTATTTTAACAAAGTAACTGTATTCTAAATACCACCTTTTAAAACGGTAACTGTAACGGAATACAGTTACTCATATTTTGTATTCTAAATAGGTAATGGATGTATTCCGTTACTCCCCAACACTGTCTGTAGAAGAGCAATGTCTCAAAGCACACACAGGCTCAGCTGTAACTGTCAGGTTATCTGGTTTAAGACACATTTGGACACAATTGGCTGTTTTTAACTATTTATTTTAATCACAGGTGTAAATTTAGACTTCACACATCTGGATCCTAAACTATGATAGAAACAGCTGCTAGCAGTGGGTAGTTTGACTTTAGCCTGGTGGCTAAGCTAACAGAAACCAGCGTGACAGCTGTGCTCTGTGAGAATGATACGCTGCTCTAGAAAGCAAACAAAGGTTTGTGCGGCTCCTCTTCAGAAAAGTGTACAGAGACACTGTATTAGACAAAGGCTCGGCGTGTGAGCCCAGAAGTGTGTAACAGGTGGATGAAGGAGAACCATCACAGTCACGTCTCCATCCCGCCTTTATTAATGAACTTCCTGTTGCTTGCAGATGACAGCAACACCAAGTGTTTGTGCCACATGATGCTGCAGGATTTGTTAACATTTCCATGATGTCTTGATGCATGCTCAATCATCCAGGTAAGTAAATCTCCAAAAGTTGATTCTGTTCATCTGGACGTAGCGTTTTGTGGGAGAAACGTTTCGTCACTCATCCAAGTGACTTCTTCAGTCTCAGCTGACTGCAGGTTTCCCCAATCTTATAAACAGTTGTTACGGGTTCAAAATTGAGGATGAGAGTAAAACAATGATAGTCCAGAAGAGGTCGTTCAAACAATTGATTTTAATGAATGCACGCAGCGTGGAGAGGTGCAAACTGCAAAACAGTTGTACATCTCTACCCAAAATACACTCTAGATTACTTTTATAACATCAGGGTATTGTAACGCCCCTTCTTGCGTTTACAAGCACATAATTTGCATGTACAGAACATCCATGTATTTTAAGAATTAAATGCAAACACAGAAGTTCCTCCTTGTGGCATACTCTTCCGAATATGGTGATGACCTAAGGCCTTTGAGGTCACCATGGACTGGACATCCTTCTGTCACCTGTAACTAGGCAAACTCAAATACCACAAGAAGCTGAATACATTCAGGCCTTTGCTCAGCTACTATTTTACTGTAACAATATACTCAGCATATGAGTTATGATACATATATATTTAACTCAATCATTTTAAAGTAGTTATAACTGCACCTGTAATAAACATGTTAATATTTGATTATGATAACCCCTATAATATAAATTATAACATAATGCCAGCAGCTTCAATAAACACTTTGATGAAATGATAATTAATGCAATGATAAGATGATGGTTATGTAAAATAATCCCTGTAATTCCACACAGTACATTTACATAATGACTGAAACCAGCCCACTGACGGAACAATGGGCTGGGAGGTCAGTTCCTTAATCTTAATTATGCAAATTCTCGTGACCATTGATCAACAACCACTGACCAAAACCCACTGATCAGTGGCCATGAGTACCATTCACAGAGAGTTGGGGAATGGCTGTCCAGATGAACAGATTCAACTTTTGGAGATTTACTTTCCTGGATGATTGAGAATGCATCAAGACATTTTAACCCACTTTGGCAAGGACTGCCTAAAGCTTGTACGTCAGTATGAGCAAACAGCACGTAAGATGGCGGACTACAGGAACCACCTGAGATTCAGCCTCAGATGCCGACAAAACAGGATTACTCCTAAAAGTCTGCAAATGAGCTCTTCAGTCAAAGGCTTCCGGGCAACAAAAATCCTCCAGAAGGCACAGCATCAGTTGCTTAATGAACAGGTGAGGCAAAAAAATTTTACCATCGACATGCTAAAATCTCAAGAGGAGCGGATCCGACGGAGACTGACAATGCTTCTAGATGAGAATACTCTTAAAAAGGTGTTTGACTTTACTGAGAAGGCTCGTCTAGCACAGCACAAGAAGTCTAAGACCAGGCAACAAAGGAAGTTTGACTTACTTGTTGTACATCGGAAACCACCGCAAAATACGGAGAGTGTCCTCAGTGGCCAGAAG
Source organism: Pelmatolapia mariae (assembly GCF_036321145.2). Lineage (NCBI taxonomy): Eukaryota > Metazoa > Chordata > Actinopteri > Cichliformes > Cichlidae > Pelmatolapia > Pelmatolapia mariae. Next base: position 7,152,658 of record NC_086229.1, on the reverse strand, counting down.
AGACACGGATGTGACACGGAGGATGTGGACCAGTAGGTGAAGAATTTGTCTGACAGACAGCTCACCCAAACAGAGAAAAACATCCTTGCTAAAGGGTTGAATTTTGCTGTCACACCGAGACAAATCCCGCTAGTGGAGCTGATCACAGCCACAGAAACAGCAATTCGTAACAACAATATTGCAGAAGTGGAAGCAGAGCAATTACGGACGAAAGTTTTGCCCTTTCTCAGCAATGCAAAGCCCCCAGCATCCAACATCACCATGGAGGAGAGGAAGGCACTCACATCACTTAGTGATGACAACAACATTATCATCCTTCTGGCAGACAAGGGTAGGTGCACAGTATTGCTAAACCAGAAAGACTATCATGAGAAGATTTTGTCACTACTCAGTGATGAAAATACTTATGAGCCCCTGAAACGAGACCCAGGAAGTGGTTACAGCAGGGGTGATAGACTGTCTGAAGCAGTTAGAACAAGACAAGGCTACACCAAGTCTGTATGGTTTACCGAAAATACATAAGCAGGGTGCACTTTTAAGACCGATTGTCTGTATGATCAACTCGGTCACCTATAACATCTCCAAGTTACTGGCTTCGATCCTCAACCCGCTGGTGGGCAGCTCTGAACACCACATCCAGAACACCCTGGATTTTGTTGAGAAGGTGAGACATGTCATTATGGAGGCAGATGAAACCATGGTCTCATACGACGTTACATCTCTCTTCACTTGCATCCCAGTCATGGAAGCGTTGGAGGTAGTCCGTAAGAGATTACAGGATGACACCAACCTCAGCAACAGCACCACTCTGAGCATCGACCAAGTGTGTTTGCTTTTGGAACTGTGTCTTCATTCAACCTACTTCACATACAAGGGTCAGTTCTACAGGCAGAAACATGGGTGTGCCATGGGCTCCCCAGTTTCACCCATCGTGACCAATTTGTACATGGAAGAAGTGGAAAAGAGGGCTTTGCTATCCTACCCTGGAACACCACCAAGCCATTGGTTCAGATATGTGGATGACACCTGGGTGAAAATCAAATCTCAGGACGTACTACATTTCACAGATCACATTAACTCGGTGGACCGACACATCAAGTTCAACAGGGAGGATATGAAAAGTGTCAGCTTAGCCTTCTTAGACTGTGAGATTTCCATCAGTAATGGGGGACATCTAAAAGCTGACGTGTACCGTAAACCTACACATACGGATCAGTATCTAAGGTTTGACTCTCATCATCCACTGGAGCACAAACTGGGTGTCATCAGGACGCTACAACACAGAGCGAACACCATCCCCACTGACACAGCGGCCAGGGAGGCAGAAGGACAGCACATCAAGAAGGCCCTGAGTAAATGTGGTTATCCCAGCTGGACTTTTGTCAAAGCGGGAAAGGCACCTAAAGAAAGCTCAAGCCGATCCAGGAGAGAAGGACAACCGCTGCCCAGGCGAAAACCTGTAGTGATCCCATATGTGTCAGGAGTATCGGAACAGTTGAGACGCATTTTTTCTAAACACCGGGTCTCTGTGGCTTTTAACCCTTTTGAAGCCGGTCGGAGCGGACACGCTCCATTTTGCGTAACTATTTTAAAATCCCGGTAGCTCTGCAACCACGTAAGCTAGCGCAATAATTAATTTTGCATATGAAACCGGAGGAGGTGTACTTACATCTTATGCCATCAGCTTGTCCTAGGTCACAGTTTCCTTCCACATAAAGCTTTGCAAAAACTGCATAAAAAGCACTTGCAGCAACAAAAACATAATATTCCAGAAACACGCTTTGCCGATCCGATCAGCTGTTCGTAACACTTCCTACGTCCATCAGCGCGAACTATCACATGTCCGCCATGACCTGTCTGAAACCGGAAGTGACGTCATTTTGCGGAAATGTAGTTTTTTTTACCACCAGGCCCTTATAAGCCTATACTGGTTTTTAAAAGCTATGTTTGACTTTATGACTTTCTGTGTTGTTTCTGGGATGCTTAGGACTCATATTGCACTGCTGGAAATAGTTTATTTTTGATGCATATGCTGTTTTTTTGCAAATTTCCATCATAATATTTATTTTTGTTTTTCCTGCAGTATATAAAAATTTGTGTATTTCAAAAATAAAACTATGGAGACACTTAAAATAAATTTCCTGTGGTGGGAAACTAGTTTGTGCAACTTTTTTGTATTTACAGTTTTGAGGGATAAGCCTCTTAAATTTCTCTAACTAGAAATATATGTTAAAAAAACAAAAACGATTTTCAATTTTTTTGTAGTTTATTGCACTTTTTTGCAATTTATGTAATTACTATGCACTTAATGCATACATATTATTAAAATTTGGGCTATAATGGTTGTATTGATGTATATCTGTCACGGTTCGGCATGGCAGACCGTGGGGGGTGTAGGGAATGAGGACCCAGTCATGGTACTCTGTGTATAAACAGTGCGTTTATTTACAGTGATGGAAATAACAACAATAAATCCCCGTGTTTTCCCCAGACTCCCGTGTCGTGTTCTCCTAGCGCTCTCTGCTCCCGTGTGTCGGCACTCCCTGTGCCCGCTGCTCTTCATGCCTCCCACGCACCTCCTGCAGGGAACAATAGTGGCAGCCGTCAGCACACTTATCTATGGCAGGCATACACTAAACGACAAAACCTAAACTGGTGACTAACGTGGAGTCTCAAGCAATGATCCTGCGTCGGTGGGAGCTCCAAGACTCTTTTAAGTAGCTCCCCCGACGAGGCCTGATCAGCAGCAGGTGTGTGGCTTTGGGTGTGGCCAGTCCGCCAGCAGGACCACACCCACCAGGCCTGAAGGCGCCCACAGAGACACGCACACACACACACACAGACACATATGCACAAGCATAGAGAAAGGGGAGCAACACCAAAAATACATAACAATATAACAGGTCCATGACTGCCCAGGGGTCCTGGGTCACCCAGTCCCAGGACCCTGACAATATCAACTTGAAATGCTCCCAAAAATGGCACTACAACATGTAAAAATATAATCTAAGCTCTGGCGGACTTGGTTCTATGGTAGGTCTTAAAGGGTTAAACCCCAAAACACGCTGCGCCACAAACTGGTCCACCCCAAGGATTGGGTCCCCCAACACAAACAGAGTAACATAGTATACGCTGTTAAGTGCCAGGAGGATTGCCAGTATTTACACATCCGGGAAACCAAACAACCTCTGGCGAAGCGGATGGCACAACACAGAAGAGCTACCTCGTCAGGCCAGGACTCTGCAGTCTATTTACACCTACTGGCCAGTGGACACTCTTTCAATGATGAGGATGTACACATCCTGGACAGGGAGGAACGCTGAGCGCGGAGTCAAGGAGGCCATTTACGTGAAACGGGTATGACCATCCCTGAATCGAGGAGGGGGCCTAATGGTACATCTTTCGCCATCTTACAATGCTGTGATTGCAGCCATTCCCCAACTCTCTGTGAATGGTACATAACAAAACAAAAGCATGCAAAAGCCCAACAAAATAAATCACTACACGATAAAAAAAGATCAAGAATAAAAAACATCACTACATGCAAGCAAATAAAAACACCAAGTTAAACATTGTCCATTACACCCTGTGACATCAATATGGAGCATAAGTGAGTTTAGGATAGAATCAGACTCAACTAAAGTTAGCTAAAAAAAGCTAGCTGGGTACGTCTTTCGCCACCTTACAACGCTGTGACTGCAGCCATTCCCCAACTCTGTGTAAACTGGTACTCATGGCCATTGATCAGTGGGCTTTGATCAGTGGGTTTTGGTCAGTGGTTGTTGATCAATGATCATGAGAATTTGCATAATTAAGATTAAGGAACTGACCTCCCAGCAAATTGTTCCTTCAGTGGGCTGGTTTCAGTCATTATGTAAATGTACTGTTTATAAGACTGGGGAAACCTGCAGTCAGCTGAGACTGAAGAAGTCACTTGGATGAGTGACGAAACGTTTCTCCCACAAAACGCTACGTCCAGATGAACAGAATCAACTTTTGGAGATGTCCATGATGGTAACATCTCCTCGTCTAACTGCAAACAAATGAACGCTCCTAACAGCAGCTATCACAACCACAGAGGCAGACTGTTTCTCACTGTTGCATTCAGGGACATTTGTTTTCCTGTAAAAAGCTGAACTCTAATCTAAGAGGACTGTTACTGACAGGAAACAGCTGCATTATCTGCAGTCTGTGTGATCACAGCTGCTTCAATGACTTCATTATGTTTGTGTCTGCAGAGGTCAGAGGTCACAGTCTGCAGGATCCAGCTGTCTGTCTGTGACGAGTGACCGGTCCAAAGGAATTATTCCAGACTTCAGTAATGAACCTGGACCAATGAGGTCAGAGACTTTTGATGAGCTCCTTTACATGTTTGTGTTTTCCTGGATAAATGTGACCAAAGATTAATTAAAAAGAAAACAATCTTAGACTTTGTCCTGTAGCGCTGTGTGGCAGGCAGGATTGGACCCAAACACAACACTTTATAGATTTAGTCATTAACCCAGATTATGTTAATCATGTAAAATCCACAAACTTCATCTAGGCTCCTACAATAAGCTAAAACCTTCAGTGGCTTCCCCTGTAATTTATAAGCCTCAGTAATCAAACAGTATTAGTTATTCTGTTGTCTGACAAGAGGAACAGAAAAATAGATTAGAACAGATTTAGTTTGAATTGAGCTGTATTAATGTAACAGAGGATTAACAGGTGGTAAGTTTAAAACAGAAAGGAAACCCTTCTGAAGGGAAGAGCAGTGAAGCAGCCAAGAGAAGTAGCAAATATAAACTCAAGTAGTTAAAACTATAATTTATTTACAAAGAAAGCACTAAAATACTCTGGCCAGGCAGAAACATGAAGTTAAAAACATTAAAAGCCATTAAAACAATACAGCCAAAATTCAATGGGCTCAGCCATGATGATCAAGTCCCATAAAAGTCCAAACGACGCAGAAACCAACAGGATCGTCGCCGTCCTGTCCTTCTCTTCATTCTGGTGCCGACTAAAAAGGAGAGAGGGCCAGTAGCAGTCACCATTCTTAGATTCCACTGGAGATTCGTCTTAGACGGGATTGATCGGGATGGGCAGAGCTCCTAACTCCACCCGCCACTGTGCTGTGCTTCACACGCGTAGCCATGGTGTCACCGTCCCGGGGACATAAGGCGCCATCCCGCTGCCTCTCAATCCCCTGCCGTAGGCTTCTCTCGGCGAGGAGCTACCTCCCCTCAACACCAACACAGACCTCTCTGCTCAGCCCCGATCACCCTCTCCAGTGTGCGGTCGTCCGCGATCTCCGGTCCCTTTCTCCTTTGAGGCACGCACCGGCTGACTGCCTATAGCCGGGCCTCTGTGTCACTCTGCGCGGCCGTCGCCCACACCGGTTACCACGCCATGTCGCTCCTCTCCTCTCTCCGTCTCTCACACTCCCTCTCTTATTAAATAGCTGTGGCGAACCCCAGGTGTGCCAGGTTAATGATCAGGAGGGGCTGTGGAATGGGTATCTCCCCGGAACAATTCACATACCAAAACAAAAGCATGCAAAAGCCCAACAAAATAAAACACTACACGCTAAAAAAAGATCAAGAATAAAAAACATCACTACATGCAAACAAATAAAAACACCAAGTTAAACTTTGCCCATTCCACCCTGTGAGATCCCCCCAAGCTTTAATGGTGGCAGTCCCTGACACCCAGCGCTTTATCAGGCCTATAACTTATGCAGTTGTCCCATATTCCTTCTGCTGGAGCACCCATTCTCCTCTCATTTCAATGTATAGAAGGGGAAGGCAAAACACATTTTTAGCTGGCATCCACTCCTCACGCTCTGGAGCCATGGATTACAATCTTAAACTCAACCTTCCAGCCACATAGATAACCCGAACTTACATTTTCTGCCCAACGTAACATAGTTTGAAGTCACTTAACAGCTCTCAGCTAGGGACTACCAGGGCCCTCCCAGTCTAGCCTGGATTTGAGCTATTCCATCAGAGCTGCATAGCAGCTAACCAAGACCCTCTATCCCGCAATCCCTCCAGCCCACTTAAGTGACATCGAACATTGGACATTGAATAATGAGTTCTAGTAATGTGGCCTGCAAGTCATTCCATAACGTTACTCAGGGCCAAAAAGTTCAACCATTTTCCAACATGGAATTTTATCCCTCCCGTGCTAACGTTCCCACATCATTATATTTACCATTCCCCTGCCTACTACCCACTGCTCAGAACCCGGATCCTGTTGACAACGCCACTTTGTAACCGATGTAATGGTGATTGAGAATTAACACAGGTGTTACTGAGCGGAGGGAAACCCTCCGTAAAAACGGACGGAGTAGTGAGCAGCCAAGGGAATAGACTTGATTAAAAAACTGTATGACTAAAATGTAATTTATTATATTTAACAGTTAAATATAATAATGGGGCGATCGTGGCTCAAGAGTTGGGAGTTCGCCTTGTAATTGGAAGGTTGCCGGTTCGAGCCCCGGCTTGGACAGTCTCGGTCGTTGTGTCCTTGGGCAAGACACTTCACCCGTTGCCTACTGGTGGTGGTCAGAGTGCCCGGTGGCGCCAGTGTCCGGCAGCCTCGCCTCTGTCAGTGCGCCCCAGGGTGGCTGTGGCTACAATGTAGCTTGCCATCACCAGTGTGTGAATGTGTGTGTGAATGGGTGGATGACTGGACGTGTAAAGCGCTTTGGGGTCCTTAGGGGCTAGTAAAGCGCTATACAAATACAGGCCATTTACCATTTACCAAAAATGTAAAATGAATTAAAACAACCCTGGCCAGGGAACAACACAATAAAAATCAATAAAACACAACATTAAAATTCCAGTGGCGTCTGCCATGATATAAGAGTCACTAGAAATTAAAAATCCAGGCAAAAGGTGAAGAAGGGAGGAAACCCGGCGGCGTACTCGCCGTCCTATCAGTGTTCTCCGCTCCGGCGTGCCCGGGTGGGCAGAGCTCTTAACTCTGCCCGCCGCTTCCCAGCAACACGCCAATTGGCACCGGCCCGTCTCGCCGGGGGAGGTAGAGCTCGCTGGTGTCGTATCCTCGTTCACCACTCCACGCCAACCTTTCCCAGCCCGTCTGCGGGCTTGCAGGCATCGCCACCTGACACCATTCACTCCGCCATCTCTGCCGCTCTGTCTCTCCAGGCTGTTCTCTGGTCTGCCAGGCCTCTTGTCCACCTCTGTGCCCTTCCAGGTGTATCTGATTTGTTATTAGAAGTGGGCGGACTCTCTCCGGGACAAGTTAATATATACAATAAAACATGCAATAAAACCGTAAGAATAAAACACTCCACGTTGAAACACAGTAAAACACAGCAAACATGCAAGAAATAAAACCTTCAAATAAAGTCGGTTCTTCCCTGGATGACATCCCCCCACATTAAAACGTTAGTAGTCTCTGCTACGGCACAGCTTCCAGTCCTATAATTCTGGTAGTATCAGCGACATTCCGCAAACCTATTGAAGTCCCGATTTCTGTTTTATTAAACCTGAAGCAGAAGTATAATGATGTGCGCCATTCTGTCCCATGCTACAAAATGATCCATTTCATGTCCCAATGGCATCACTACCTAGCAGGTATGGTGGGGATACTTCCAGGCATAACCTGGGCTTCATGCTTTATCCCAAGCACTGCTGCCTAGCAGCAAATCATAACCCCATGTCCCGCAACAGTCCAGCCGATCTCCCATGACACCCCAAGGTTGGACGTTTCTCTATTACTCCTGTGGCCAGCACTCATACCCGCGCACACTGTCCACAACCCTCTGCTCGGGTGGCTCTTTCACGACAGATACAACTCGGTTTACCTTCCATTTTCTTACAGGATGCTCCCAAAGCAACAGGTACCTTCCTAGCTGCTAGTAAGTCCAGACATCTCGCATCCTGCTCAGGCCTTTTAAATTTCGGCAGCCACGGGGCTCCGGGACATACAGGCATCATCAACTTTGCTATTCCCCTGACTACCCCAACTGCTCTTAACTCCGTATCCTATGTCGACAACACCAATTATGTAACGGTGGAATGGGTATCTCCCCGGAACAATTCACATAACAAAACAAAAGCATACAAAAGCCCAACAAAATAAATCACTAAACGATAAAAAAAGATCAAGAATAAAAAACATCACTACATGCAAGCAAATAAAAACACCAAGTTAAACATTGTCCATTACACCCTGTGACATCAATATGGAGCATAAGTGAGTTTAGGATAGAATCAGACTCAACTAAAGTTAGCTAAAAAAAGCTAGCTGGGTACATCTTTCGCCACCTTACAACACTGTGACTGCAGCCATTCCCCAACTCTGTGTAAACTGGTACTCATGGCCATTGATCAGTGGGCTTTGATCAGTGGGTATTGGTCAGTGGTTGTTGATCAATGGTCATGAGAATTTGCATAACTAAGATTAAGGAACTGACCTCCCAGCCCATTGTTCCTTCAGTGGGCTGGTTTCAGTCATTATGTAAATGTACTGTTTATAAGATTGAAACCTGCAGTCAGCTGAGACTGAAGAAGTCACTTGGATGAGTGAAGAAATGTTTCTCCCACAAAACGCTACGTCCAGATGAACAGAATCAACTTTTGGAGAAAGCTGGCTGAGTTTAGTTTAGTCTTACAACAACATGAACACACTCACATGACTTTTCTATTGGTTATAAATTGTCCATGAAAGTTTCCATAGTTCATGGTCGTCCATCAATATTTAATATTTCCCAGAGCTTTAACCTCAGTGCATACAATCAAATCTAACAGTGTTAGCCACTTTAGTCCTTTTAATTAACAAAAGGCTGCCTTGTTCCTTAGTGTTGATGAAATCAAAGGAACTGTGAGGAACTGCAGTGTGGTCAATTCTGGATGTTTTACATTGACAGTAAATGATTTTAGTGATAAAGAAGTGTGTTCACAGAGAGCGGAAGAGGAGTGGTGTTTGTGAGGAGGAGCAGCTGCCCTGCTGTCCTTTGTGTCAGGACGTCCTGAAGGATCCAGTCTCTACCAGCTGTGGACACTGGTTCTGCAGACAGTGCATCTCTTCATACTGGGACCACTCTGCTTCATCAGGAGACTCCTCCTGTCCCCAGTGTGGAGAAAGATCCAGAAGCAAAGCTGGACTGCAGACAGCCAGTCAGAGCAGCTGTGTACAAAGTAAGACTGAACATCTGTCTGCTGATGGACTCGTTTCTGAAAACTTGACTTCTTGTTGTTGTTCAGACATTGAAGAGTTTTCTTTCTGTTTTTCTTTCTTTCAGCAGATGTTGGTCTGCAGGAGGTTTTAGATGAACATAAGATCAGTCTGAGGACGAGATGTGAACATGTGACTGAAGCAAGTGATGAAACAGGAAGTAGAACCCTCCTAAACAGGATCTACACTGAGCTCTACATCACAGAGGGACAGAGTGAAGAGATTCATACCCAACATGAGGTGAGGCAGCTGGAGACAGCTTCCAAGATGGATGCCCTCCATGACACTCCAATCAGGTGCCAGGACATCTTTAAAGCCTTCCCTGACCAACAGAGACCCATCAGAGTGGTTCTGACCAATGGCGTGGCTGGTGTTGGAAAAACCTTCTCAGTGCAGAAGTTCACTCTGGACTGGGCAGAGGGCTTGGAGAACCAACATGTCAGTGTGGTGGTTCTGCTTTCATTCAGGGAGCTGAACCTGATCAGAGATGAGCAGTACAGTCTTCTGGAGCTGCTCCATGTTTTCCATCCAACATTACAGAAGGTCACAGCAGAGAAGCTGGCTGTCTCTCAGCTTTTGTTCATCTTTGACGGCCTGGATGAAAGCAGACTTTCATTGGATTTCACCAACAGGAAGCTGCTGTCTGATGTCACACAGAAGTCATCAGTCAGCCAGCTGCTGACAAACCTCATCCAGGGGAATCTGCTTCCCTCGGCTCTCGTCTGGATCACTTCCCGACCTGCAGCAGCCAATCAGATCCCTCCTACATGTGTTGACAGGCTAACAGAAGTACGAGGCTTCACTGACGCCCAGAAGGAGGAGTACTTCAGGAGGAGATTCAGTGATGAAGAGCTGTCCAGCAGAATCATCTCCCACATGAAGACATCCAGGAGCCTCCACATCATGTGTAGTATCCCAGTCTTCTGCTGGATCACTGCTACAGTTCTGGAGCACATGTTGACTACAGAGCAGAGAGGAGAGCTGCCCAAGACCCTGACTGACATGTACTCACACTTCCTGCTGATTCAGACAAAGAGGAAGAAGAACAAGTACCATGAGGGACATGAGACGAGTCCACAGGAGCTGACGGAGGCTGACAGGGAAGTTCTTCTGAAGCTGGGGAGGCTGGCGTTTGAACATCTGGAGAAAGGAAACATCATGTTCTACCAAGAAGACCTGGAGCAGTGTGGTCTGGATGTGACAGAGGCCTCGGTGTACTCAGGAGTTTGTACAGAGATCTTCAAAAGAGAGTGTGTGATCTTCCAGAAACCAGTCTACTGCTTTGTTCATCTGAGCATTCAGGAGTTTCTGGCTGCAGTCTACATGTTCCACTGTCACACCAACAGGAAGACAGAGGTGCTGAAGAACTTCCTAAAATCAAAATCTTTGACCAAGATGATTTCAGGTCTTTTTGATAACAGAGATCTCCAATCACTTAATGTTTTACTGAGCAGAGTCATGTATAAATCCCTCCAGAGTCAAAATGGCCACCTGGACCTGTTTGTTCGCTTCCTTCATGGCCTCTGTCTGGAGTCCAACCAGAGACTCTTAGGAGGTCTGCTGGGTCAGACAAAGATCAGTCCAGGAACCATCCAGAGAGTCATCAACAACCTGAAGAAGATGAACAGTGATAAAATCTCTCCTGAAAGAAGCCTCAACATCTTCCACTGTCTGATGGAGATGAACGACCTCTCAGTACATCTGGAGATCCAAGAGTTCCTGACATCAGAGAACAGATATAAGGAACTCTCTGAGATCCAGTGCTCAGCTCTGGCCTTCATGCTGCAGATGTCAGAGGAGGTTCTAGATGAGTTGGACCTGCAGAAGTACAACACATCAAAGCGGGGACGACTGAGACTGATTCCAGCTGTGAGGAACTGCAAAAAGGCTCTGTGAGTCCAGATGTGATCATTAACATCATTAATTAGTGTAGATTAGTAGGTTAGTTCTTCAGATATACACAGTACTAAATGACTCTCATTAGTCTGGGTTTCTCAGATGAAATTATCTTTTCTGTTGATCAGGAAATGTGTGTGTGCACTTAGCATGATCCTACATTGATAGTCGTACGCTGTGTGTTGTAGATTCACATCTACATGTAGTACCTGTGTGGTGTCATTAGGGGGCAGTATTTTAAATCTGCTGCTGCTGTTGTTGGTCATTCGGACGCTGCTGTTAGAGAGACAGAAATCATGCCCTGGAGGTCGGGGCAGTGGCCCCCCACACCCTCTAGCAGATCATTACATGAAGGAACCTTTTAAAAACAAGCGCGTTCATGCTCACAGGTGTACACACGGGTGATCACACACACAAATTACACCCTTTTTGGCTCCTACCTCAAAGCACACTGTGCGCTGTCGATCTCACGTGCTGCACAATAATGTTTAATATTTAGTATTTACTGTCATATTCTCATATATCATTGTGATCTTGTTTATTACTCTCGTTTTCTTCTGCTTGCTTTCTTTTTTCTTTCTCAACAGGTGATCCAGGTGATCGATATATGTATTTTTTGTCTGCTTATTCTGTTGGTTTTTGTTTTTTGCCCTTTTTCCCCGTCCCTCTTCTCAGGTTTTTTTCTTTCCCTCTTTCTTTCTCCACATTCTCTCCTCCAGTCAAGTCTGTCCCGTATTCAGCAAGTGAAAATAAAATAAACAATAAAAAGTTGAATCAAATGGACCATTACGGCAAGGCTGGGATGGTCCATTTGGTAAAGTAAATCCGTTGGGCATCTTTCTTCGCCTTTAGACAATAATTCTGATGGCAAAAGAACCAAACGGGACAGGTTTAAAAAAAAAAAAAAAAAAAAAAAAAAAAAAAAAAAAAAAAAAATAAGAGAGACAGAAATAAGAGTCTATGGCTGTGTCCCAATTCAGGGTATGCACGCTTGAAGTACGCATTTCAAGTGCGAATACGTCACCGCCACGCGACAACGGCTGTCCCAATTCAAAGTGCACTTCAAATGCATACTCCAAATGCGCTGTCGATTTCCCCAAATATCAAGTGTGGTCCGGTGCACGCTTCGTGGTCCCATATATCCCACAATTCGTAGTGCAGCGGTGGGTGTGGATAATTTTGCCGCAAAATACGGCAGAAGGGAGCGGCTGAAGAGTGAACTGGCAAAAGTAAGTCCTGAATATTATGTCACTTATTTATATGCAAATTTTTAAGAACATTAAAACATTACTGTTGGCCACATGTCGGCAAAGTTATGTGACATTAGTGATGTTTGTACTTTCAGCGGTGACTTGGTTTTAAAGCCTCTACTTCTAAATATATATATAGTCAACCTTAATCTTACAGAGAATGTGATGATTTTATGGATAATTAAAGTCAGTCATATATCCACAAACACAACAAGCTGAAAGTCAGTGATGCTGCTCGGTTTGCAGTCCTGAATATCACGGCACAAGCAGGATTCACTGCACTGTTAATGTTAGCTATGTTATATTGCTGCCTCTGTTCGGTGGTGTCGAGCCAAACGGACTTTAACGTGTGTTTGAACGAGCTGACGGTTCACTCGTTAAGCTGAAAGAAAGATGCTTTAATCTCAGGAGTCACACATGTGTCCACTGGACCATCTGGAACTCTTCTTGTTTAGCACTCGTAATAACACAAACACTAAATCCTCCTTCTCTTGTGCTGTTTTGTAGCAGTGTATACACCTGAGACTGTCACCTGTCTGTCTGTCCTGCACTCTCTCTCTGTTTCGTTCTCTCTGATTGTGGAATAAAAGTATGAACATGTATTTATAAGTTACACTTGTGTTTGAATCCTGCAGCTTATCACACATTTGATTTCCATGTGTGACGACTGCAAGTGTCCAGAGTGAGGACAGACTGAGGGATCCACTGCTGCACATCATCTGTGAGGCTTTGCACCCCTGATGATCCACCAGGACAAACTCAGCAGTGTGTGAGGAAGAGGAGGAGGAAGAGCCAGCAGCAGCTGACAGATGGAGAGAATAGACAGACTGTTCCCTGTTTGTGAAGGACTGCTAGGAAAGTTTAACATAACTAATTGTCTGTCCTGAATCAGTCTTATTAGGTAATGTTCAAATAATGTTATCATCCCAGTGTTTTCAGTGTGGGAGAAAGTACTCAGGGCCTTCAACTTACACACTATGAAAGGCAGCAACAAGTTTAATATTCAGAAACCTAAAGTATGTATCAGCAGCAGAATGGAGCTAAAAATAAATGTTTGTTTCAGTTCTATGAAGCTTTGAGTATTTTGGATTAGTAATACTGCTGTGTTTGTTGCATCATATTGCTGTAATTGTTTATATGCTTTATATATTCTGAGGTAAGTTGATCTATAGTGTTACATCATATTCTATAATGATGTTATGTGTTTGTAGACTTTCTGCCCAGTTTGACCCATTTAGCAGAAGTCAGCCTGTTTAAGGCTCTGATATCTATTCTGTATGACTTAAAGCAGTTATGACATGGTCTGATTTTCTCACCCAATAAAGGAATATTTAATATATCAGTCTACTCTTCATTCCATCAGAAACAGTTTTCACAGCTCGTACATTTTCCTTTTTACACATATATGTAAGCATTGAGCCAAATTCAGTAATGCCAACAAATTAGACGAACAATATTTGTCTCTTATGTATAATACATCTATATATACACTGTCAAAGATACTTGTCTTTGAGTGAAGATTTAAGGTGATAGGAAATATAAATAACTGCAACTTTAATCTTTGACCCAGAGATCAAGCTCACTGCTGTAATATATCCTGTAATATATATATATATATATATATATACCATAATAATCTGACAATACATATAATATTGGCCATATTATATTTACATTACCACAGTAAGATGATTTTAGTCTCATGAACAACATTAGCTAATTGTTATTTACTAGCTAATCTTAAATGACTGTTCAGTACAGAAATGAATCCCAACTATCATGTTTTACAGTCCCGTGGTCTCAGCCTCAGATACTCAACTAATCAAAGTGATGTCATGACAAAAATGAAGGACCAACAGAATATTTTTTCTCCTTCATTTCTGTCACACACTGCTGTATGACACGTTTCTCGCAGTTAGTATCATGGTTGCTAGTCAACCTGAACAGCGCGACGAACGCTAGACCGTCCCATTTCACAACCCTCTCACTTCCGCACTTCCCGTACTTATAGTACGCACCGTCCGTAGTACGCGTAGTGTGCGTACTTCAAGCGTGCATACCCTGAATTGGGACACAGCCTATGAAGAGCTTCTTTGTAGTGAAGTGTACTCTGATGTTACAAAGAGACAAATATCCAAAGCAGTCACCGTCTGAGCTTCTCCTCTGACTACAGACAGAACTACAGACTCACCATAAACATGGTGAGTGAGGATGAAGGTGCTGAGGAAGACTCTGGTTTTGTGTGATTAAAGTGTGATGTACTGATGAGTGACAGAGCTGCGGTTCAGAGTGAGGCTCAGAGGTGAACCAGCTGTGCTCTCTTACTGCCCACAGTGGGACAAACTGAGTGAGAAGACACTGCTGACATCTGGACTGAACATGTGTCAAATATGTGAGCTGATGTCACAGCAGCACATGGATTCACTCTCATTCCTGCTGCTGCTCCTAATAACCAATGTCTGACTTCATGTCCTCATTAATCACAGAGCTGATTGTTCAATGTTTAGTTGTTGCTGCTGAAATGTCGTCCCTATTTTCTGCTGATGGAATTCACTGCTGTGTGTTTGGCTGCTGTTTACATCCACGAGCTGACTTCCGGGCAGCGCTGGCCAATCTTCATGATGTCATCAGTGCTTTATAGACGGTGGGAGGTTCATGTTGTAACCACAAAGTGTTTGTGTCCATACGCTGCAACCTTCCACACCATCCTTTATTGTACAGACTCAGCAGCAGCTCCATGGATCCCAAATCCAAGAGTGGAGAACAGATTTGAAGTGTGTCACATCCATGCAGTCACAGCTTTTTCCACCATGTTTCCACTGATATTAATCCTGTTCAATGACAAGTTTCATATCAGTGAATATGTTCGTTAGAACGTCCACTGACATGTTTAAGTGTCCTGCTGGAAATCACTCAAATCATCCATGAAATCCATGAAAAATCCTTTTAGTGTTTCTAACTTCACCATCTGTCCTCTCTCTCTCTCCATCCTCCTCACTGCTTCTTTCACTGATAATCACACAAACATCATATTCAGCTACAAAATAACACAATAATATCATCTGATGATCATTATTATAAGAGCAGGCTCCATATTTGATATCAGAGTAACACACTGCTTGGTTATGTGAAGTCATCATCAAGGAATGTGGGTCAAACAGAAGCTCTCTGATTGGTTGCTGACCTTGGTCACCTGTCCACTCTCACCTGTTTGTGTTTGCTCTCTCTTTGCTGTCTCCATCCTCTCTCTCCTTTCTCTCCCTCTCTGTCTTTGTACCGTCACTCAGGTCCAATGGAAACAGTGACATTTACAAACCAATCAAAGACAAACTGATCCATGTCAGGTTATAACAATATTCAAAGTCTAAGGAGCTTGGAAAGAAAAGCGTCTGGACTTCTTTGAGTTGCTTGAAGACGTTTCACCTCTCATCTGAGAAGCTTCTTCAGTTCTAAGGGTTAATGGTGGAGAGTCCAAGATTTAAACCCAGTGGGAGTTTCCCCCCAAAGAGGGACAAAGGACCCCTGATGATCCTCTACCTAATCACATGAGCCAAGGTGTGGAAGTGGGTGTGGGTCCCAATCAGCCAGGGTTTCGGGTGAGCTCATTGTGAAACCTGGCCCCACCCTATCATGTGATTTCCTGAGGTCAGATGGCCCAGGATGTGAGTGGGCGTTAAGGCGTCTCGGAAGGGATCTCAAAACTGGATTATAGATGGCAGACAATTGGTGTCGTAAAACACCACCTCTGTTCAAAGATGGTCGCTCACAGTGGACATAGATGGCTTCTTTCACTCACTGGAGTCATAAACACTAAAGCCCAGAACAGGAATACAAATCTTTTTCTGCCAACTAGTGACACACCAGCAGACTAATGGCTCAGAAAGCTAAAATGAGCCAATCATTTCTTTGTTTAGTTCCCCTGGAATCAGATCTGACATCAGCAGCTCTGAGTTCATTTGTCATTATTCTCCATGATGAGATTTCTGCTCCGTTTGGTAACAGTCAGCAGGTTTTTCCTGCATGTGGACGTGAACAGTGGTACCTGAGAATAGCAGGAAGCAAACAGAGATCATCTTTCCAGCTGGAACTCTTCATTGAGCTTAACTCATTCAAAATATTCTGGAGTCAGATTCAAAACAGGAAACAGTCCAAATGTGTGTCTTCACTCTGACTCTGGATCAGATCTCAGTGACAGACTGTGGACATTATGGAAGCCTAAATGTGACACCATCTTCCTCCTTCATCTGTAGATTAAAGCCAAACAAAGATTCTCATTAAAAGTCTGCAGGTCTGAGAGAGACTGAATCATTGTTTCATGTCAAACACAGTAAGAGGAGCTGAAGCACAGATGTGAAGTGCAGATGTTCATCAGATTATGACCTCACTCTGTTTTGTCTTCATATACATTCAGTCTGTGTTTCTAATGCAGAGTTCTGCTTTTATAATAACACATTTTATATTTTCTATAATCACAGACTGATTGGCTGTGAACTCAAAGACACTCACTGTGAAGTTGTGGCCTCAGCTCTGAAGTCCAACCCCTCCCATCTGACAGAGCTGGACATGAGTGGAAACAAGCTGCAGGATTCAGGTGTGAAGCTTCTGTGTGCTGGACTGGAGAGTCCAAACTGTCGACTGGAGACTCTGAGGTGAGTTCACTGACTGTGGCTGTTGTTGTTTTTCTATATTTCAGATCTTTGATGTTTGAAACTTTCTTTAGTTTATAAATGTTCAGGGTGTGTCTGAAGACAAATAGGAAGAAGTTTGAGTGCTTTTAGAAATGTTGTGTCTTTCCAAACGACTGAACAACAGTTTGTCCTTTTGGCTTCAAATAGAAGTGATAGACTTGAGCAGGGTTCATTTAAAGGCTGACAGAAGTCGAGTAGTAACGGGGAGATGTTTGACAGGACAGTTCTTCAGCCTTCACGGGTTCATGTTGTACTCCATCAGTCAGTGAAGATGAAGTCAGTAATGATGAGGCTGTAGAGTGTGTGAGGGATGTGAATGAGGCTGCTGAAGATCTGATGATAGCAGATAAAAGAAGGGCTGCAGAGACTTCTGTCTGACTTCTGTCGAAACAGAGAGAAAAAAAGAAATGATTGTAAAAGCTAATAAAGGTGAAGTTAGGAGCTGTGATGATGTTCATGGTATCAGAAGCTGATATGGCTTCTACAGACACGATCCACACAGCTGCTGTGGTGAGGTGTGTTTTAAAGCAGAGGAACACAGAGCAGCCTAACACAGGCCCAAACATGACAACAAAGCAGGATTCTGTCACGGTTCTGGGTCCGTTGGACCCAGTATTTTGAGTTTAGTATGTTTGGGTTTATATTTGAATGATGGATTGTTTTCTTGTTGTGCTGGTGTTGATGATTATGATGTCTAGTATTAGAGTTTCATGTTTCTGTTTATCATTGTTTTTAGGAATTGTGGTCTCACTTATTATTTGGGGTTCATGTATTACTTTCTGTCCGCCTCTCTGTGTTGAGTCCGTGTCTTTGAGTTGTGTTTCTTGTTTCCTGTTTTATTGTGAAAGTCTTTGTCTTATGTTAGTGTGTCTAGCTTCGCTCCCCCGTCCTCGTTAGCCCTGATCTCTCCCAGCTGTGTCTCCCTTCTGTTGCCCATTCCCTCATTACTACCCTGTGTATTTAAGCCCTGTGTTTTCCTCAACCCAGCGTCGCGTCGAACCATCAGTTTATGCCTGTGTGTTTTGGTTCTCCATGTTCAGTGTTCACTTCATGTTTTGTTTTCGTGCCAGCAATAAAGCTGAGGTTTTAAGTTACAATTCAGTGTCAGAGTCCTGCGTTTGGATCCTCCTCTCCGCCTGCCCGCACACAGAGCCCTGACAGATTCAGGCTCCTCTTCCTCTTTTCATTTGTTTAAGTTTCATTTGAGTTTGGGCGAGACTAACAACCTTGAGAGCAGAGGGGAGAAAGGCTGGCTGTAACACCACCACTTTACTATATTCTACCTGTAACATCATTTTATCAGGAAACATATATATGCTCATGTTTTTAGTATGTTTTGGCTTGAAGAGCTAAACTGTAAGAAAATCAAATGGTGCTCTTTATTATTGTGTTGGTTTAGTTTCCTGTGTCTTAGAAGGAGCCCAGCTATGCGTGGCCCCTGGGCCTGTGGTCAGAGTGTGTATTGGATAATCTGGCCCAGGATGAGGCCAGACAGAAATGGGATTAAATTTGAGCTTAGTGTAGTTTGATTTCAGCCCAATTTAAAACAATCAAAACATTTTTAATGGCTTTTCTACTTTATACTGTAGAATTTCTTTGAAACTGTGTTCAAAAGGAGAAGCTTTAACTTTGTAGGTTAGCAGTCTCTGTTTCCTGTTCAGGTTGGATGCTTTGGTGCGTTGAATCATGTGGTTTACACATCTGGGTTCCAAGTTCACACGTTGTTCAGGCAACATCGACTGTTGAAGAACGAAGTCAAAGTTGTCAGCACACATTTGCATCAGCACAACAATAAAAGCAGGAAGCCCCCCCCCAAAAAAACAAAAACAAAAAACAAACAAACAAACAAAAAAACGCTGCATCAGCTGATTCATGACAAAGCGCCTTGGGGCGACTTTTGTTGTGATTTGGCGCTATATAAATTAAATTGAATTGAATTGAATCGAAAATGCCAGTTTGTGCTTCATCAGTGTTGCACTTTATATAAAGTCCCTTAACACTAGTCTCACAGCCAGCTGCACATAGAGAAAAAGTGTTGTTAGTCCAAGTCAGAAGATGACTTGTTGGAATAAAAATGAGCTTGAAGTTTGTCTGCTCTAAAAATGTGACTGGAAAAAGGTGTTGTTGGACCGTGTCCATTTCTTTCACACTTCACCATTAAAGGTGAAGCCATGTGGTTCCTGGAATGAAAAACATGACTGTTTCAAGTCTTTTTACTGTTTTTATGATACATGTACGAATTTAATGTGAAACATTCAGAGTTTCTTCTCTTGTTGTGTTTGTTTGAAGCTGCTTCCTGTTGGCTTCAGCTGTTTGGAGTTTCCATTTTCTAAGCTTCTACATTCTGAACCTTCTTCAGCTCTGAACAGATTATGAAACACTGAATGATTTCAAGCTCACACTTTGTCTAATAAACTTACATCTTTCATTCTTTATACAGTTTGAGGAGCTGTGGTTTGTCAGAGATCAGCTGTGATTATCTGGCAGCAGCACTGAAGTCCAACCCCTCCCATCTGAGAGAGCTGGATCTGAGTGGAAACAAGCTGCAGGATGCAGGAGTGAAGCAGCTGTGTGGTTTCCTGGAGAGTCCAGGATGTGGACTTGAAACTCTGAGGTCAGTCACCATGTTTTAGTAGTGCTAAGATGAATATGATGTCAAAGTTGTGCTGACACTAAACTGCAGAACTAAGGGTGATATTATACTGATCCACACTGAGGTTCTTCATTTTAATGTCTGTTTCTTCATCTGTGGTTTAGTCCATTGACTGTAGCAGAACAATGTTCACATTTCAAACAGTGATACTCAAATTATGGCTCGTGGCCCTCCACATGGTGCCGAGTGGCTTGCTGACCATTCCTAATTCAAACAGAGGGAACCCTGATCAACTGTGTGGCATTCTTCCTGACAGTTCTAAGTATCAGACACAACAGTGAATATCAATCAATCACACCTGATCAAACGGGGTCTCAGAGTTACAAAGATTGAGATCTTAGCTTTAATTCTGAGCTGATGGTAAAAAAAAGTGATGTCGTTGCCGTTCACATTCTGATATATTGATAAGTGAATGGATGTAAATGTCTGTGAAGGTTCTCAGTCATCCAGGTCATCGGAGTCAAAGGAGCTCGCAAAGAACAGCGTCTGGATTTCTTTAAGTTGCTTGAAGACGTTTCACCTCTCATCCGAGAAGCTTCTTCAGTTCTAAGGTCAAATGGTGGAGAGTCCCAGATTTAAACCCAGTGGGAGTTTCCCCCCAAAGAGGGACAAAGGACACCCTGATGATCCTCTAATCGCCTGAGCCAAGGTGTGAAAATGGGTGTGGGTCCCAATCAGCCAGGGTTTCGGGTGAGCTCATTTTGAAACCTGGCCCCACCTTATCATGTGATTTCCTGAGGTCAGATGACCCAGGGTGTGAGTGGGTGTTAAGGCGTCTGGGGAGGGAACTCAAAACTGGATTATAGATGGCAGACAGTTGGTGTCGTAAACCACCGCCTCTGTTCAAAGATGGTCGCTCACAGTGGACATAAATGGCCTCTTTCACTCCTCTTTCAAACCATCTGTCCTCTTTGTCCAAAATGTGAACATTGGCATCCTCAAAAGAGTGACCTTGGTCCTTTAGATGCAGATGAACTGCTGAGTCTTGTCCCGTGGAGGTGGCTCTTCTATGTTGTGCCATACGCTTGTGAAGTGGCTGTTTGGTTTCTCCGATGTAGAGGTCTGGGCATTCCTCGCTGCACTGTACAGCATACACCACATTGTTAAGTTTGTGTTTAGGAGTTTTGTCTTTCGGGTGAACCAGTTTCTGTCTGAGTGTGTTGCTGGGTCTGAAGTACACTGGGATGTCGTGCTTGGAGTAAACTCTCCTGAGTTTTTCTGATACACCGGCTACATAGGGGATGACAATGTTGTTGCGTCTGTCTTTCGTATCCTCCCTCGCTGGTGTCTGATCTTCTTTTCTGTGCCTCTTTGCTGACTTTAGGATAACTGCATGTTGTGAGTGCTTCCTTTGAATGTGTGTGACGTTGAACAATAATTCTTCATAATCACTTGGTTTGGTTATTGTGGGAAATATCTAAATGACTGACTTTAAATATCACAATTATCCTGCTGATCAAAGTCCAACACTGAGTTTGTAAAAACATGTTTGTCAATCATTTTGTTGGTTTCTGTGGAAAATGATTCAATAAATTCCTGCTAATACACAACATGTCATCATATTTCCTCATAACCCTCTTTTCTCTGACCATTTGAATTACATTTGAATTTCCAAAAAAGGACTCCACAGAGTTTGGTTAAATTACTGACAGTAGATGTTTGTGTGAAAGTGCTGAAGCAAATTAGTGTGTGATGTTCTTTCAGTGTTGGACTTTGCAGATTGTCCCTGAGCACTGATGTCATAGCCAACTGCACATAAAGACCAGTGTTGTTAGTCCAGGTCAGAAGATGACTTATTAGAATGAAAATGAGCTTGTAGTTTGGCTCCTATAATAATGTGACTGGAAAAAGGTGTTGGACTTCAAATATGTCCATTTCTTTCACACTTCACCTTTAAAAGTGAAACCATGTGGTTCCTGGAATGAAAAACACAACTTTTTCAAGTATTTTTCATGTTTTTTATGGAGGACCACAAGAGTCACGCACATCAAAATA
This sequence comes from Pelmatolapia mariae, assembly GCF_036321145.2. NCBI lineage: Eukaryota > Metazoa > Chordata > Actinopteri > Cichliformes > Cichlidae > Pelmatolapia > Pelmatolapia mariae. The sequence continues at coordinate 7,130,990 of NC_086229.1, read as the reverse complement.
AAAAATCCTGTGCTTAAATAATGAATTGTAGAATAAATTCTGCTTTTGTAAATCCATTTTCGAATTCCAATTTAATAATCTGATTTTCAAAATGTTTTTTAAAAACTTCATTTCAAAATCCGCTTTTGAATTCCAATTTAATAAATTGATTTAAAAAATGTTTATTAAAATGGCGATTCTGCTCCTCATTTCAAAATCCATTTCCCTTTCCTATTCGCTCATGGATCAGCTCCCTGGGATCAACACTTAAATTAGCAACTTCATTTCAAAAATCCTACTGCAATGCAAATTAGCCACACCGTGGGATGTAAGGAGCTCTCTGATTGTTTGGACAGACCATTGACTGTAGGAAACATGGACAACGCCACAGCTCCCCAAAAATGAAGCCAAAACGTCTCTATCGCCCCCTGGTGTCTGGCTGCAGTATAGGTCATAAACCCCACCTCCTCCATGTTAGCGGATGGGACTGGGGTCAGACTAAAATAAATTTATTCTCCTTAGATAATTTTTTTCCAAAGATTCTTTCTTTTGTTATCAATAGTTCTCATCATGCTGATTGATGTCCCAGGGGTCTCCTTTCCCATCTTTCCCATAAGTTTGATTCTAATTCCTACCGCGGTGATGTTAAATTGGGGTGAAACGTCATCATAGCAGCTTTGACTGGCAGCTGCAGTCACGGAGAAACTTGCGTATCTGTGTTCGGGAATAGTAGATAGAGTGTAGGCTCTGAGAGGAGGGCCAGCGTTTACGCTACGAAAACACGACTGAGTGTTTTAACCTGACAGTCTGAGGTGTTCTTCAGTAAACTGGACTACCCGACTAAAGGACCCGAGGCCCCGCTGAACTTTTTCGGCAAGTTAAACGTGTTTGTAAGATAATCCGTAACTACCGTCCTTAGCTAGGTCCTGAGACCTAGCTAGCTAAAATGAGCACTCGGCTGTCAGGGTTCGTTTAGCTAATCTGTGCAGGTGAATGAATTTACTAAAGAAATTAAGAGAAACGTTCCGGGCTAATCAGTCACTAATTACTGTTACTGTACTTTTATAACAAGTATTATACTGTAAAAGTAACAGGTTGCACCCTGCTGCAGCTCCTGTGCAGAACTGAATATCAAATATATGCAAACAACAGCATGTTTTCAGTCTCTTGCCACATCTGTAAAGACAGTAACATTTTTTTTAAAAGCTTGTACTTCAGTAACTCCTCATTAATCAGGACCTATGGATTAAAGTACTGTAGTGTACTGTAATACTGAAAAAAATGTGAGAGAAGAACTTCAGATCCTGAGTGTGTGAGGACAGAAGAACCCACAGTTCTGTCTCCAGTGCTCCCAGTGTCACCCGCAGTTCTGTCTCCAGTGCTCCCAGTGTCACCCACAGTCCAGGCCCAGTGCTCCCAGTGTCACCCGCAGTCCAGGCCCCTGTGCCGCCTGTGCCGCCTGTAGTCCAGGCCCCTGTGCCGCCTGTGGTGCCTGTAGTCCAGGCCCCTGTGCCGCCTGTAGTCCAGGCCCCTGTGCCGCCTGTAGTCCAGGCCCCTGAGCTGCTTGTGTCTCCTGTAGTTAAGGCTCAATCATTACCAGTTTCACTCATTCACTCCATGCAGGGAGAAAGTTTTCTGTCAACCCAAGGTGCTTTTCGTGGTTTAGCCACCATTGGCACAGTTTGCCACTCCAGGGCTTCCCCAGAGGCTAGGTCTCGGTCCCCAGCTGATTCTGGACCCCTGAAGTTTAAGCAGCCACCTGAGTACTACTCCATGTCAGCATTGCCTGGGCAGAGCCAGTGCTCAGTGCATTGCCAGTCGCCTCTATGTCTGCTAGTGGAGTCCATGACTGCTGGCCTAGCGATGGCTTTCGCTGGAGGGTCCGAGGGACCGTTCCGGCCTTCAATTCGTGTCTCCGCTGGAGGGTCCGAGGGACCGCTCCGGCCTTCATCTCTAGTCTCCGCTGGAGGGTCCGAGGGACCGCTCCGGCCTTCGTTGTCAGTCTTCGCTGGAGGATCCGAGGGACCCTTCCAGCCTGCTGCGCCTCCGTCTCCGTCTCCCACGCCGCCGCCTGCTGCAGCGCCTACGTCTCCGGCTCCCACGCCATTGCCTACTGCAGCGCCTCCGTCTCCGTCTTCCATGCCGCTGCCTGCTGCAGCGCCTCCACTTCCGGCTTCCACGCCGCCGCCTGCTGCAGCGCCTCCGCTTCCGGCTTCCACGCCGCCTTCTTCAGCGCCTCCGCTTCCGGCTTCCACGCCGCCTTCTTCAGCGCCTCCGCTTCCGGCTTCCACGCCGCCGCCTGCTGCAGCGCCTCCGCTTCCGGCTTCCACGCCGCCACCTGCAGCGCCTCCGTCCCCGGCTTCCACGCCGCCGCCTGCAGCGCCTCCGTCTCCGGCTTCCACGCCAGCTGCAGCCACATCACCCTCGCCAGCTGCAGCCACATCACAGCCACACCGCTGCCTTCCGCACGGCCGGCCCCTGGATGCCCTTCGCCTGCGTCGCCGCTGCTGCCTTCCGCACGGCCGGCCCCCGGACGCCCTTCGCCTGAGTCGCCGCCGCTGCCTTCCGCACGGCCGACCCCCGGACGCCCTTCGCCTGAGTCGCCACCGCTGCCTTCCGCACGGCCGGCCCCCTGAACTGTTTGGGCTCCGGTGCTGTCGGCCCCCTGGCCAGCCCCCTGAACTGTGTCCATGTTGCCGTCCTCACGGCCGGCCCCCTGAGGTATTCTGTTTTGGACTGTTTTTCTGTGCTCTGGTGTGTTTCTTTTCTTTTGCTTTGGACTCGTGTTTTGTTTTTGTTTTTGTCTTCTGACTTTCTAGTGCTCCTCTTTTGTTTTGAGTGATGACTGTATCTCCAACTGAAAACCATTGTGGCCAGGTAAATTCAATCAACTTTTTTAAGGAGAGCTGTTAGATGCTGTGCTCATGAGGACAATGGGTTTTAACTTGGAGCACAACACGAAGCTGCCATATTTGATCAACAATCAAAACACTTAATTGATCAGAATTAAGACAAAATGTAATATCCTCATATGATGACACATGACCCAGCATAGTTTTAAGAATGCAAACTTTCTTATTAGAAGTTTCCACAGCAACCAGAAAGGGACAGACTTCTGGCTGGTCTTAATGAGTGGCCGTTGCTCTCTGTCTCTCTCTCTGGGATGGCTGTATGGAGGATGTAACACCTATGATGAGGGCTGAGGTGTGTGTCCATGTCAGGAATCAGCCATCCTCAGCGTCCAGGTTAGGAAAAATGGAGCCAGGTTAGGAAAAATGAAGCCAGAAGATATTCAAATAAATCTCTCCACAGCTGCTGATGAATCCTACAAAAAACAAAGTTTGTTAAAAACACTTGCAGGTGAATCACCACTGATTTATCAGTGACATCTGTTCACTCAAAAATTACTGATAAATGGATAACTGGAATATATATTTTATAATTTCAAAAATGTACTGTACTAAATGGAACTATATATGTCAGATGTGGTGTGATGCCTGTGGGATTTTTAACAGGACCCAACAAAACTTTACTGTACTCATGCTACTTTACCAAACTTTTGATAGCTAGGTGTGCAGTTCCAGCTTTAAATGCATTGACTTTTTAGATTGAGAAATTGAAGTTATAAGAGGTCAGAAATGTTTGCACTTGCTTATGAGCCTAAATCAATAGTGTCTTGATGCATGCTCGATCATCCAGGTAAGGAAATCTTAAAAAGCTGGTTCCGTTTATCTGGATATACCTTTTTTAGTGGGAGAAACATTTCATCACTCATCCAAAACAGGTACATCCAGATGAACAGAATCATCTTTTAGGGGTTAAATCAACAGTATTACTGCCCTCTGCTAATAAAGGGGTTTAATATAAGGAATGCAAGAACTGACAGCTATTATTTTAATCAGCCTGTCTGAGTTGTTTCAACTCTGAGTATCATAATGTAATGTGGCAACATCTGGGCTGACTGACTGAATTCAGTATCTGTATCTTTACATTTGCATTGCAGAATGTTTTTTAAAATGAAGTTGCAATTCCAGCTGCTAATCCAAGTATTACTCCCAGGGAGCTAATCTGTGAGCGAACAGGAAAGGGAAATGGATTTTGAAATGAGGACACGCTTTGTCTAATAAACTTGCATCTTTCATTCTTAATACAGATTGAAGGACTGTGGTTTATCAGAGATCAGCTGTTTTTATCTGGCAGCAGCACTGAAGTCCAACCCCTCCCATCTGAGAGAGCTGGACCTGAGCTGGAGCAACCTGCAGGATTCAGGAGTGAAGCAGCTGTGTGATTTCCTGGAGAGTCCAGGATGTGGACTTGAAACTCTGAGGTCAGTCACCATGTTTTAGTTTTGCTGAGATGAATATGATGTGAAAGTTGTGCTGACACTAAACTGCAGACATCAGGCTGATATTATACTGATCCACACTGAGGATCTTAATAATAAAAACTGTACTGCATTAAAAACAATTACAGGAGGTAGGATAACCAATCTTTAAGTAGGATAACCAATCTTTAAGTGACGATCTGATGAAACCTGTTTCTGGGTCCAAACTACTGCATTTTTTAAAGGCTGTTGTGTTTTTAACATGTTTTAATGCTTTGTATTTTGTTCTATTTAATCTGAACAACTCCCTTAAAAAGTCAGTGATCACTGTCTGCCTCTCTCGGTTTTTATTACCACTGTTTATTTTAAAGCTCAGTTTTTAAACCCTTTGATGTCACTACAGCCCAGCCCATGCAGCAGTATATTAATCACTAACCTCGTATTGTGGATGGATTATCTTAGTTGTTCTCCTGACTGAAGTTTGGTCCGTTTACAGCATCCTGCCATCCTGCCATCCTTCCCATCGGGAACCCTCATATTAGCTTTTATAGAGTTAAAAAATATTAGTGTTCATGCTCCAGTTTCACTGTGTTTATATTATTGTAACTTTTAATTCATACTGTGGCGGTTAAGCTGCCGGATTTTTGGCTTCAGGACCCTCCTTCGTGGTTTGTGTACTTCAAAGCTCAGTTTGCTTTTCGTGACATTTCAGCCAACGACACAAAATACCATCATGTAGTGGCCTCACTAGAACTGCTGTTTACCCGCTGTGTGATAACCATCCTCCGGGATTTCCCCGCCGAAGGGAAATACACCGCTTGGAAGGCACTGCTGCTGCAGCGCTACTCCAGGCCAAGAAACTCCTCTCTCTCTTGCCTGGGTGATGGTGCCACTCACTAGCTCATTTAGAACACGCTGTCCTTGCTGGGAACAGATAACGGCAGATTCCGCTTCACTCACTTCTTCCTCAGACAGTTGGTGCGAGCTGGCCTCGTCAACTCCCTGCTGCTGGCCGCGAAGGATTACCGCTCACTCGCAGAAGAAGCGGATAGCATTCTCCTGGCTACCAGGAGCTTCGGTATCCAAGTGATAGTTCCCGACACACCGACGGCATCTCCTGCGCCCCCACTGTTTCTCCCGGGGGTCTTCGACTCACTGATGGTTGCTGGGATCGCGGCACAGCGCTGTGCTGCCTTTGCAGTTTTGAGGCCCAGGGAAATGAGCGTGCCAGTGCTCTATAGCGAGCACGACAATAAAGAAAGGCTGCTCTTCATAGAGGACTTATGCTCGGGGAGACATGGCTGCAGGACACTGAAGAAGAGAAAAGAGAGATGGGGGATGAAGAAAAGAGGCGGAGATGAAGCAGAAGTTTAGCTCCAGAGAGGAGCTGTGTCTGTTTTTTGGAAGCGTCTTTCTGGGTGGGGCTCAGGTAGCTCCGCCCACACTGTGATATTCAAGCAGGTGAAGAGTAATAAATAACAGCACAGTTTAACAGCAGACAGGATTTCATAAGCTTATGTACAAACATGTGGAATGATGGTGGCAGGTACATAAACAGGTCCATAGAGACTGAAGCGTGTCTCCATTCCTTTGCATATTCCATATTTGATACTGAGAGTTTCCAGAAGAGCAAACATCAAACATGCCTCCAAACATGAGACGAATCAGACTGACATCATTTCTAAAGAGAACAGTGTGAGCTCTCAGCAGGTCATTTCAGTAAGAAGGACAAACAGTGCAGCAGGAATGACTAAACCCAATAAAAGTCGGATTTGCTCGTGTTCAGGTTGTTCTACAGCAGCAGTCCCCAACCTTTTTTGCGCCACGGACCGGTTTATGCCCGACAATATTGTGGCATTCAGAGAATTCTCAACAAAGAAGCTCTCAGAGAGATTGCAGTTCAACCCCAAACTGGTAGGGGGAGCTCTTTATTAAAACACACACGGTACCACACTGTGCTTCAGAGGGTCAATAAGCACAAGCCTGAACTCACTCATGGTACGACATTCTTTCATCAACAATAACTGTCACTGAACTCACTACAGCATAAACACAACATTCAATCTAACAGCCAAAAGAAACGTAAACATAAACAACAAAACAAGAACATTAACAGCAGCACATGTCCCAAGGCATGATGGGAGAGAACAGCCGCTCCCCCAACACGCCACACAGCCCCCACCTGAGTGGTTAGCTGTCCCCAGCAACCGGCATGTCCAAAGCAAAGTCTCTGAGGTGTTGGGGAAGGCGACGGTGTCGTTGAGGACGTTCCGTGGGTCCCCCAGCCGCCTCTGAGGCCAGGTTGGGGGCCTGCGGTTGAAGCTGGGGCCCTGGCTCCTCCCTGGGTGGACTCAAAGGCTGATAGGTGTTTGACTAGCCGCACCCTGTAGACCACGTCGGACAGCCTCTCGAGAACAGTGCAGGGTCCAACCCACTGGCTCATCAGTTTGGGGGAAAGCCCTTTCTTCCTCTCCGGGCTGTAGACCCACACATGCTGACCTGGCAAGAGTCCTTCACCCTTGCAGCGGGTATCATAAGCTCGCTTCTGCCGGGAGCCTGCATCTCGGAGAGCCTGCCTGGTCAACTGGTGCACCTCCCGTAGCCGGGCGAGGAGGTTGTGGAGGTAGCCCAACCCGGGGTCCCCGCACACTTCCTGCTCGGGGGGGGATCCAGACACCAAGTCCACTGGGGTACGAAGCTCATGACCGAACATCAAGGCCGCTGGAGTGCACTTAGTAGATTCCTGGACTGCAGAACGGTAGGCCATTAGGACCAGGGGAAGGTGTTGATCCCAGTCACGCTGCTGGCGGGAGGTCAGGATGGCAAGCTGGGTGGCCAGGGTGTGGTTGGAGCGTTCCACCAACCCATCACTTTGGGGGTGCAGTGGCGTCCTCCGGGTCTTCCTGATACCCAGCCGCTGACAGACCTCCTTGAACACCGCAGCCTCAAAATTCCGGCCCTGGTCGCTGTGCAGTTCCTCTGGTACCCCGAACCGGCAGAACATCTCGTTGACCAGACGCTCAGCGGTGGTAACAGCACTTTGGTCAGGGACTGCATAGGCCTCAGGCCACTTAGTGAAGTAGTCCATGGCAACCAGGACATAGCGGTTCCCCTGGTCTGTGGTGGGGAAGGGTCCCAGGATGTCCACACCAACCCGCTCCATGGGAGCCCCCACCTGATACTGCTGCAAGGGGGCATGAGAGCGTTGGGAAGGCCCTTTCTGAGCCGTGCAGGCATCGCACCGATGGACATGGAGTTCTACGTCCTGGCGACACCCGGGCCAGTAGAACCGAGACCAAAGTCGCCGCAAAGTCTTGGTTACTCCAATGTGTCCTGCCCCATGGACCAGCTGGAGGACCCTGGACCGCAACTGTTGAGGCACCAAGAGCTGGAAGACCTCACGGTGACCCCCGGGAGCCTGCCAGCGGCGATAGAGGAGGCCGTTTCGGCTTGTGAGGTTGGCCCATTGGGAGTAGAGAGCCTTGGTCTCGAGGTCCAGTGCAGATACTTCTGGCCATGATGGTCTCTGACCGGCCCCAATCCAACACTGAACCCGGGAAAGGGCAGGGTCTTGGTTCTGGTCGTGTTGCAGCCGTTGGGGATCCATGGCCTCCAGACCCTCGGTATCCCCTGCGGTGGACTGGGCCTGAAGACTGCTACAATGCCCACCCGGAACAGAGTCATTCTCATGGCCGCCCTGTGGTGACGCGATCACTGAAGTCATGCCCTCCCGGTCCTCCAAGCGTTGGCAGTACCTGCACTGGTTTTCCTCACAAGGGCGTCGGGAGAGGGCATCTGCATTGGTGTGGAGACGTCCCGCCCGGTGACGAACCTCAAAGTGGTAATCTTGCAACGTCTCCAACCACAGGGCTAGCTGTCCCTCCGGTTCTTTAAAGCTGAGCAGCCAAGTGAGGGACGCATGGTCTGTGCGCAGGAGGAACTTCTTCCCGTAGAGGTAGGGTCTGAAATGGCGGAGACCCAGAATGATGGCCAGCCACTCTCGACGGGTGACACAATAGTTCCTCTCTGGTCTGCTGAGGGAACGGCTGTAGTAGGAGATGACCCGCTCCCCCTCAGGGCCTTCCTGCGACAGTACAGCCCCCACACCCGTGTTGCTGGCATCGGTGTCCACGACAAAAGGAAGCTGCAGGTCTGGGTAGGGCAGCACCGGTGCCTCAACCAGTGCAGATCGGAGCCGATCAAATGCCACGGCACAGTCCTCACTCCAGTGGAACTCCCGGCCCTTCTGTGTGAGCTGGTGCAGGGGGCTTGCAATGGTAGCAAAGTCCTTGACGAACCGCCGGTAGTATGATGCCTGGCCAAGGAAGCTCCGCAACTCAGCAGGGTTGCCCGGAATGGGCCAGTCCTTCACAGCAGCCACCTTTGCGGGGTCGGTGGAAACCCCTGCTCAAACGGGTTGGGGACCGCTGTTCTACATCATCATTAATGCTGCTCCACTACCATCACGGCAGCTGACCAATCAGCTTCTGTGATGTCATGTGACACTCTGTGACTCAGGGGAAAAGACTGGAGAAATGCTAAATTGCTAACCTGAGATACAGTAAAAGTACTGTGTGTTCAGTATGAGATGAGTTTGGTAGTACTTTGTGTGCACAGATGGACTCTACAGGAAATCTCCTCTATGAAGAAACTGTGAAAGTTTGTCCAACAGTGGGAAACATTTTAGAGAATATCTGTGAAGCAGAAGCTAAAACTAATAATAGAAGAAAAGCAAAATAATGATCCAAAACCTGCTCTGAGCCATCGTTTAAACATCACTATCAGACAGTAAAGGCTTCCAAAGACTCCTCACCTCTCACACTTAGTTAAAGATGCTGGTGCTGTCCACAGATCAGCTGACCTGGTGGGTCTCCATGATCAGCTTTGTTTCTTGGAGATAAAGGCTGAGCTCATTAGAGCTTCAGTTCTCCAGAGCAGCAGGATGTCTGATGTCTGCACAAACACTAAAACACAGCAGCTAAAAATAGTTGTTAAAAGAAAACGAGGTGGGAGCTGATTCTTCGTGTTCACTGTTGTAGAAGGTACATTTAGTCACAGCTGATTCTTGTCTTTGAACAATCAGAATGACTACTGTTGTAAAAACATGCACACAATGAACCAATGAGAGTGAAGAACAGGATAAAGAGCTCCTTTGATGGTGGCAAAGAAATGAGCAGCAGATGGGCTTCCAGTGTTCCCTCTAAGATGCGCGCATGCGCAATCGCGCACTGCTGGCACTTTCTCTGCGCACAGAAAATCTAACCTGAATTGAAATTAAAATAAATATGTTAACAATTCCGTGAATCGCTATCTTATCGTGGTGGAGGGGTTTCTGTGTCCCAGGGATCCCAGGGGCTATGTTGTCTGGGGGTTTTTGTCCCCTGGTAGGGTTTCCCATGGCAAATTGGTCCTGGTTGAGGGACCAGACAAAGAGCGATTCAGAAGACCCTTATGAGAAAAACATCAAGGGGACAGTTTACCCTGCCCGGGACAGGGTTACCGGGGCCTCGCCCTGGATCCAGGCCGGGGGAGGGTGCCCGAGGTCAAGCGTCTGGTGGCCGGGCCTTAGTCCCCTGTTGAGAGGTGGCAGGCTGGGGTGGGTATTCTAATATCACCTCGGCTTGCTGCCGGTACGTTGGGGTTCTTCCCGGTGGATGAGAGGGTTTGTTCCCTGCGCCTTAGGGTCGGGGGATGGGTCCTGACTGTCATTTGCACTTATGTGCCGAGTCGCAGTTCAGAGTACCCAGTCTTCTTAGAGTCCCTGGGTGGGGTGCCAGAAGGTGGAGACTCTGTTAATAACAATAATAATAATAATAATAATTATGGATTGTATTTATATAGGGCTTTTCTAGGCACCCAAAGCGCTTACTGAGCGGTGTTTTGTTATTGGACTTCTGTACAAATCACAGTTTGGCCATTTCTGGTGGTGCCAGTGTCCGGCAGCCTCGCCTCTGTCAGTGGGCCCCAGGGTGGCTGTGGCTACAATGTAGCTTGCCATCACCAGTGTGTGAATGTGTGGTTGAATGGGTGGATGACTGAATGTGTAAAGCGCTTTGGGGTCCTTAAGGACTATTAAAGCACTATGCAAATACAAGCCATTTACCATATAACGAACACCTTGTTCGAACATGAGAGTGTCCATAAGTGTACGTGGCACCAGGACACTCTAGGCCGCATGTCGATGATCGATTTTGTAATCGTATAACCAGACCTGCGACCATATGTTCTGGACACTCGGGTAAAGAGAGGGGCTGAGCTGTCAACTGATCACCACCTGGTGGGGAGTTGGTTCAGGTGGCGGGGGAGGATGCTGGACAGACCCGGTGCACCTAAATGTGTAGTGAGTGTGTGCTGGGCACGCCTAGCAGAGGCCCCAGTCTACAAGATCTTCAACGCACACCTCCGGCAGAGCTTCAACAGCATTCCAAGGGAGACTGGGGACATTGAGTCCGAATGGACCATGTTCAGCATTTCCATTGCCGAAGCTGCTGCATTGAGCTGCGGCCGCAAGGTGGTTGATGCCTGTCGTGCTGGTAATCCCCGAACCAAATGGTGTACACCAGAAGTGAAGGGAGCCACCAGGCTGAAGAAGGAGTCCTATCAGGCTTGGTTAGCTTGTGGGACTTCGGAGGCAGCTGACAGGTACCGACAGGCCAAGCGGAATGCGGCTCGGGCAGTGGCTGAAGCTAAAAGTCGGGTGTGGGAGGAGTTTGGAGAGGCCATGGAAAAAGACTTTCAGACTGCCTTGAAGAGATTCTGGCAAACCGTCAGGTCTCAGGAGGGGAAAGCGGTGCTCTAGATGTACTGTGTATAGTGCTGGTGGAGCGCTGCTGACTTCGACTGAGAAAATTGTCGGGCGGTGGAAGGAATACTTCGAGGACCTCCTTAATCCCACTGACACATCTTCTGAGGAGGAAGTAGAGTCTGGGGATGAGGGGGATGACCCGCCAATTTCCGGAGGCGAGGTCACTGAGGCAGTTAAACAGCTCCTTGGTGGCAGAGCCCCTGGTGTGGATTAGGTCCGCCCCGAGTTCCTGAAGGCTCTGGACGTTGTAGGGCTGTCCTGGTTGACACGCCTCTACAATGTTGCGTGGAGATCAGGGGCAGTACCCCTGAACTGGGAGACCGGGGTGGTGGTCCCCATCTTTAAGAAGGGGGATCAGAGGGTGTGTTCCAACTACAGGGGGATCACAGTCCTCAGCCTCCCTGGAAAAGTCTATGCCAAGGTGCTTGAAAGGAGAGTTTGTCCGCTAGTTGAACCTCAGATACAGGAGGAACAATGCGGTTTTCGTCCTGGTCGTGGAACACTGGACCAGCTCTTTATCCTGTCAAGGATACTTGAGGGTGCATGGGAGTTTGCCCAACGAGTCTACATGTGTTTTGTGGACTTGGAGAAGGCATTCGACCGTGTCCCTCGGGGTGTCCTGTGGGAGGTGCTGCGGGGGTATGGGGTGTCTGGCCCATTACTACGGGCCATTCAATCCCTATACAAGCGTTGCAAGAGCTTGGTTCGCATTGCCGGCAATAAGTCGGACTCGTTCCCGGTGGGTGATGGGTTCCGCCAGGGCTGCCCTTTGTCACCGATTCTGTTCATAATTTTTATGGACAGGATTTCTAGGCGCAGCCAAGTGACAGAGGGCTTTCACTTTGGTGGCCTCAGAATCTCATCTCTGGTTTTTGCGGATGATGTGGTTCTGTTGGCTTCATCGGGTGATAGCCTCCAGCTCGCACTGGAACGGTTCGCAGCCGAGTGTGAAGCAGTGGGAATGAGGATCAGCACCTCCAAATCTGAGGCCATGGTTCTCAGTCGGAAAAGGGTGGAGTGCCCACTCCTGGTCGGGGATGAGTTCCTGCCCCAAGTGGAGGACTTGTACTTGACTAAGTATCTCGGGGTCTTGTTTGCGAGTGATGTGAGACGGGAGCCGGATATCGACAGACGCAGTGATGCGGACGCTGCACCGGTCTGTCGTGGTGAAGAGGGAGCTGAGTGTAAAAGTGAAGCTCTCAATTTACCGGTCGATCTACATCCCTACCCTCACCTATGGCCAGGAGCTGTGGGTAGTGACCGAAATAACGAGATTGCGGATACAAGCGGCGGAAATGAGCTGGTTGGCCTCTCCCACACAAAGCAAAGGTCTCCATCATAGTGTTCATGTAATGTTGGGTTAATCCATCTTCTGGGGTGGGCCTACGGTGGAGCTCTAAAGATGAGGGAGCCACTGGTGAAGATCATGAGGTCCTCCTTGATCCCTGCGATGAGCTTCAGTCTTCCTGATGTTCTGAAATGATTCCTCTCTCAATGGGTCAACAGAACATCTGGCACAGGACAGCTGTGATGAAATCTCTGGACCCAGGAAACCCAGCCTGGTCCTGATAGTCTCCCTCACTAGTTTCCCCCCAGGTTGGATGTAGCTCTTGATATGAATATGGAATCTATTATTAGATGAAAAAAAAAACAAATAAACAACTACGCTCATATGAAACCTGCTACTGTCTTTGTTTAAAGTTTCCATGTTAGCAGGCTGTACTGCTCTGTGAGTGTAATGGATCTAAAACTGTTTAAATCTTCAGTCTTATGTTAAAGTTTTAAAGGACAACATTAAATTTTTGATATTAACAGTAACCCTGGGCGTCTGGGGAGTGTGCAGCTGATCTCATCATTGTCTAAAAATGGATAACAACAGCTAAGAAGCCCGAATGATTCAAAAATACAGACTATTTGAGTAACAGGTGTATAGCGTTGCTAGTTAGCTAGCAACAAGCCTCTAACACAGTGAGTATGCTAGCAGCTAATCTAGCAAATGAATTAAAAGGCTGATTTTAGATATTGTGAAACTATAAGACGATAAGCTGTGTGTCTTTTTCATAATAGTGACGTGGTTGTATTTAACTTAATTGAGCGAGTCATCAGACTCCTTAAATCCATCAGCAGGTAAACTGGAGCAGCCCCCCTACACTATGTAAAATGTGTAGGGGGGCGTGTTTGCGGTCTCGTCCAGCAGGTGTGTGGGCGGGAGCGTGACGCAGACGCTCCACCTCAAGTTACTACTGCACAGACTTAAGACTTAATTTAAGCATGGCAGCCTCCACAACCTGGGTATCTTGGCTTCATTTTTGCACATTGGGAGGAGGCACTGTCACATTGTCCATGTTTTCTACAGTCATTGGTTCGGACAGAGTAGAGCCGTGGAAACTGTCACCTGATTGTTGGATATTGAGGATAAGAACAAACCAACACTGGCCCAGAAGGGTTCAGTCAAACGATGATTTTATTGAACACACGCGTGGGAAGATGTACACTGTAACACATCACCATAGATCTCCGCCCAAAAGCACACTTCAAAATTGTTTTAATATGTCAGGGTTTATGCCCCTTCTCGCGTCAGCAAAGAATATAACATGCATAAGTTACAGTTAATGACAATTAGACAAATTTCCGTTATCAGCAACATTTTACCATACATGGCTGTTTGTTTCAACCGTCTCACCCTCCAGATGTTTCCTGTTGACTTGTCCAGTTCATGCTTATTTTTTAACACCTTTTCATCAACTGTTGCTAGGCAAGCACAAATGCAGTTACAAGCAAAATGTATTCCTGGCCTTTTGGCCTAGACTGTCTTCTACAATTATTTGTGTTTGTAAGCATGTATGCATTAACTTTCTACTGCTCAAAGTCACTTGCACAATATATTGTCGGAACCGTCAGGCCAGACGAAGCTTATGACCTTAATTGGACTGAGCATCAACTCTTCATGGGCACAATTTGCAATGTGTATATAAGATAACTACAACTACGCCTTTTGTAAAAAGTTTTAATAAAATGCCAGTAATGCAAGCCATGTTTAGCAATAATATATTTTCTTTATTCCCACAAGACCTGGCTTGTATGGTCTTATGTTGCTGACAACGAATAAAGGTCTGTTGTTTGATTTGACTGGTTTTGACTTATCTGGCTAATCTCCACACTACATGCCGCTGGACCTGCTAGCCGCTCCTTCCTCTTTTCCAAAGCAACACAGACACCAGATATGCAAACACCCCATCATACAACACAACCAAGAGATCCAAAAATTCTCTCTGCATTTCTGTGGCTAATGCTGCTGGAACTGAATTTTGGTACCAGAAGAGGAAAATGAAACTCTGTGCAGAGGGTTCAATGGAAGCAGCAAAGCGCAGCAAGTGTCTGCTGTACAGGGATGCTGGTTCAGCTGTGGCTCAGCACACTTTCACAGTGTGACTCAATAAAAGCAGCAGTTTCCTCTAACGTGACAGATACTAGACCTCTTTCACTCACAGCTTTACAGTTTCAGGTTCAAACTTCAGCCTTTTTGTGTAGGTTTGGTGTAGAGCCTTCACCACAGTCCCACTGTCGGCCTCCTAAACTGGTAGTTTTTGGTTTTTGACTCTGTCGTGTTCACTTTTTTCTATTTCACGCAGTAAAACTTTTTTTTTTTCAATTTTTTCATGTTTTTATGATAAATGTACAACTTTAATGTGAAATATTTTGAGTTTTATCTCTTATCGTGTTTGTTTGAAGCTGCTTCCTGTTGGCTTCAGCTATTTGGAGATTCCATTTTCTAAACTTCTACATTCTGAACCTTTTTCAGCTCTGAACAGATTATGAAACACTGAATGATTTCAAGCTCACACTTTGTATAATTAACTTACATTTTCCATTCTTTATACAGTTTGAGGAGCTGTGGTTTGTCAGAGATCAGCTGTGATTATCTGGCAGCAGCACTGAAGTCCAACCCCTCCCATCTGAGAGAGCTGGATCTGAGTGGAAACAAGCTGCAGGATTCAGCAGTGAAGCAGCTGTGTGGTTTTCTGGAGAGTCCAGGATGTGGACTTGGAACTCTGAAGTCAGTCACCATGTTTTAGTTGTGCTGAGATGAATATGATGTGAATGTTGTGCAGACATACGGCTGATATTATACTGATCTACACTGAGGATGTTTTATGCTAAAGTCTGTTTTCTTCTTATGTGGTTTAGTCCATTGACTGTAGCAGAACAATTTTCACATTTCAAAGAAGAAGAAAGTCATACACTGGATTATTCACTGTGAAACGCTCCACCTTGAAGTCTGTCTGACACTGAAATCCAAACCAAAATGGCCATGGTCTAAGGAGTTTGGGAAGAAAAGCATCTAGACTTGTTTAACTGAAGAAGCTTCTTGGATAAGAGGCGAAACATCTTCAAGCAACTTTAAGAAGTCCTTTCCAAGCTACTTAGACTACGATGACCTGGATGACCAGGACCTTCACAGACAAAATGGCCATGTACTTTACAAACAGCAGTTCAACACGAAACATACACACATCACACAAAACACAGTCCAACAACCAAATCTCCTCCACTGGCAGCATGAATGATGGGAAAGGAGAAGGAGGAAAACTCTGACATTCAGGGTTAGAATGAGTTTCATGAAGCAGACTGTGAAGATCAAAGCTGCATTAGATAGCCTATATGAATGAATGAGTGGACATAAGTGGACAGAGATCATCTGAAGCACTTCAAAGGCTTTAAATCATCACATTTCCCTTTATTCTTTATCAACTTTGTTAGTTTCTATCCGTTTTCTGTGCAATGAAGCTAACAGCAGGCTAATAAGATGCTGACCAATAGGTTTCTATTAAAGGTTGTAATTTGTATATTAAAAAGTGCTTTGGCTCAGCAGGGATCAGCTTACAGTTAGAATGCAGCTGCTAGATGTGATTAGCATGTCATAGCTATCTACCAAACTGCTCACTGGGGAATTTCAGGCCATCTATGAATCGTTTTTTGCTAACTGTTTATTCAGCTTAGGCTCACAGAGCTGGAGCCTGTGCCCTTGCTGTCATAGGGCAAGAGGCATGGTCCACCTGCACAGGTGAGCAGTCCATCACAGGGCCAACAGAGAGAGACAGAGAAGCACTCTCTCACATCCACACCTACAGCCAATTTAGAAGCACCACTGAACCTAAGCAGCATTTCATTGGACTGTGGGAGAACATCCAACCTCCACAGAAAGGCCCAGCTGACCAACAAGCTTCAACCTACAACCTTTTTGGTTTAAGGCACTAGTGCTAACCCAATTTCAGCCCCAATCCTGCATTTTCCTGTTTCTGACTCCAGGCCAGCTCCACTAACACTTTCTCCTCAGACACTGCCACCTAGTGGAGGAAGTCTTAGTTCCATTTGAAGCTGCAGATTACAGTTAGTTCCCTTAAACAGAGGTGGAGGTGATGGGGCCACAGGACTATCATCACTGAGTGCCATAGGACACTTAACCTTTGTTTCCATTTGCTGGAAACTTGCTGTTGTTCCAAGGAGGACTGGAAAATGTGTGAATATCTCCCAGTCAGTTCCTCACAGCATACTTCAATCATTTCCCTCCCAAAGCATCAGGACCAGGGCTTTTTCTCTCTTTGGTCCCACTAAGAGATTTCCACACAAACACCTCATCAGTGTGACTCACAGAGCTACCAGACCTTTCCCAATACTTTTAGACCTGATTTTAGCTGCTTTATCTCTCTTCGACCAAGTTTATGTACCTCAATCCTTTTCTTATCTCCCTCATAGCAAGACGGCTTCTTCTGATTGAGAACATGTTTGAGTTATTTACTAATCCAGGGCTGCTTATTGGGGAAAATAGTTCCTGCTTTCAAAGTAATTTTTTTCTTGGACATTTTTTCCCAGAAAGAGATGTAAGTAGAAATCGATGATCTAAGTGAGAACATGAGCCTTTAAAAAGTCCCAGTGGGTGGAGTCAAAGCAGTCCTTCAATACCAGTATAGAGTCTTTGGTCCAGACTGGGACAACTGTGTGCTCGGTTTGAGCTCTCTGCAGTACTGTGATCTGACAGACCCAAAGGGGCCATCACATCACATTTAGAAGCTCCCCTAATGGAGCCACAACACATGTCCAAAACTTAGTATGTCTTGTTGAACAAACTGGAACAAATGATTCAAGGACTTAGTTACAGAACCGAAATTCAAATCTCCAAAATCAAACTGGCTACATCGGGGCATATAGTCTGAAAACTTTGCACAGTTTCCTGTTTGAAGCTGCTTCATGTTGGCTTCAGCTGTTTGGAGTTTCCATTTTCTAAACTTCTACATTCTGAACCTTCTTCAGCTCTGAACAGATTATGAAACACTGAATGATTTCAAGCACACTTTGTCTAATAAACTTACATCTTTCATTCTTTATACAGATTGGAGCTCTGTGGTTTGTCAAAGATCAGCTGTGGTTATCTGGCAGCAGCGCTGAAGTCCAACCCCTCCCATTTGAGAAAGTTGGACCTGACCTACAATAACCTAAAGGATCCAGATGTGAAGCAGCTGTCTGATCTTAAGAAGAGTGCAGACTGCAGACTGGAGACTCTGGAGTAAGTAGAGTGATGGAGTGAGTGGGTGGTGCTGTCAGCAGTATTGTACTAAACACAGTCAGTATGAAACAAAGATGCAGTGTTTCCTGTAAAGCTGCAGCTTCTCAGTGAAGCTGTGAGATGAGAATGGTGATAGGCTTCAGGATTGGACAAACACTTCGTGTTTCTGCCTTTTTGTCACCTTTATGGTCACTATAGTAACGGCTTAAAAGCTCTGATCAAACACTGCCAATCAGCTCTCTGAACAAAGCTGCACACAGACCAATGACTGCATTCATTTCCAAGTTTAAAGCAGTGAAGAACACAGTCTGTAGGTGGGGAAGACTTTAGTGAGAGAAGATGTTTGGCTGGAATTCCTCTAGTTAACAGCTGGAACGTTTCCATCTGGATTGTTGGGCTTCCTAAAGAGCT
Source organism: Pelmatolapia mariae (assembly GCF_036321145.2). Classification (NCBI taxonomy): domain Eukaryota; kingdom Metazoa; phylum Chordata; class Actinopteri; order Cichliformes; family Cichlidae; genus Pelmatolapia; species Pelmatolapia mariae. The sequence continues at coordinate 7,112,906 of NC_086229.1, read as the reverse complement.
CAGAGTGGACAGACCAAGGTTATCCTAATGAATGAAAGTCCAAACTAAAACTAGGAGTGAAAAACATTTTCATCAACTTCAATAAAAATCCAAAGATTAGAAAAAGTGAAGCAACAATGAGTCCTAGTACAGTCCCAGCACTGAAGTCCCTGCTGCTCTTTATACTGGATGTGCTGCATCACTGACTGACAGCTGATGAAGAGTCTCTGGAAACACTCGTTTTTCTCCTCTGCTCTTCCTTCTTCTCTCTGCAGGTGGGAGGATAATGACTGGTAAACAGGACGGTGTGTGTGCTGAGAGAGGAGCAGCTGTGTCCTGATGATCCAGAGAGGTTGAAGCAGCAGCAGCTTGTGTGTAGAGACGCTCTGACTGGGCCATGTTACTGGGAGGTGGAGTGGAGAGCTTCATCCAGCAGTGACTGACAGAGGAATGAAGTGCAGATGACTGTCAGTGTTGCAGAGTGAACTGAGAACAGCTCCACTGTCAGACAAAATGTAGAGTCCAGCATCATCCCTGTGTGTCCCTCTGGATCTGACAGAGGATCATCAGTGTATCTGGACTGCTCTGCTGCTGCTCTGTCCTTCTACAGTCTCTGCATAGTCTCTGTCTGACTCTGGCTTCAGACCCTCCTGGATCAAACTCACCTGGAAAGGCTTTCAAACACCTCTGAATATATTTTAATACAGAATATATTTGATATATACTGTAGATGCACTTGTGAGATAGATACTGCAGTTTGTAACTTGTAAATACAGTCTGTGAGCAGCTATGAGGTTAAACATCATTCTAGAAACAATAAATGTTTTCGCTGTTCTGCTGGTTTTTCATATATTTACAGAACATTAATATTGATGCCATATATATATATATATATATATATATATATATATATATATATATATATATATATATATATACATATATATATATATCACCTGTTTCATTTCTACAGAGCAGTCAATCAGGTAAAAATGATTCACTGCATGAAAAAACTTCCTTTTTGCCATTTGTTTGTCACTTCTTGTTTGCCATTTGTTTGCAAGTTGTTGTGTCTTGATTAGGGATGGGTATCGAAATCCGGTTCTTGTTGAGAACCGGTTCCCACTGTTTCAATTCCTTGGAATCGTTTGCCATTTTTGCAAACGATTCCCTTATCGATTCCAGTCGCCCCGAATGACGTCACCACGTTGCGGAGCGTCATTTACCTGGCAGGAAACATGGCGGCTCAAACGCTGAAAAGTTTTTTTATACTTTACGAGAACGGATGACAACAGGGCAACTTGCAATACTTGCAAAGTAGATATTTCATTTAAGGGAGGAAACACTACGAATCTGCAAAAGCATTTGCTCACAAAACACGCCATAACCTTGTTAATGAATGTCGTGTTTTTAATTCCGCTCCGGACTCGTGAATCTGAACCCAGCAGCAGTGGTAACGTTTGCACGTCCTCTCCCGTTAATGCGGCAGGTAAATAATCAGCTAATAGTGCATATTATGTTAGCGCGATCTGCTTTATTACAAAACCTGCCATTACTGTGCATTTAGGTGACCGTGGTGAGAGAGACAGAGTCTGGCTGGCTCAGATGGTGGCAGTTCTCGCTGCAGTCTACCGGTAGCGTCTCCTTTCAGGCCAGGATGAATGTCACCGAGCAGTGACTAAGTTTGTGGTCAAAGGCTTGCACCCATTTGCCACAGCAGATCCCCACGATTTTCGGTAAGTGAAGGTGTTTAATTGTAGGCAGGGACATTACTGGATATTCTTGTGTAATTGCTACAGAATAATTTATGTTATACTACAGAAGAATATTTATTTTATTATTTTACATTTACATTTTTTTGTTCCTGTGGACCCTGTGACACCCCATTGAACGCTGGTTCTCTTGAGATCGCACTGTTGAGTTTGTAAGGCCATGTTACTCCTAAATTTCTATCTTGTTCAAAGAGAAGATATAAACAAAGTTCTAAGCTAATCTAAGCAGTGTATGAATGTGAGCGTGAATGAATAATGGCATTGTAAAGCGTTTTGGGTGCCTTGAAAAGCGCTATATAAATCCAATGCATTATTATTAATCGACCTGAGTGTTCTCCTTTTTCAAAAGAATCGATAAGAGAATCGATAAAGAATCGAATCGTTAAACAGAATCAAAAATGGAATCGGAATCGTTAAAATCTTATCAATACCCATCCCTAGTGGGAACCTTCCCAGGAGCCAGTGGCCACCAACATGACTCCAAGAGCACATCGACATCCAGGAGCTCACAAAGAGCCCAGAACAACATGAAACTCTGCAGGCCTCAGTTAAGGTCATCATTGAACAATAAGAAAGAGAGTCCATGAAGGAGTCCAAGGAGAAAACCACTGCAGACCAAGAGGAACACAAAGGATGGTCTCACACTGTCCAACAACTTGTTGATGATCCCGTTTGGGAAAGACTCTGTGGACTGATGAGACAAAAGCTTTCTGACGAGTCCTGTTACATCTGAAACTAACACAGCATCAATGAAAAGGAGCCTCATAGCAACAGTCACATATGGTGGTGGTAGTGTGATGGTCCCATGTGATGCATCATGGCAGCAACAATACAACAACAAATACACACATGTGACAAATGCACAATAACAGATCATTAAGTGTCACGGTGCCGTGCGCATTAGTATGTTTGACTTACGCTTAATAATCAGAATAATGCTCTGATCTCTTAAATAAATGAAATCATACCTTTCTACTAAAACTGTTTCTGCTGGTCTCCACCTTTTCCTGAACCAGGCCCTGCAGGATCCACCTGAGTGTCCCAGTCCTGGACCCTGTTTGTAACCAGGAGGATCCAGGCCTCATTATTGCTGATGTATTATACATATTCTTGTTTTATTCTCATTAAATAAATATGTGTATAAATATGTGGATTCATGTTTCAGTCCTGGATGTTGATGCTTGTTTGTTTGAAAGGACACAGATGGACCTTGTTTCCTTCTTTCCTTCCTTTTTGTGTCCTCTGTGCTTCATCTGCTGCTCTTCACTCTGTTACTTTGGACTGATTTCACTCACACTTTGTTTCCATGGTTACTTTGCGTCACGCTGACAGCACGTGAACAACACGACATGTTTGATCTCAAAGAAGGAGCAGCATCCTCTCTCCACCCTGTTTCTCCATCTTCTACAACACCTGATTCATTCCAGTTTCTCTGCTTTCACTTTGATTCATGTCAACATGAAGCCTGAGCGTCTGTGATGAACACACTATCAGCATCACTGACATGTTTCATCATTTAAAAACACTTCCTGTCACTGTGGTGGTTACAGTGACAGCATGCAGTTTGTGCTTTGACCTCCAGAGGGTGACAAATCAGCACAGACAGAGAGCTCCACTCAAACTTTGCTGCCATCAGTAATAATTCTTCAAATATAATCATCAGTGTTTGAGCAGTTATGATATCAGGGACAATCTAGACATGTGTGTCACATGACACACCTTAAACATCATGTGATCCACTCAGTCTGCACTTTGATTCATGACTTCAACAGGTTTGAAACGAGCTTTGAACAAACATTCAGTGAAATAAAGGTCACAGGATTCATGTGAGCAGCAGATGAACCTTAAAAAGAATCAGTGGATTTATCTGTTTCAGATCAACTTTGATCACTTAGAACCATCTTAAGTCCATTTGTTCTAATTTCTCACTAACATCTCATATGATTTCAGATCCCTGCTGTTCCCCACCTGCCCTGTAGGTGGCCTCAGTTTGCCTCAAACCATTTACAGATGATTACGTGTCGTTCGCGGTTCATATTTAAATAGAAGACGTGGGACGTTGAAGCAGTTTAAACTCCTCCATCCGTCCATGAACATGTAAGAAATCAAAGGTTTGCTTCATGTCTGAAATATGTAGAAAATATTCTGGCTGTAACAGTTTGGGTCAAAGTGCAGATGTTCCAGATGTTCTGCAGCCTCTCTGTGTTTCATGTTGGACCAAAGTAAAGCTTTTTGATGTGACTGCAGGAATGTGAAGTGTAACTCTGAGCTTTAGGAAATGAAACTAAATGGACTTTTTCTCCTTTATTTATAGGAGAGCAACAGATGAACAAGCGTTACTGTAACAGGAAACACAAACACGTCATCAGAGGATCTTTATGTTCATCATCATCACTGTTTCCTTGTTCTGTAACAAACACACAACACTTCCTGCTCTCTCTCTGATGGATCTGATTGGCTTTTTCACTCACAGGAGGTCAGGGAGTCACACAAACAGCTTTAACAGCACAACAACACACTTTAAATCATAAAGCAGCTTCTCCCACAAACTCTGACACTTCAGTCACTTTAATTCCTGTAAAGCTGCGTAATAAAGAGCTGTGACTGCTATGAACTGCTTATGATGACTGCATGAAGCTCTCAGCTGAAGCTTCATTCATTTATTTTAATGTTAATGTCGCCTTTTTAAGTCTGTGTGAGGATTTTAATGACAGACATTAAAGGAGCTTCTTTGATTAGAACCAAATTCATGTTGATTTTCAGCCTGAAATGATAAAAACTTTAATAATTCTGTTTATAATCATCAACCTGGAGACAAATGAAAAGTATAGTAATAAAAATCCTTTATTATTTGAGTAAAGCCTGAATCTGCTCAGAGACAGAGACAACACAGAGATGTTGGTGACAGCTTGACATTAACTGAATTAAGATCAAAGTGCTCTTATTGTGAAAATCTGCCTCCTGTTTGCTTCAAATCATTTTTATTTATTTTTCAAACTGACAGTGAAACATTGAGGCATTAATCCGATCTTAAAATCAGCAGCTGTGTTTTCACAGACGTTTCACTTTGATTTGTTCAGATTGAGCAGAGAGAAGTGGCTCTCTGTGTGCGCACTGCTGAGAAACAGAAGCTCATTTCTGCTCTTCAGCCTCTAAACTCTCAGCGTGAGGACTGAGTGAAGAGTTTCAGAGCAGAGAGTTTTGGCTCACATCTTTTAGCGCCGACACAAAGAGCCGATTACGCACTCATTCTGAGAACATCTCCACCTCCTACAAACAAACTCTCCTACTAGCAGCTGTCACAACCACAACAGGCAGAAGACTGGATTTTTTTCAGGCTCAAATTTCATGCAGTTTGCAGTAAATTGAGTGTCACAGACTTTGTAGTTCTCATTTATGTGACTCATTGATATCTTCTCCTGCTGAAAGTGAAACTCTTAGAACCTGCTGCAGGTTAATGATTGATCTAAAGGCACCTGACCTTTGAACAGGAACTTATGAGTCTTTTATAGTGTTTAATGTTCACAGTGCTGAAACCTGCAGACACACCCATGTGGAAGACCGGGTTTGTTTTTTAATACTTAAAACACGGTTTCAAAAAGCAACACAGCAGAAGTCCAATTGTACAGAAATGATGGAGGAATCATTGACTTCCCACTCAGAAATATGAACGTCAGGTTAATCAGACGATGGACTGAAGATGAATCAGAAACTATTTCCATATAGAAACACTGTGTTTGTTCTTCTTAATCATTCACTCAAAAAAGAGAAACTGGATGCTTATTACATTTATAAGAGTTTGAACAAAACATGTTTCTAACGTGAACATAATTAAATCATATACGATCTGCATGAAACTTAACAGCTTAACACGTCTCAGTTCTTGTTGAGATGATGTGATACAATCTAGTAACAGTGGTTTGCTGCCTTAAAGGCAGATGACTCGCAATGTCACAATATCATGCGAGATTTCAGAACAATGGAAAATCACTGGGGTTATCACAGGAAGAGGCAGAAAAGCATAGACGTGGTGGACCATACAGTCATTTTGAAAAGGTAAGAATGAATCTGTCTTCAATCATCTACATGGAAGTATAGAACGAGAAACCAAACCAACAATACAATCAAATCACTCCCAGTTCAGGCTTTGGTTATTTACAACATTTGAAACATACAGTGTAGATCGGTCAAAACAGCCCGAGGCCAAGTGAAAGTGCTGAGAGGGAGAAGATGATGATTAATGATTTATATAAACTGATATGAAGGCACAGCAGCTGAGCTTTGTGAGCTGCAGCTTCAGACTCTTTTATGGTTCAGTGTTTAATGTTTAAACTGTTTATGGCTGCAGAGACGCCCACAGTCAGGCTGTCTACTCTAGAAAAGTGAATTTTTATATAGAGTGTGGCAGCTGATCTTTAACCTGTGAGCTTCTTTTTGCTGGTGCGAAGTGTTTAATGCTCATCTTTTGAAGCTTGCAGACACACCCACATCATCTGATTCGTCTTCAGGGTTGTTCAGAGTGTTGGTGCAGAATCCTGCTGCAGGTTAATTATTGATCAAATTAATATCACACAAGGTGCAGCAGCCCATCTTTGAGAACTGACTCAGGTTTTAGCTCCAGTGATATCTGGTGGTGGTAAAAGGTCATGACCTCTGTGTCCTGACGTGACTCAAACATCAACCTGAGCTCTGGCTGCTTGCAGAGGTGCTATGAACCAAAAACACACAAAGGTTTTTGACTCATGAAGCAGACACACAGACCTGCAAATCATTTACAGCTGTTCCTGTCACAGATTGCACGACAAGCAGTGTGTAAATTATTAAAGGACCCAGGATGCAGACATTACTGAAGTGAGGGAGCTTTATTGAAGGAGCGTGCTCAAACAGCAAAGGCGAAAGTGGCGAAAAGCAGAACTGAGTAAAACCTAAACTGGGAAAACTAAGCATAGAAAACAAACCTAAAACCTAGAGAGACACACAGAGATGCAGTGAGACATGGAGAGACACCCAGAGACAACGGAGGGAGATACACAGACGAACCAGCAACTACACTGTAAAACCTAATTAGTTCCCAGAACTCAAAAAATTGGATCAAGCTTACTTAAGATGACTGTTAGGACAACTTATACATTGCAAGTCTGCAGTATTAAGAATAACTTGATATTTCTGACTGTGCAATACTAATTGTTTACCTACTGACAGACATTTCAAGTTCAACTACATGAAAAACAATTTGTGGTAACCTGAATATGATTTAAAATAATTAACAACACTTTTTGTAATGATGTTAAAATCAGCCCAACTTTTATTTTCAAACACAACAAAGTACAACAGCCAACATACTGGACACTGTTCTGCTGAACAACAAACAATTATACTGCCATCACTGTTAGAATCTGACTGGTATGACTGTCATGGATCGAGGTGATCCAAATGTAAGTGCAGAAGAAAGTCTTTAACTTCCCTTCAGTACAGTGGCAGTGGATGTGGGTTGGAGATGCAATGAGCTTGAACCTGCAGGCGACCATCTTCACTGACCACACCATCTGTGACGGAGGACTCATCTCTCCTGGTGTCCTGCAAGCAAACAATCATATTTTTTGGAACATGAACTTAATTGCTTTCTTAAAACATTTTTTTCTGCATTTGGTATAGAACAGACTCCAATTTAGACAATCTCAGGCTCCCTCCCCACCGGAGAGGTGACATTCAATGTCCCAAATTGTCCGTCTGGATAGCCCTGACCACCACCCAACACACAATAATGTCATGAAAGCATCATTTTAAAAAAGGGCTATGCAAACATGGGCAATAACTTTCATTCTAATGATGTGCAAAATGATTTGGGCACAAAACAAATTTTGCTGTTAGAAAACTTGCAGACTTCACTATATACAGTGTAGACCCTCTAAACAAAGTTTGGGGGATGTGATCTTTCAAGAAATGCAGACCAAACTGTTGTTGTTTGTTTACTTACACAGCATGTCTTGTAGAATTAACTGGAGTCACCAGCAACAGCACAGTGCAGTCATATCTCAAGTCTAATAACAGAAGACAGGAAAAGATCAGTAAAGAAACAACTTCCCCAAACCAAAGCACAAATAAAACAATAAGTAAAACAGGCTGATCTAAAGTATGATTAAAGTTCAGCCTGATTAATATAAATGTCACTGACAGTTGCTAATATATTGGAAAACCAAAATACTTACCACTGAGTTGATGTCTTTCTGTCCAACAACAGGAGTGCTGGTCCCAAGCCTCAAAGACAGTAAGAAGCAAGCAGAGGGAGAAAAAACAGAACATTGATTTGATCCTTAATGGCTGTGCAATCATTGTAACATAGAGTTTGCTTATGTTGTTAAATAAAGGCTAGATTTGACATTAATAGACGCAACAGATGTTCTAAAGCTGCCACAAAGCATGAACAACAAATGGACGTCTCCGAAAACGTCGGAGCATTTTTGCAAATATGTGATGTCTTGATAAATCGAGCAGATACTTGAACTTTACACAGCTACATTCTCACCTGAAAATATCTTAAAAGTTTATTTTGTGTTTGTGACCCAGAAAAAGTAATACGTTTTTCAGCGGCGCTCCTCCGCCATTGCCGCGCTTACAAGTACGCACAGGCTCCGACAACCAGCGACAAATGCGATCCTCCTTTTCCCCAGACTACCCTTTCTGGGTCACAAAATAACCTTTTAAGATATTTTCAGGCGACAATGTAGCTATGTAATGCTCAAATATCTACTTAATTTATCATAATATCACATATTTGCAAAAGTGCTTCCACGTTTTCGGAGAGCTCTGTTATCCACCCCCCACACCCACCCCACCCCTAAGGGCTGCACCTCCCAAAGAATTTTGACTGGGCTCTTATCTCACTTTTTTATTTCAAACAATCAACAGAAAATTTCACCGACATAGTTTTATGTAAGGTTTTTAAGGCTGTGGTGTTAATTTTTAAGTAACATGAGCCAAGCGGCAGCAGCAACGCTAGGCTAACATTAACTAGCTAGCAAGATTTTAAACCTGGTGCTAAACTAAGAGAAGCCACAAAATCAGTTTGAATAAGAGTAAACATTTACTCACCAAGTCAGTGTATCAGGTAAAGATCCACAGCAATGACAACAATAATATCTTGAGCTGACGCTTCTCCAGGTTTGCTCAACATATTCCATAAAGAATGCACCGTGAACATGCGGACTGATCCGCGAGGGAGGAGGACGGTAGTCACGTGGCATTTTCAAAACACATCTTTCATCCTTCCGCACTGAGAAGCAAAACTTCCAGCTTACTTAGTTTTTCTAAGTTAAGACAACTCAAATAAATGGAGTTTATCAGCGTTTTTGCATAAAAAGTACTGGTAACTTATTCAAATTGAGTTCTAATAACAAATTGATAGAAGTTGAGTTCAGCCTATTTAATATTTTTAATTAAACACAATATTACATTTTACAGTGTAATAATAGGTGCGGGGAGCCATATTCCCGCCCCACAGGACATGAAGCAGTTACTTGGTACCACCAGGGAACCTTTGAAAGGGCTTTCAGGATTCCTGGGGACTATTTCTCATGTCGTAGTAGAAAACTTCTTGATGTGCTCTGTGCATGTATTCACTTGTCAAAGGAGTTTGCAAAGAAAAGCGTCTGGACTTCTTTAAGTTGCTTGAAGACGTTTCACCTCTCATCCGAGAAGCTTCTTTTCTTTGCAAACTCCTTTGACCATGATGACCTGGATGACTGAGAACCTTCACAGATATACTGAGTGTATTCACTTGTTTCTACAAATTGCTCATCCAGGATAAGGTCCAGGGCAGGGAAGAGGGAACACTCACTTGCTCTTACTCTCTCTCTCTCATTCGTGAATTCAAAAATGAATTTTTAAATGCAAAAGTTGTTCTACAATTCATTATTTAAGCACAGAATTCTTTATTTCGATGCGTGTGGCTCTTGTGGTCCTCCATAACAATCAGCATCATTGACACATTTCATCATTTAAAAACACTTCCTGTCACTGTGGTCGTTACGGATGATCTGATATCCTCGTGTTGGTGTTGTTCCCAGATCATCATGAAAATGTTGTTCCAGGATCAACATTGCAAGTGACCAATCAGAATGTTGTGACGTTATTCTTTTGCTCGCCAAGCCATTCTTTCATTTATGAAATTCCAGTGTTGCAAGGACAATATCAATTCTGCTTACCGTTTATTAAAAGGTTAGGGTTAGGGTTTGGATTAGGGTCAGGGTCCGTTGATCGGCGGACAGAGGCGGTTTCTCGCAGATTAAGTACAGTTTTTTGTTTTACGGCGTTTTTTTCCAAAGTCGCAAAAGTATGACGTCACAACATTCTGATTGGTCACTTGCAATGTTGATCCTGGAACAACATTTTCATGATGATCTGAGAACAACACCAACACGAGGATATCAGATCGACCGGTGGTTACAGTGACATCGTGCAGTTTGTGTTTTGACCTCCAGAGGGCGACAAATCAGCACAGACAGAGAGCTCCATTCAAACTTTGCTGCCATCAGTAATAATTCTTCAAATATAATCATCAGTGTTTGAGCAGTTATGATATCAGGGACAATCTAGACATGTGTGACAATACTGAACATGTCACATGACACACCTTAAACATCATGTGATCCACTCTCAGTCTGTACTTTTATTCATGACTTCAACAGGTTGAAATGAGCTTTGAAGAAACATTCAGTGAAATAAAGCTTTCATCACAGGATTCATGTGAGCAGCAGATGAACTTTACAAAGAATCAGTGGATTTATCTTCTGTTTTAGATCAGCTTTGATCGCTTAGAGCATCTTAAGTCCGTTTGTTCTAACTTCTCACTCACTAACGTCTCATATGATTTCAGATCCCTGCTGTTCCCCGCCTGCCCTGTAGGTGGCCTCAGTGTGTTCCTACTGTTTCCAGTCCCCTGACCCCTCATCCACCAGCACACCTTTCCCTGCTCCTCGACCTGCATGTACAGAAAGTCTGAACACTTGTGGAAAATGTTCATTAAAACAGAATGAAATGATCTGAAATCAGTTCAGTGACCAGTGATCAGATATTTAATGAAAATGGTTCAAAGTTAGGAGATTAAATGTACAGTGAAGGCAGAAAGGATGACTGGATCTGTAGACTGGAAACAGAGAAACTGACTGTCAGTGTTTGCAGTATAAATATTTTTTACTGTAAATAAAGCCAGCAGTCTGGGTGTGGCTGTATTAGATGTCTGTTCACGCTGGCAGATACAACAAGGTTTCATGTTAACAAGTGAACTTTACTGTGAACCAGCCTGAAGTCAAACACACTGATGAAGGTCAGAAGCTGTAGTCAGATTAACATTAAATTATAAAACCAAAGATCTGTTTCTACACAGTAAAGTCTGCACATGATCAGGATCCATTAAACATGTTGGACTGATTTTATTTGCCTTGATCACATGTTTATAATTTCCATAAATCTTATTAAAGGATGACTAATCCTAGTTGGAGAAACTGAATATAAGTCATAACTAAATGCAGTGTTTTTTGTTTTTTAATCATGATGTGGCTTACATACGACTTCTTTTGAATTCTTTTCTTACGTGTGTGAGCAAGAAAATAATTTGTGAAATGTCTAAAAGTTTTTTAACTTCATCCAGAATTAAGCGCATTATGTTTTTCTGCTGACAGATGAAATGCTATCTTCCTACTTTGAACAATCAGTCGAGTGGAACAGTGCTGAGTGTTTTGTCTTTTCTTTACTCTCACACTCTTTGAGCCTGTCCACTATTCATGGTAAATACACTGGTTATAAAGGACCTTTCTCTACCTGAGCACTCAAAGAGCTTTTTACAATTTGCATCATTCAAAAGAATCTGTGAAATGTCTAAAAGTCATATTTTTTGAAGCTCATCCAGAATTAAACCAAAAACACATCATGTTTCTCTGTTGGCACATGAAATGCTATAGGGCCCTTTTTGAACAATTAGTCGAGTGGAACAGATGTTTTTTTGTCTTTTCTTGACTCTCACACTCTTCGAGCCTGTCAAGTACTCATGGTAAATGCACTGGTTACCTTTCTCTACCTGAGCATTTAAAGAGCTCTATGCAGTTTGCCTGATTCACCTCATACAAGCACTTTTTTAAGTCTTTCTAATTTCCACACACATTAATACTCTGACGGATGCATCAGAGAGCAACTTGGAAGGTTTATTTAGCCCAAAGATATTTGGCATGCAGACTGAAAAAGACAGCAACTGAAGTACCTTCTGATCAGCAGATGAGATAGAATTAAACTCAGGGGGCACCAATGAGTAGGTCCCATATAGTAGTGACTTACTGTATTCTTCTGTTAAAAGCTGTTAATAACTGTAGAATCTGGCATTATATCTGACATTAATAAAAAGTAAAAAAAATAAATAAATAAAAAGAATGTTCTTCAGGGTTCAAGATCCTGAAACTGGAACATCCGGTTTCGGTGTTTACAGTCGGATCTTTGAGCAGAAACAAACTGAGAGCTCGTTTCATTTTGTCTGTTTACACAGCACAGCTGAAGGTCATAAGGGTGAGGGGGAAAGTCACATGATGTGACTGCATCAGGTGGAGTCCAGATTATTCAGTCTTTAACATAGGTTTCCATGGTGATATACAAATGTGAAATATAAAAGTCACTAAATTCATAAACCTGAAGTCTGGTTTACACAAATTCTGCTTCCTAGTATGGTGATGTTTAAATATCAGTCAGCTAGCGTACAGATAGCTGCTCTGCTCTATGTTGGTACAGGGCATTGAAGATGATAACAGTGGGTGGATTATATTCTTAAACTTAGTTACAGCACTTTCAGAAAGACATCTACTTTGATAAAGTCTACTCTCCACTGCTGTGTAATCATTTATTGTAAATGTAAATGTTATCAGGAAATGATCAGACAGCAGAGGGTTTTCAGGAAACACTGTTAAATGTTCAGTTTCTATGTCGTATGTTAAAACAAGATCTAGAGTGTGATTAAAGTGGTGGGTGGGTTCTTTTACATTTTGAGAGAAGCCAATTGAGTCTAATAACAAATTAAATGCCATGTTGAGGCTGTCATTTTTAGCATCTACATGGATGTTAAAATCACCCACAATATTTATTTTATCTGAACTGAGCACTAAATCAGATAAAAAGTCTGAGAACTCAGACAGAAACTCTGTGTAAGGTCCAGGTGGACGATATATGATAACAAGTAAGGCTGGTTTCTGAGTTTTACAGCTGGGTTGGACAAGGCTAAGCATCAGGCTTTCAAATGAATTAAAAGTCTGTATGGGTCTTTGGCTGTAAAAAAATTACTGCCACACTGCCCCTGCGGCCTCAGACTCTGAGTTACTGTGCAAATGTGCTGATTATAAGGTTGGGGAAACATGCAGTCAGCTTACCCTGAAGAAGTTGCTTGGATGAGTGATGAAATGTTTCTACCACTGAAAAATCAACCTTTTGAGCAGACCCAACATATGGCCTCGCTATAAGAAAAATGTGTGTGGTGCAAAGTGTGACAGCGGTATTACATTTGTACTAATGTTAAAAATCCTACTGGTTCCTCTTCTTTGGTTGTGCAAATATGAAGATGAAGACAAAATATCAGGAGGAACAAGAGAACGAGAAAGTTGAGGTCCAAAAAGCTGCAGCAGTTTCTTTAAATTATGATGTAATGAGATTACTCTTAAAGTTGAGCACAAGATGGCGCCGGGTGTCATGGCACGCCGTCTCTCGGTTCTGCAATATTTATGTTTTGTGTTCTTAGTGGTGTCCCTGCTAGTTTTAAAAACCAACTCTTTGTTGGCGTATGAGCGACAGACGCTGCTTAATATCCATGACTCACTGCTGAAGCTTCCCAGCGTTAGCGAGCGATGTGGAGGACTCCCGCCGCCTCTGGCGTCAGTACCGGAGGAACTGCATCGCCGTGATCCCCCCTGGAATCCTTCGAAATGGAAGCGCTGGAGAAGTGGACGTATGCACGGAACGCGCTCTGGGAAGCGTGTTCGGGTCGGAACTCGGATGCGGCGGGTCCTTACCATCGGCGACCCTGGCCGTTTAGGACTTTATTTTGGCCTCAAACAGCGCTGCCTTCTTCCTGTTTACCCGACGTCATCGGAGCGCGCTCACCCGATGCTGCTTTATTGGTCGCCATGCCGACGGGATATAAGGGGAGGTGGAGCAAATATAGACAACCTACAATTAGTGCCTGCTACCACGGATGGACAGAGAGTTAAATTAGCTCTCTTAAACGCAAGATCTGTATCAAATAAAACTCATGTTCTTCGGGACTTTTTTGATACTCATAAGCTGGACGTCATGTTCTTAACTGAGACATGGCTGCGCGTTGGTGAAGTGGCACCCTTGCTGGAACTTTGCCCCTCCGATGCCAGCTTCTTCAGCTCCCCCAGGTTGTCTGGGAGGGGAGGCGGGGTAGCCTCTGTCATCAAAGACTGTTTTAAATACAAATAGATACAAAGTCCTGGTGTTTTTACCTCATTTGAGTCCCAACTCCTGACTTTAAGCTGTCCCGTGGTTCTAATTATAGTCATCTATCGTCCACCTAAATATAATGACTTGTTTATTTCGGAATTTTCAGACTTCTTGACATGTTTTATCGCTCACTATGAAAGGATTCTTATAGTGGGGGACTTTAATATTTATCTGTTTTGTGAGGATTTTACCCTGGTCAAAGATTTCCTAAATGTAATTGATTCTTTAAACTTCACACAATTTGTGTCTGGGTAAACACGTAAGGGCCACACCCTAGACCTTGTCTTGGGTTACGGACTGAATGTATCAATGACTGCAAATTGTGTTTTACCTATCTTAGACCACTCAGAAATTTAATTTGATATTTTAATCCCTAAATCTCCAGCTTATGAGAGGGGAAAATTATTATTCAACACAGTGTGGCAAACTAACAGAGAGTAAGTCAACTCTCTGCTGTTCTATTTTGATAGCTCATGACTTTCTTAAGTTTTTCAGAGTGTAACAGCCACAATGGTGTGGTGTCTCTTTAAGACACCCAAGTCGAGGGTTGATGGTGTCATCAGTTTGTGCCACTGCTCTCTCTCTCTGTGATTGTCTGGACATGTGCTTGCACGCTAGTGCATGAGGAGAGACCTTTATTTTTTTGTTTGCAACGCTTGAGTTGTATGAACGCTGGGTGTTATGTTGTTGAGCCGCAGCCGTTCAGCCGGGCTATTATGTGGTTGTTGAAGAAGGCGTATTAAAGAACCACCATGGATTACCGATACCAGTGTGGGTGTGTGTTCTTCCGACTAGCCTGATAGGTGTTTTGCCGCCTCCTCTCAATCACGTAACACAACCCAATGTTACAAAATGGCGCCCGAACATCTTCTCTTGGACATCAGTGTGCAGTATCTTCGAGCAGCTGATGATTGGTACATCAAAAGGTATGACGCGGCGAAGTGGATGTCTGCCATGTTTCACGGGAACGGACCAGGCTGGCCTGGACGCGGACGTCGGGAGGATCAAAGGGTCGCGGCGGTGCATTTCCATGGCAACGACTGGAGCCGCTCCAGCGCTGTTTGTGGACTGTGGTGCCGTTCTCTGTTTGGCCTCTTCGTAGTGGCTCCATTGGATGTGCGTGGACCTGCGTTTCCTGGGCGTGGGTTCGATGCAGCTTTGCCATAGTTCCTGGATTTGCATTTTTTTAATGTATTTCGTGTTTGTTACTGTTGTAACATGACTGTTGTTTACGTTTTCTACAGCACTTTCTCATGCTGTTTTCACATATTATGCTGACTGTTACAGTTTTTGAAAAGAAGAAAAAGCTACGAAAAAGAGGGAATTTCATTCTGTAATTGTCCTGGCTATCCTAAGTTTATTTTCTTTCTATAACATTCATTTAAATGGACATTCACCATGTGGGACACTGTCATGTATGCCAGTTTGTCAATATTGCACTGTACATTTCCCTGTTGGATTCAACTTCTTATCCTGCTGACCATGTATGGAGGCTGGTTAAGTCTTGACTGTACCGATGCTGGTAAGGGCGTCTAACAACTCCTCCACATCCTGCTTACTACCTAAAGTAGCTATTTGTAGTGAAAGGGGGTAGCGGGGAGGAGGGTCACCTGAGTCCGGCTGAGGACAGCCTTTGTTTAACCCGGGGGGAATATGTAACAGCCACAATGGTGTGGTGTCTCTTTAAGACACCCAAGTCGAGGGTTGTCATCAGTTTGTGCCACTGCTCTCTCTCTCTGTCATTGTCTGGACATGTGGTTGCACGCTAGTGCATGAGGAGAGACCTTTATTTTTTTGTTTGCAACGGTTGGGTTGTATGAACGCTGGGCGTTATGTTGTTGAGCCGCAGCCGGGCTTTTATATGGTTGTTGAAGAAGGCGTATTAAAGAACCACCGTGGATTACCGATACCAGCGTGGGTGTGTGTTCTTCCGACTAGCCTGCTAGGTGTTTTGCCGCCTCCTCTCAACCACGTAACACAACCCAACGTTACAAGAGACAGGGCTGAAACACTTAGGAATCAGATTACTTCCTCCTCAAGCTGTTCATTAGACTACTTGGCTGCTTTGCCTGCTGGTGTTGATAAACTGTTCTCTGACTTCAAGGTTATTTCTCTGTCTGGATTAACTATGGTTGTAAAAGCAGCTCGATGTACAACCTGTTCTTTGGATCCTCTACCAGCCTGGGCTATAAAGGAACTGTGGTCAGCATTAGGTACCTACATTCTGTTTCTTTTAAATACTTCATTGACAACTGGAGTCTTCCCTGAATGTTTTAAATCAGCTGTGGTAGTGCTGATCTTGAAAAAGCCTGGACTGGATGTTGACATGGTCGCAAACTATAGACCCATCTCACATCTGTCTTTTTTATCTAAAGTCTTTGAAAAAGTGTTTTTTAAGCAGCTCACTGAGCATTTGTCAACAAGCAATCTGTTTGAATCATTTCAGTCTGCTTGTAGACCAAATCACTCCACAGAAACAGTTTTAGTAAAAGTGGTAAATGATCTGCTGGTAAATGCAGACAACGATCGCACTTCAGTTTTATTATTTTATTATTTTTTTCATCACTTTCCGGAGTTTTGCAACACGGACCCTCCGTTTGCAGACCCCCCATTTATCTCACCTGAGACGCCTTTGTTCTGGGCCCGTGGAGGCCGCAAACGCCGACGCAGAGGGAGAAGATCTGGCGTTCTGGTTCGCCTGAGACGGCGCACTAACAGACCACCGTTACCCAGTTTATTACTGGCTAATGTGCAGTCTCTGGAGAACAAGCTGTGCGAGCTTCGGGCACGGATCTCATTCCAGCAAGAGATGCGGGACTGCTGCGTGATCTGCCTCACAGAAACCTGGCTATCGGACAAGGTACCGGACTCCGCAGTACAACTACCGGGGTTCTCTGTGCACCGCGCGGACAGGTCACAGGAGCTTACTGGGAAAAGCAGAGGCGGTGGTGTGTGTTTCATGATCAACAACAGCTGGTGTGATTATGCGAACGTGCACCCGGTCAAATCCTTCTGCTCACCGGACCTGGAGTACCTGATGGTTAAGTGCCGGCCATTCTGGCTACCGAGGGAATTCACAGCAGTGATTATTACGGCTGTTTACATTCCCCCACAAGCTGACACTGACCGAGCACTCAGGGAACTGTACAGCGCGATCAGCAGTGAGGAAACCGCACACCCAGAGGTGGCGTTTATCACGACCGGGGACTTTAATAAGGGTAACCTGAAGAAAGTCTCACCAAAACTACACCAACACATCCATTTCAACACTTGTGGAGACCGGCTTCTTGACCACTGCTACACCTCTTTCCGGGATGTGTACAAAGCCCTCCCCCGCGCCCCATTCGGCCAATCAGATCACCGCTCCATCCTGCTCCTGCCCGCCTACAGGCAAAAGCTGAAACAGGACGCTCCAACCCTGAGGGCGGTGCATCGTTGGTTGAACCAATCGGAGTCTACGCTGCGGGACTGTTTTGATCACGCGGACTGGGAAATGTTTCACGTGGCTGCTAAAGACATTGATGAGTACACAGACTCAGTCTGCGGATTTATCAGAAAATGCGTGGAAGATGTCGTCCCATCCAGAACAGTTAAATCCTTCCCAAATCAAAAACACTGGATTAACGGAGATGTTCGCAAGACGCTGGTGGCACGGAGCATCGCTTTTGCCTCCGCGAACACATCGGACTACAAACACGCACATTACCAATTCCGGAAGACGATCAAAGCAGCCAAATGTGAGTACAGGGACAGGGTGGAGCAACAGTTTGACAACCCTCGGAGTATGTGGCAGGGACTAAACACAATCACAGACTTTAGAGGGAAAACCAGCACACCGCAGACCACGGCCTCTCTGTGTGAGGATCTAAACGTATTCTACGCTAGATTCGACACAGCGAACACCATGAGACCGGACAGTGTGCGCACCGCGGATGACGTCAGTGTGCACACTGTGTCTGAGGAGGATGTGCGGAAGTGCTTCAGGAAAGTGAACGCACGCAAAGCTACTGGTCCGGACGGGATTCCTGGCCGCGTCCTCAAGTCATGCGCGGCTCAGCTGGCTGGAGTGTTTACACACATCTTCAACCTTTCCCTCTCTCTGTCTGTAGTCCCAGCCTGCTTCCATCGTCCCTGTACCCAAATCCTCCACCATCTCCTCATTAAACGACTGGCGACCTGTAGCCCTGACCCCCATCGTGAGCAAATGCTTCGAGAAGCTGGTCAGGGACTTCATCTGCTCTGCACTACCCGACTCACTGGACCCTCTACAGTTCGCATACCGCCACAACAGGTCCACTGATGATGCCATAGCCCTGACACCCCATGCTG
The DNA here is from genome assembly GCF_036321145.2 of Pelmatolapia mariae. Taxonomy (NCBI): domain Eukaryota; kingdom Metazoa; phylum Chordata; class Actinopteri; order Cichliformes; family Cichlidae; genus Pelmatolapia; species Pelmatolapia mariae. Next base: position 7,094,331 of record NC_086229.1, on the reverse strand, counting down.
CCCTGTCACACCTGGAGGAGAGAGACACGTATGTGAGAATGCTGTTTGTAGATTACAGCTCAGCATTCAACACCATCGTTCCCTCGAAGCTGGACAGGAAACTGCAGGATCTAGGACTGAGCAGCTCCCTCAGCAGCTGGATCCTTAACTTCCTGTCTGACAGACGCCAAGTGGTCAGACTGGGCAGCATCACCTCATCCCCCATTACACTGAACACTGGTGCTCCACAGGGGTGTGTACTGAGCCCTCTCCTGTACTCACTCTACACCTACGACTGCACGGCCACTAGAAACTCCAACATCATTGTGAAGTTTGCGGACGACACTACAGTGGTGGGTCTTATCACCAACGGTGATGAGACGGCCTACAAGGAGGAGGTCAGCGCCCTGACCCACTGGTGTCAAGACAACCATCTCACCCTCAACGTCGCAAAGACAAAGGAGTTGATAGTGAACTTCCGGAGGTGCAGAGGAGTACACACCCCCGCTGCTGTGGAGAGAGTGAGCAGCTTCCGCTTCCTTGGTGTACATCTGGCTGAGGATCTTACGTGGTCAGTACACATAAACAAAACAGTGAAGAAGGCGCAGCAGCGCCTCTTCTTTCTCAGGAGACTGAAAAGATTCGGCATGAGCCCCCGCATCCTCAGGACCTTCTATCGCTGTGCCATTGAGAGCATCCTCACTGGATGCATCACCACCTGGTATGGCAACAGCACCGCTTACAACCGCAAAGCTCTCCAGAGAGTAGTGCGGTGTGCTGAACGGATAATTGAAGGTGAGCTTCCCTCCCTCCAAGACATCTACAGAAAGCGGTGCCTGAGGAAAGCGGGGAGGATCATCAAGGACTCCAGTCACCCCAGCCACAAACTGTTCAGACTACTTCCATCAGGAAGGAGGTTCTGCAGCATCCGGTCCCGTACCAGCAGACTGAGAGACAGCTTTTTCCATCAGGTCATCAGACTGCTGAACACGTCACAGACACCTCACCCTCACTACTGGAACTTCAACTTTATGCACTCCATACTGTACATTAATGCCACTGTTTTGCACATACCAACCTCTGTATATTTTATATATCTTATTTTATTGTTTACTTTATTTCATTTGTAAAACATGTATATACACATTATATACACACTCACACACACACACACACGTAGAAAAACATATTTAGTATACACATTCAGTAATGTATATACCTTTATATATTGTACATATATTTATTACTTTTTAGATTAGCCATTTTTATATTTTGCTTGTTTTACGTTATTGTATTTTTGCACAACTCTGTGCCTTGTGAAGCTCGCACACAAGAATTTCACTCGCATGTACTGTACCAGTATACCTGCACATGTGACGTGACAATAAAAGTGATTTGATTTGGTTTATTACTGCTGGATCTAAGTGCTGCGTTTGACACTGTGGATCACTGCATTTTATTGGAATTACAGGAAATGTTTTATCGCGGCTGAGATCTTACCTGTCTGGGAGGTCTCAGACTGTTAGTTTTAAAAATGATCTCTCCGAGACCTGTGCAGTGAGGCACGGTGTCCCTCAGGGCTCTGTACTTGGACCACTGCTTTTTTCTATGTACTTGCTGCCTCTTGGTGTTCTTTTACGTTCTTTTAATGTAACCTTTCATTGTTACGCTGATGACCTGCAGCTTTATGTTTCTTTAACCATTGGAAATTATGCTGAAGTCTCTAAACTAGAATCTTGTCTATCTGCAATTAAGGGCTGGTTATCGGATAATTTCTTGCTCCTAAATACTGATAAAACAGAGTTGATGGTCATTGGGCCACACAAATTTCAGCACTTGTCCCAAAGTTTCATCTTGAGAATTGATGACAGTGTCATAAATTGCAGGGACAAGGTGGGCATGTGGTTCGACATGGTGCTCTCTTTCGAGTCTCATGTAAAAGAGATAACAAAGACCGCCTTTTATCATTTGAGGAACATAGCCAGTTTTGTCAAGCGACACTGCAGAGGTTCTTATCCATGCATTTGTGTCTTCACGTATTGATTATTGTAACACTCTTCTTTCTGGGCTACCAAAGAAAATTTTTAGAGGTCTACAGATGGTGCAAAATGCAGCTGCTCGCATTTTAACAAGGACTGGGAAATTTGAGCACATTAGCCCTGTACTGAACTCTCTGCATGGGCTACCTTGTCAGGTTCGAGCAGATTTTAAGGTCCTGCTGCTCACCTACAACGCTCTAAATGGATTGGCACCTACATACCTCTCTGACCATTTACATCTTTATGTTCCATCCCGTGCTCTCCGATCCCAGGACTCTGGCCTTCTAAAGGTTTCTAGAGCCAGAAAAAAGACAATTGGAGAGCGTGCTTAATTCTATTGCTTTTAGTTTTTAAATTTTTATAAATATAGTTTATACTTTATAAATAAAGTTATTCTTCTTCTTATTATTATTATGATAGTCTGAAATCTAAAGAAGGCCTGTATCACAAATCCTGTTCTTAAAATGACCCATAATAACTGCGCCTATTTTTAACAAGCAGGGAGGTTTCTGTGCACATGAATCTCTGGATAAATGCCATGGCTCTGTACCAGATGCATTTAAAGCCCTACCCCTCCCCCCCTCTCGGCTCAGCAGACCACCACACCATCCTGCTGGCCCCTGCTTACACCCCAGTCATCAAGAGGATTAAAAAGGTCACCAAAAACCTCAAGCAGTGGACAGAGGAAAGTATCCTCACCTTACAAGAAGGTTTCGAAGCCACTGACTGGGACAGCCTTCTTTCTCCCTCTGATGACATTGACGAACAAGTCGACACAGTGACATCATACATCTCCTTCTGTGTTGACAACATTATCCTCTCAAAAATAGTCTCCAACAACAAACCCTGGATCATCAAGGAGCTCAAGGAATTCCTTGAAAAAAAAGAGGATTTTCTTCACCGGCTCTGCTCTGGATAAAAAGGAGGTGAAGAGGGCCATAAAAACTGCTAAACCTGAAGTATAAAAACACAGTTGAAAAGAACCACAGGGGACCTCCACTCAGCTTGGCAGGGTCTCAAAACCATGGCCTCTGTGAATATTGCGGTCATCACCCCAGAACCATCCAGGTGGAGGGCAGCAACTCCTCCTCCCTCCCTGACGACCTCAACGCTTTCTACACCAGGTTTGAAACGGACAACATGGCCCAGCTTGAGGAGTCCAGATCCTCACTCAAACCTGGCAGCTCTGCACTCACCATCAGCACTGAGGACGTGGTGAGAACTCTCAAGAGGACCAGGGCAAGGAGCTCACCTGGCCCTGACAACATCAACAGTCAGGTTTTGAGGCACTGTGTAGGGCAACTAGGAAGTGTGTTCCGGACTCTATTTCAACACTCACAGTCAGACCGTCCCCCATCTGTGGAAACACTCCACAGTCATCCCCATCCCCAAAAGAAACAACCCAAAGTCTCTGAATGACCTTCGTCCTGTGGCCCTCACCTCCCTGGTGATGAAGGTCATGGAGAAGATCATAAAACCACACATCATAAGAGCAACTGAGCCCTGATGGATCGACTCCAGTTTGCTTACTGTGCCGTTGTTGATAATGGAAAAATCTTCATCTTGGACTCCATCCACAAACATCTGGAGCTCCCTGACTCAACCGTCAGACTTCTCATCAGCGTTCATCACTCTGCAGTCTCATATCCTGGCCACTAAACTTTCCTCCCGATATCACCTGGATGATCAGCTGATCCAGTGGATATTGGACTTTTTGACCAACGGGTCAACTACTCTCTTTCCTGTCTCTGTTCCACCTCCACTGGCTCCCCCCAGGGCTGTGTGCTCTCCCCCCTGCTCTTTATCCTCTACACCAGGGATCTCCAACTCCAGGCCTCGAGGGCCGGTGTCCTGCAGGTTTTAGATATAACCGTGGGTCAACACACCTGAGTCACATGATTAGTTTGTTACCAGGCCTCTGGAGAACTTCAGGACATGTTGAGGAGGTCCTTTAGCCATTTGAATCAACTGTGTTGGACCAAGGACACATCTAAAACCTGCAGGACACCGGCCCTTGAGGCCTGGAGTTAAAGACCCCTGCTCTACACTGATGACTGCAGACCCACACTGTCACTGCTGTCAGACCCCTCACAACACCAAGGGCCCACTCTGCAGGAGTTTGAACTGAACGTGAGCAAAACCAAAGAGATGGTGGTGACCTTCTCTGGCTGCTTCAGTCACCACCACAATCCACGGGAAGCCAGTGGAGGTAGTTGAGGAGTACAAATACCTGGGAACCATCTTTGACAACCTCCTGAAATTCTCCGCTTACACAGAGGAGATTCTCAGGAGGTGTCATCAACGGCTACGTCTCCTTAGGAAACTCAACTCCTTTGGAGTCATGATGACTTTTTACTATGCCATCCTGGAAAGCATCATGACCTTCTCCATCACCTGCTGGTTCCACTCCCTCAGCCTTCAGAACAGGAACAGAGTGCAGCACCTTGCATCAAAATCATCGGCCTGCCTGTCAGAGCTCTGGCACAGGTTTTCAACCAACAGGCCCTCAGACAGGCAGCCAAAATCATCAATGACCCCTCTCATATTCTTTACCCCACATTTCAATGGCTCCCCTCTGGGCGACGCCTCCTCTGCATTTCCTGCAGGACTGAGAGGAGGAGAGCCACCTTTTTCCCCAAAGCCACTCTGCTTTTTAACTCCAGCAGATAAGGACATTTCCCACACCCAGAAACATAAACTACACTCTTTTTATACTGCCGACACTTTATTCATATTTAGTCGCTTACAGTTATTTATTCACCTTTCAGTCACTTTAATTTTAAAATTGTGTAATTTTAAAACTGTGTATATATTGTATGTTCTGTGTGTATTTATTATCTTACTCTTATTGCCAGTTTATGCCCTGTCTTTATCTTCAACATCATGCTGCCCTGTTGTATCTTAATTGCGCCTTGGGAATAAATAAAGTCTTTCTGATTCTGACCCTTGAGAAAGTAAACTCTGTAAACGAGTTAGCTGGAAGGTTCAAAGCCTCGTGAAGCTTCATCTGAAAATCACTAACAAAAACACTAACAATACACAGATTGATTCTTTATTTCTGGACTACAGAGTTTGAACTGCTCTGTTTTTACATTACTGCCCACTTTCCTTTATCCAGCAGACTCTCAGTCCCAGCACATTAATGAGAATTAGGAAACTCACATTTAAATGATTGCATCTGTGAAAGCAAATTTCCCCTGCAGCTGAGCAAATAACCCCACCCTGTCACCACATTTGAATGAAGCGCAGGTGCGGATGCTGCTCACTGTTGGTTTCAACTCTGCTCTCAGTCTTTACTTCACTGGGAAAGGAAAAAAGTGTGACTGGATCCATAGACTGGAAACAGAAACTCACTCTGAATGTTTGCAGTGTAAATATTTATACTACAAACAGTGTGACTGTGTCAGAGCTGATCAGGTATCAGTGTGTTCACACTGCAACTACATCAAGGTTTCATATCAAAGGGGGAACTTTAATCTAAACCAGCCTGACCAGTTTGAAGGCTACATTGAATAAAAAAAACACAAATACATTTTATTACACATTCAGTAAAGTTTTTACAATGATCAACATCAATGAAATTAATGGACTGATTTGATTTGTCGTCTCCAAAGGAACATCTTTAAATCATTCATTAAAAGACTCGCTGTAGTTAAAGAAAGTGATTATGAATTATAGTTTAATGCAAAGGTTGATATTTTAAAGATCAGCTTGTAAAGAAGTGAAAGTGACTGCTGTTCAAACTTTACTGTTTTTAGGTGTGAGCAGTGAAACATTCTCTGGGGTCTAAAAGTCAAATCAGTAAAGATAAAATCGTGTGTGACAAACACATCTCCGTAATGGAGATGAACATGCAACAAAAAATTCAAAAGGAAGAAGTCAGTCACATCTGAACACAGAGACACACACAGGCAGATCAAATGCAAATTTAATGGAAATGAAAGAGAATGAAAGCAGAGAAATGTTCCAGTGTCCAGTTAAATGAACTCGACTGTTCCTGCTGAGCTCCGCCTGAGCTTCACATGGAGTCCCGCCTCCTTAAAGGAAGCAGCTCACCTGTGTGTCACTGTTTAGTGTCCAGGTGTGGAGTGGAGCTTGTTGTTGCTGTCTCTGTGTGAAGAAACTGTAAGTTTGCTTTTTGTTTCTACTCTGTGATGTTTGGACCTGATGTTCAACTCTCATTTCAGAACAAAATTTATGTGTTTGAAGACAAATCCAAGTGATTATAGACTATTGATTGATTGAATCCACAGTGATAATCAGTCAGTAACTTAGCACTGAAACATTTGTTACTGTGATGAACAGTTTAAATAGATCTGTATGAAACTTTAGAGCCATCAGACACTGATCATTGCTCTGATAGATCATTGAGCTTCTTTTAACTGGAAAAATGAGATAAACTCAGTTTGTTCTAAAAAATGTCAGCGTTCATGTATCTGCCTGTGGAGGATTTGACTTGAGTCATAATATGAAGCGAATTTGGCAACCTCGGCAGCTTTTGTGTTTTTAATCAGTGGATCTGAGTTTTCTTTTAGCATTTGAAGCTTTGAACCATTAATAGTTGGTCAGTGTGTGTCTCTTGTGTTTCTAGTTTCTTGTCTTTGGGCTGTTTTGTCTAGGACTTTGAAAATTTGTTCCTTGTGAGTTTTCGGTCTGAATGACGCTACTTGATGTTATTTGAGTTACTCATATTAAGTTTAAGATTACCACAAAACACGCAGTCAGATACACAAAAGAACATGAATCAGTCACTTGTTAACCATTAATAGCAATAGCATAATATTTATAATAAACTAAGAATAATTTGTTATAAAGTCCTTCTACATAAGACACTCATTGTCACGGAACACGGAGTGTTCAGGTAAGAGGGCCCCAAAACAGACTCAATCACACCGCCGCTCAGAACTATATACAAGTTTTATTGAACTGAGGAATCTTTTAACAACGCTTAAGGAAACGAAAAGCTAAGGCTCGTGCCACGGGAAAACAAGGTGCGCGGAGCCCAGGAGCACCGCAATCGGGACCGAGGGAAACTGCAACGGAAAGGGGGAGACACAGTTAACAGCACGCAGGTTATCAAGAGATGAACAGCTAAGCTTTATGAGTTGCCGGGGCTTACAGGTGGAGCAGGACCGTGGAGCTTGGGGGGGGAAGAGCCCGTGGAGGGAATCCTTGGGAGGGAGACAGGAGGACAGGCAGGCCACGGATCTCCACGCTGAATGCAGGTCACGCTAGGAAGACTTGTACGGACTGGCGGGGAGAAGCCGTCAGAGCTGGCTGAAGTAGCCCTCCGGTGATTGCCTCAGATGAGACGCAGGTGGTTTGGAGGCGGCCCAGCCCGAGGGTGTGGCCACCGCAGCCTCCCCAGGCTCCCTGGATGCCGAGCCACGGGCCGTGACAGCACCCCCCCCTCAAGGGTCGCCACCAGGCGGCCGCCCGGACTGCTGCCTGCGAAGGGAAGAGCGGAAGTCAGTGATGAGAGAGGAGTCAAGAATAAACGACCGCGGAACCCACAGACGGTCCTCAGGGCCATACCCCTCCCAGTCCACCAGGTACTGCCACCCCCGCCCGCGCCGACGCGCTGCCACGACCCGACTGACCGCATAAGCAGGGCGACCACCAACGAGCCGGGCGGGAGGCGGGGGCTCGGACGGAGGGCACAGAGGACTATGCCGAACAGGCTTGACTTGGGAGACGTGGAACGTGGGGTGTATGCGCCAGGAGTCAGGGAGCTTCAGACGAACAGCAGCCGGATTGATGACAGCCTCGATCTCATACGGGCCGATGAAGCGCGGAGCCAACTTGCGGGACGCCACCCGCAGCGGGATATGTTTAGCAGCCAGCCACACCTTTTGGCCAGGGTGATATGCAGGGGCGGGGGTCCGGCGGCGGTTCGCATAGCGCGCCGATCGCTGCTTGGACTGCAGGAGAGCTTGGCGGACCCTGCGCCAGATCCGTTGACAGCGCCGGAGATGATGTAGTGCAGAGGGGACAGCGAGGTCAAGCTCATTCTCGGGAAAAAGCGGGGGCTGGTATCCGAGGGAGGCTTCAAACAGTGACAGTCCCGTAGCGGAGGAGGTAAGGGAGTTGTGGGCGTATTCAGCCCAGGAGAGATAGGAGGCCCAAGTGGAGGGATTACGTGAGGCGACACAGCGCAGCGCAGCTTCCAGCTCCTGGTTAAGCCGCTCGGTTTGGCCATTCGACTGTGGGTGGAAGCCGGAGCTCAAGCTAACCTTGGCTCCTAGGAGTGAACAAAAGTCTTTCCAGACGCGCGAGGTGAATTGCGGGCCCCGATCAGAAACAATATCGGAGGGGATGCCGTGATCCACTAGGGCTTGAGCAGTCTCAGCGGCAGTGGGCAACTTTGCCAGAGGGACGAAGTGTGCAGCTTTGGAGAACCTATCTGTGACTGTGAGAATTACACTCTTCCCTGAGGAGCTGGGGAGGCCGGTTACGAAATCCAACGAAATGTGGGACCAGGGACGGTGTGGCGTAGGGAGGGTGTGGAGCAGGCCCGCTGGGTGCTTGGTGGACAGTTTATTACGGGCACAGGTGGAGCAGGCCGACACATAGTCTTTTACATCTTTTATTAAAGATTTCCACCAGAACTGTCGTTTTAGCAGGTTAATGGTCCTGTTCACGCCAGGGTGGCAAGAAAACCGTGCGGTGTGAGCCCAGTGAATGACGGCTCCACGGGCGGCAGCAGGAACAAAACGCCGTCCAGGAGGCCCGGTACCTGGGTCGGGATCCCCCAGGAGAGCCTGACGGATGGTTTCTTCTATGTCCCAGGTGAGGGCCCCTACCACACAGGCAGTGGGCAGGACAGTTGCTGGCGGTGATGATTCCGCATCCAGGGAGTATTGGCGGGAGAGAGCGTCGGGTTTGGTGTTGCGGGAGCCTGGGCGGTAAGAGAGAGTAAAGTTAAACCGGGAAAAGAATAAAGACCAGCGAGCCTGGCGAGAGTTTAACCTTTTGGCTGTTCTGAGATAGATCAAGTTCTTATGGTCAGTTAAAATGAGAAACGGTTGTTCAGCTCCCTCCAGCCAGTGGCGCCACTCTTCTAAGGCAAGTTTGATGGCCAATAATTCCTTATCTCCCACATCATAGTTTTTCTCAGAAGGGGTGAGTCGGCGCGAAAAGAAAGCGCACGGCTGGAGCTTCCCTAGAGAGTCTGATCGCTGAGACAGCACAGCCCCCACTCCCGCGTCAGATGCATCCACCTCCACCATGAATTGCTTACTGGTATCGGGATGTATTAAGATTGGGGCTGATGTGAATAGTTGTTTCAGTTTGGTGAACGCGGTGTGAGCCTCTGGGTGCCAGGTGAACGGTACCTTAGGGGAGGTGAGATGAGTGAGAGGCGCGGCCACCTGACTGTAGTTCCGGATGAAACGCCTGTAAAAATTGGCGAAGCCGAGGAAGCGCTGAAGCTTCTTGCGGGACTCCGGAATGGGCCACTCCAGAACCGCTTTGACCTTCACTGGGTCCGTCTTCACCTGCCCTCCTGCCAGTACATAACCCAGAAAAGAAACAGATGAAACGTCGAACTCACACTTTTCTGCCTTGACAAACAGTCTATTCTCCAGCAAACGCTGTAACACACTCCTCACGTGAACCTGGTGTTCCTCGGGGGTCCTGGAAAAAATAAGGATGTCATCTAAGTACACGAAAACAAAGAGATTCAGAAAATCCCGAAGCACATCATTCACAAGGGTTTGGAAGACCGCGGGTGCGTTTGTTAGGCCGAAAGGCATTACCAAATACTCGAAATGTCCCAACGGGGTGTTAAAAGCAGTCTTCCATTCGTCCCCTTCACGTATACGAACCAGATGGTACGCGTTTCGTAGATCTAACTTGGTGAACACGGTGGCTTCCTGGAGGGATTCAAAAACAGAATTAATCAAAGGCAAGGGATATTTGTTTTTCACAGTAATGTCATTCAGGCCCCGATAGTCAATACACGGCCGCAGCGACCCGTCCTTCTTCCCCACAAAGAAAAAACCCGCAGCGACTGGGGATGAGGAGGGTCGGATAATACCAGCTGTGAGGGATTCCTGGATGTAGCGCTCCATAGACTCTCTCTCCGGGCGGGACAGGTTGTATAGCCTACTGGAAGGCAGCGGAGCCCCAGGTAACAGATCTATAGCACAGTCGTAAGGACGATGAGGTGGTAGTGAGCAGGCCTTATCCTTATGAAACACTTCCTGCGGGTCATGATATACGGCTGGGACTGAGGAGAGATCAGGTGGCGGTACAACTGGTGAGGCTGGTCTAGCGCATGTAGAGGGAACAGCTGACCTCAGGCAATTCGCCAGACAAAACAAACTCCAATTGGAGATTCTCTTTCCGGCCCAATCGATTTGGGGATTATGCTTTTGCAACCAAGGGATGAGGGGCATGTCAGGGGACGGGAAAATAAAAAACTTCGTCTGCTCATTGTGATTGCCGGAGGTGACTAATCTCACCGGTGCCGTTTGGTGAGTGATATATGCAATGACTTGGTTGTTTAGAGCGGAGGCTGGAATGGGAGGCTCTAGTGGTGAGAGTGGCAAGTCCAATTTCTCCGCCAGTTGAATATCCATTAAATTTTGCTCCGCCCCGGAGTCAATTAATGCACAGCAGGAAAAGGTTGTCTTGTGGGTCACTATAGAAACATTCAGCAACAGTCGGGGTCTTGTGGAACTTAAAGTACTGCCCACCCGTAGCCCCGGACTTACCGGTGGGCTGATCCGTTTGGGCGCACTGGACAGGCGGTGATGCGATGCCCCGGTCTCCCACAGTACAGGCAGTCCCCAGCCCGAAAACGGCGCTCCCTTTCCTCCGGAGGGAGCCGAGAGCGGCCGATCTGCATCGGCTCAGGCGGCGGAGGAGAGGGGGAGCGGGGAGGAATAGCGGCGGGCAGAGGCGGGGGCAACAGCGGCGCCGCGCGCGCCTCGGGACGCGATACCGATCGAAAAGTTTTGGACCGGCGTTCCGCTTCCCTCTTCCGCAGACGATTATCGATTCTGCGGGAGAGGGTGAGCAGCTCCTCGAAAGAGCCTGTTTCCTCATGAAAAGCAAGCTGGTCCCTCATCTGATCGTTTAGAGAGCGCAGAAAAATGCTGCGGAGAGCCGAGTCGGGCCAATCCACAGCAGCCGCTGCGGTGCGGAATTCGACCACATACTCCGCAACGCTGTGCCTACCCTGCCGGAGGGCCAGTAGTTTTTGCGCGGCACTATCCTCAGAAACCGGGGGTGAAAAAGTCACCTTGAACTCGTCGAGGAAATCGTCATAGCGTCAGCGATCAATCAGGTGAAAAGATAAATACGATTCAGCCCATGCCAACGCTCTCCCCCTTAGCAGCCCCACGAAGTGGGAGATTTTGGCAGCGTCATTGGGGAAGGACTGTGGCGTGCGGCTGAAGAACAGAGCGCACAGAAAGAGGAACCCCCCACACAGGTCCAATTCGCCATGGAAGGGTTCTGGTGGCGGGGATGAGAGACCGCGGTACGCCGAATCGGGGGGACGGGGACGCAGCCCGTCCTGAGCTTCGCTGAGCTCTTGGCACTGATCTTGGAGCGACTGTAGGAGCTGGTCATGCCGGCCCAGCATAGCGCCTTGCCTACTTATAGCGGAGCGGATTGGGTCTGCGGGGTCCATTGTTGGCCAGTCCGTACTGTCACGGAACACGGAGTGTTCAGGTAAGAGGGCCCCAAAACAGACTCAATCACACCGCCGCTCAGAACTATATACAAGTTTTATTGAACTGAGGAATCTTTTAACAACGCTTAAGGAAACGAAAAGCTAAGGCTCGTGCCACGGGAAAACAAGGTGCGCGGAGCCCAGGAGCACCGCAATCGGGACCGAGGGAAACTGCAACGGAAAGGGGGAGACACAGTTAACAGCACGCAGGTTATCAAGAGATGAACAGCTAAGCTTTATGAGTTGCCGGGGCTTACAGGTGGAGCAGGACCGTGGAGCTTGGGGGGGGAAGAGCCCGTGGAGGGAATCCTTGGGAGGGAGACAGGAGGACAGGCAGGCCACGGATCTCCACGCTGAATGCAGGTCACGCTAGGAAGACTTGTACGGACTGGCGGGGAGAAGCCGTCAGAGCTGGCTGAAGTAGCCCTCCGGTGATTGCCTCAGATGAGACGCAGGTGGTTTGGAGGCGGCCCAGCCCGAGGGTGTGGCCACCGCAGCCTCCCCTGGCTCCCTGGATGCCGAGCCACGGGCCGTGACACTCATTCAAGCCAGTTTGTTAGAAATGTTCAGGTGTAAAGATGTGAAACACTTTAACAAGGATCACATGGTTGAGTCCAGAAGATCAGGTCAGAGTCAATGTAAGACCTCGTGGTCTTCTGGTCAGCAGAGCAGGAAGCAGTCTGATCCAGACTCTTCATGTTTCCTTTAACAGCAACTCACATTTATTCATGAGAAGTGTGAATGACCAAGTTAATATGTTGAGTGTGACACACTCATATGAGGATGATCAGTGAAGAATTTCTCTGCTGACAGCTGGTGATTAAGGCACTAGTGATGGGTCGGTCGCGAACGAAATGGCTCTTAGAGCTCGATCTTTGACGTGAACGACGCGAGCCTGCTCTTTTTCGTGAGCCCTGTTTTTTTTTTTCTTTCTCTCACCCTCTCTCTCGCACTTTTTTTCCGCTTCACTCCACACGCGAGCCTTGTGCTTTGCACTGGGCAGAGGGGGGAGGGGCGGTAGTTACAGTCGCAGTAGCACAGGAACAGAGCGGGAGGGAGAGACAGAGAAAGAGAGCCAGGGACAACAACGTCACATTAAAAAGGTATAGTAATCATCCACAACTATTTTCAGTTGCAGATGATAAAGGATTCAGGAAGTTTATTCATGCAGGCCCATATGACAGAGAATATGCATCTTCTTTTTCATATTTTAATTTATATTTAATTGTGTTGTGGTTTGCAATGTTTTGTGCTGTGTCATTTTAGATTTGTTTAAAAGGAAAAAGCTGAAAATTTAAATAGTTAAAAGTTTAACTGTGACTAGTTGGTTTTTGTATTATATGATTTATTTATTACATTTTATGTGGAGTGAATAAATAAAAGTATATTTATATGACAAAGCAGCACGTACAAACTTCAAAACATGTAAACGGCGTTTTCGGTCACTGAAAACGGAGATTTCTAAAAATGCCTGTCAGGGTGGATATTTTTGAAAACTCTGTTTTTGCATTTACGCGTGGATGAGGAAAACGGAGAAATCGCAGCGTCAAAGATGTGCGCCTTTTTTGACGTCACACTGTGCGCCACGTTTTGTTTCGGTGAAATGAATTTCTACAATACTGTTACTGTTAATTGTACTCTCTGCAATGTTTAAATGCTTACATACACACACAGTTACTGTCCCTCCACACATACCACTCGGTTCTGCTTCTATGCCCAATCTTTGTTTACTATTTCCCACCGAGGCTTCTAGACTTCTGATTGGCCAACATTTCCACACGTTTAGGAATATATCGCCACCTGTTGCTTGGGCATGTTCCTAGCAGCGTTTTCCTTCATTTCTGCATTTACATGTGGACAGAATTATTTTTTAAAACAAAAACAGAAAATCTCTGTTTTCAAAAATACCCGTGTACGTGTGGACGTAGCCTCAGAAGCACGTAAAAACTCCAAAACATGTACAAAAGACAACAGAAGTGCTCCAGAATGCTAGCCGCAGTTTTGAGCTTTTGTTACCTAGAGGCTACACAAGCCAGCAAATACCAACGACCGGTGTGTGGTAGTAAGAGGTAAATGAACTTTTTTTTAATTATTTGAATATATATACGAGTGCGTGTGTATAAATACACAAACAATACACATATGCTTTCAATTGTGTAATAAAATGATCTAGGCAGCTCTGTTTTGGAAATTCAGTTAATGCTAGAAATGTGTTTTAGAGTTTGTACGTGCTTTTTGGAGTTTGTACGTGTTTTGTCTCTAGGGGCCACTGTATATATTTATATATAAACATATATAAATAAAACCACTTTTTTTACATTAGTAATTCATTTTGTGCATAATTTTATATTATTGTAATAATAAATTAATTAAAGCAACAAAACAACCTGAAGAGCCGGTTCGGAGCCGAAAGAGCCGGTTCTCTAAAAAGAGACGGAAATCCCATCACGATAAGGCATCACAAAGATCAGCTGTGCTGTAAACTTAAACTATGCTACATGCAGTTACCAGTTTTTCTAGTTTAAACTCCCATGAAGTATGTTTCCTTGGCTGAAAACACCAAACATACATTTGTGTTTCTCATGAACATGATGAGGAGGGAACTGTGACGACTTATAAGCTCAGGATCCACTTCTTCTCTTCTCTGATTGTGTTGATATTAGAGATGGCACGATAACACTTTTTTATGTCCGATACCAATGCTGATATCATAAATTTGGATATCTGCCGATACCGATATGAATCCAATATAGTGTAATTGTTTTTAATCAATAGAACTGTTGTTTTTTTTAAAACTACCTTAAGTGTTCCTAAGGCCACAAAATGGCCACCCCCCAAAAGTGCTATAAAAATATAATATATTAATATTTTTTTCCACTTTAAGTAAGTCAGTTTTTTAAAACTACTTCTCCCTGAAATATTCATATAAAGTTTTAATTATATTTTGTGGGTTTTAACCCTTTAAATCCCAGTTTCGTTACATGAGCGCACTGTTCTTTTAGCCAAAAAACCAAAAAAAAAGCCATAAATATTTTCCATAAAATACATTTGAACTAATATTTGATTGTTATTATAATTAGACCTTTAAATGGACCAAAGATTAAAAAACATACTGACTGTCTGTGTATATATTTATATTTTGGCCTGCGAGTGATATTCATCATTTTTTGCTTACACCAAATGCTTATTAACTTCTTTTGTTCTAAAATAAAATAAAATAAAATGTCTAAATAACAATACAAGATCACTTTGAACCGGAAAAGGATGAACATGAACATTTATGTTGCTGGGAATCGAGGAAAGTTGTGTGTCCGGCGGCCGTTGCCAGCAGCTCTAGCGGCTGCTGCCAGTAGCTCCAGCGGTGGGATAGTGTTTGGGTCCCGGTGTCAGTGTCCCCAGCACGACTCGTCCGATACCGCATGAAAACAAATATATAATTTTGTGTTGTGGCCCTTAAACTGAATGATAATGTAACGTTACAAATTTTTCACTCTTTTTGTTCTTCAAAAAACAAAGACACAACTTTGCGCATAATCCCAAATCCAAACACGTTCTATCTAATTTGGCAGGACAGGTCATATAACACAATAGCACGTGTGAACAATAAGATTCAAGATTCTTTTTTTTCTTTTTTTTGTCACATGCATAGTTATACAAGTACAACACGCACTGAAATGTATCAAAAAAGTTCCGAACGCCAGCACGTTTCACCTGGCACGTCTTGCGCCTCGAGTGAGCAACCTGTCCATTGTTGTGCTCCGCCTAACATTTCAGGTGGCCTGGACGGGTCGTGTTTAAAAGTGCCCAAGATTACATGTGCAACCTTGTCACCGATGTTTAGAAGTGATCTGCTGTCGTAGATTATAAAACTAGAGGATTTGGGGATGTGAAACAGAGCAAAAACTAAGTAAACAACTAAAATGGCACATAATCTGAGCGAGCGGTAAGGAGGGTGTCTGGACGTGACTGTGTCATCTTAGAGTTAGATAAAATATAATTTTCTGTTATAACCCTCAAGCTGAATGTAATGTAACGATACTTATTTTTCACTTTTTCCACACTTTGTGGGTAGTCCCGACAGCGGGAGCAGGGTCTTTATTGTGGGGAGTGCACACTTTGGCACACAGTGAGTCCTACTTTTGCGCTGCTAGTAGGCTACGTTGCGGAGCCTCACCATTGTCCGTCAGTTTGTCAAAATCCTGCTGTGACTGTTCCCATTGATCTTCTTTTCGCTCACAATTTGCAGATAGTTAGTGTCGCTACCCGATCCATGACAGTTGGAGATGGAATGCGGCTTCCTTCTTTGTTCAATGCGCTCTGTGTTTACATATGCGCTACATGGCTTTCAGTCAATGACTACTTCCGGGGCATGGGTCATTCAACCGCAGCCCTGTTTAAAAAATGTGCTTGAAGGGAACAATAAAATCTGATTTGGTTGTGGTCCTTGCTTTTATATTTAATTTGTTTGTATTGCAATGTGGGCGTCTAAGTACTTTTGAATACTTTTGAATACTCTTATTCTTCTGACATTCCACCCTGTTTTTCAGAGAAATGAAATGTACAATAAGTAACTATTTGTCTTTCACATTCTCAGTTACCACATCATTAGTTACACTTCATCTTTATCTAACAAATAGGAAAAGAAGTTTTCATGATCTTCATTGATTTCAGTACATCTGCGTATGCTATGAATGATAAACTTCTCATCTGTGAAATTACAGCTTTTAAACAAGGAATAACATAAGTAAAGAAAACAAAATAAAACCAGGAAAACTCCAACGCCGATCAACAGTCTCTATAGCATCTGAAGCCATGTCTGAAGAATGTACATTATCTGGTATGTAAGTGCAGCATGTGGTGTTTAATAAGACACACAATCCTCCTTTCTCAGCCAGGATCATGTGCAGTGCTACACGATGTTGCATTACAGCAATTCTGAGAGCGTCTATTTCTTGGTTTTGTCCCTCGTTGACCTTGCAGGATGCTTTGAGAAACAAGCCGAATCTATAGTCCAGTATCTCACTTCTGAGAGCATGTTTTCCAACTCCTGCCCACAGGAAGAGTGAGTTGAGTACTTTTTGTCCAGTTGTCCAGAGTTTGAATTCTTCAGGTACGTCGGTTCCCCAGATTGAGTCATGTGGTCTGTATCAGGCATTTTTCATCCAAGGATGGATGTGATCTTGTGTCATGTCCATTACGTTGAGGTTGTCGTACGTCCATCTTCTCTGTCTGCCTCGTGGCTGAGCTGCTATTGGCATCAGCTGGGGTCCTGTAAGGGTGAGCTTTGTAGTGAAGGTAACCAGGACGGTTACCCTTCCCATGGTTGCACATAGGTCCATCACACCTGCACCTGGCTGCCCTAAAGTTGATTGGATGGAGATTGGAGTGCAGGCTTACCCGATGGGGGCCCCATCAGCACTTCCCACCTCACCCCCGGAACAACCAAGCGTAGGTGCTTCCTCCTTGGTGTCGGGGCTTCCCGGGACCTCAACCTTTTTGCAGTGGTTCTGATGTATCCAGGAGGGTCTCTCTGCAATTTTACAGGCTGTGGGTGTGGTCAATAACGCTTGGTATGGGCCCTTCCAGCGAGGCAAGCTCCAATTTTTCCTCTGGAGCACCCGTATTAGGACCCAATCGCCTGGTTTCAACCTGCAAGAGACTGGAGAAGAGTCTTACGGCAGTTTATTGTTCAAAACAATATCCTTATTTTCTAGTAGTTTTGCCATCCATTCTGCCAGAGTTGTTTCTCTGACGGATTTGTCTAGAGGTTCATTTTTTGCAACTGAGATTGCATCTGCTTTTTTCACTGGATAAATCTCTGGCCATTTTGAGAATACGTCTTGTTAAAAACTCTTATCAAACGTACTTAGACCAGAACCTTTGTCCAAGGAGCTTTTAACCTTTATTTTTATTGCTGCAGCTACCAGTATCTTCCAGTTGGGTGATTCTCAGCTTCTTTCTTCGACCTCTGGGGTTAGACCACCCTTTAGTCGTTGCACAGATCAGGGGATTATTCTGCCCCGATTTCAAACAAAGATCTGTGTATTTTGGGATCACAGCCGTGTCCCCTTTTTACCAAGATCCTCTCGAACCTCGTTGGTCTGGTGTTCCTAGATTTTGGCCAACCCTTTCATGGTTATTGCTGTGTTTATGGGATCCATCTTCTCGAGGAGCCCAAACGCCATGACACTTGACCCCAGTTGCTGTCTCGGGAGTCCCTACGTCTGTCTCTGCTGTGAAGGGTCCTCATATCTCCGTGTCCTCATCTGGTGTTTGTTCCTCTCTCTGTAAGAGACAGAAAACCAAAACACCTCTCTCCCTCGCCTTGATAATCTAGTGTTGTTATCCATTGTTCTTCCAGTGATGCAAATTTGGTTTAAAATATCATGTTCAGGACTCTCTGACCAATGAACTTATTTTAATCATAATCTATGTGTGTGTAAAAGAAGTCAAAAATTAATGAACCATTTCTAAGTCTAACATATCGTAAGCTTAAGTTTTACCATACCTAAATTATTGAACAAACAAATAAAGTCATAGAATGTTCATAAAACCATTGTTTGATGTTAAAACCCAACTTCCCCCTTTTTGACACATTCCCATGTGTCAATTCATCGGAGCTAGAAAATTAAAAAAGGTTAGTGACATCATATCTCAGAAAGCATCATAAAGTCTCCTCTCCCGTATTGTTGCCCCAGCCTTCTATCCTGTGTTGGGGAATGAAATCAGTTTAGTTATTATGTTATTACGTTAATTCGAGTGCCTAAATATCAAGTAGACTGCATCCACAGTTAGTCAATACAACTGTAAATGTGGGCAATTATCAATCAATTAACATTCAATCAGAAAACGATTATTTTATGCTTACTTTAGTCAACCACTCACCCTGAGGATCTTCAATCCCAGAAAATTCCCTTCTCCTCATGTAATAAAGTCTGTCATCCTTCCATGTCCTGGTAACTGATCCATCCAGAGCTATAACATTTTGAAATGTACATACAACAAGCCAAACCACACCTTGGTCACACCAACCCTCTTTCACCCTGAGGATGTCCAACTCCATCCTAGTGGTTTGCCAAATTATGATTATTCAGAACTCCTTTCTGTCTCTAAGTTTTGGAAAATTTTATGCTTGTTGTCAAACCTTTAATTAACCTCCTTTGGTGGTAAAAAACTGTTGGTGTGGTCAAGTGGGCGCTATAGGAAACAAAAGCTCAGGACAGAACAGTTATCAGTCATGTACTTTATACAAAATTTGCATGTTTTATTTCATATTGATTCTCTGAGTTTAATGGTACATGTTAATTCGAATTTAATTTTGAATGTGGCAAGACATTCATAAATATTGTTAAAGTTTTGTTACTATTCCTCTATAAACCTTAATTAACTTTTTACAGTGGCCTGCTATGGTTAATAGTAACATATTCCAGTCATAAGTGATATCAAACGTTTTCTCCACTATAGCATTTGGCATTCCCAATAATATAACATGATACATTAATCAAAACACAGCTAACAAAGCACATTTTTCTTAATGCAAACATCAGTAACTCAAAATTAGCAACCAAAGGGTTAAATCTGCAGTTCTACACTCTCATGTGAAGCTACAGTCTCCTCCTCCAGTCTCTCTTATCCTCCTGCTCCTGCAAAAACAAAACAAAACAAAGCGAAACATCCACCCTCTCTTGCCGGCTTGGTGAATTGTTTGTCAGCATTTACTAATCCTAAAGTTGGTGCAGTCTTTGTCTCAGTATCAAGTCAGTCCATCACAGTCCAGTCACATGCATTCATTCACACACATTCATACCCAATGTTGCTGATAATGGAGTCTCACGCGCAACCTATTCGAGCATCCATCATCAGCAAGATGACGTCATCATTTTAAAAGGAAAACAATTCCTTGTTTTTTGGACTGGATTGACTCGCTGCAATCCTTTTAGACTCAGGACTTCTCATGTTATCAATGTCCCATATACGTGAATTTCTCCCAAGCCCATTATAATCATGGAGAAACACACTTTGCAACTGTTTACAGTAATAATATTTTATAGCGCTTTAAATTTCAATCTCTTAGGCCTGGTTTAAAGAGCTGATTGTTAAATCATGAACTCACAGAATATCACCACCAGTGGATCACACCTCTCAGATGTTCTTATCTCAGTGCACTGTAACGAAAACGAAGACAGACATAACCAACAAAATACTAATAAAAATAACACATACTAGGGCCCATTGCAGACATGTCCAAACATAAAACTATCCCTCTCCCGCTTAGAGAAAGAACACAAGCCAAAGCTCGCTGATTAAATCAAGCTAGTGCTAAGCAAAACCAAAAAATCAACCAGAAATTGACAGGAAAGTTTTACTTCCTGCCGGGACAATATTGTGTAGGAATGAGAACCTCAGGTACCATAGCACCTTTGTTCCTCCTTAAATTAAATCTCAATCACAGAAAATGCCGTACTTCGACCTGAAACTTACACTATTAATTCATCACTTTCACTCTGTGCCACTGTTCCTCACCAAGCTGTGTGAAGCACAGCAAAGAATTTAGTCAAGGCCTTGAGCCATAAACAGACCTCACGCACAGACATTGTTTTCATAACCAAACCGTTTTAGACCTTATTCCTTAACTCTACATAAATGCTCTTTGGGTGACACAAAACACATTCTAAGTAATCAATGGCTTCTTATAAAAATTATCTATTGGGATGTTTGTGTGCAGCATTTTGCATATCAGCATAAGCAAAGCATTCTTCATTGCATCAGCGTGTGTGTGCGCATCACTCTTTGTTGCACAAGCGTGTGCATGTGTATGTGTGTGGATCACTTCTCAGTGAATTGAATCAGCATTTTGATTTGTGTGTGTGTCATTTCTCACTCAATCAACGAGTGCACCTGTGTTCATGTGTGTATTTCTCTTCATTCTGAGTTAATGTATGTAAATGTGTGTGTTTGTGTGTGTGTTCATCACTTTCCTGTTCTGGTGTCTTGGGTAAACCACAGCCTGAAGCCTGCCCTCCTCCTTTTCAGTCTATTTGCGACCATTGCTGCTGCTGCTGCTGCTCAAAGTTCTATCCATCCTGGTTCTGACCCCAATTGGGGCAGTCCTTTCTCCAATGTCCATGCTCACCGCAGGTGAAACCTGCATCTTCTTCTGTGTTTTTGTCCGTTCTGAGGTGCCTTTTGACCTCAGTTGGTCCTCATGTCTCGGTCACGCCCTTTTTGCTGCCGTGTTGGTCCATCACTGTCCTGCACAGTGTTAATGCAGAGTTATCAAGGTCAGCATTCTTTTGTTCTGCCTTACTTTTCATTCAGGCTTGGCGGGCGTCTCGTCACAGCTCTGTCAGCTGAAGCTGTCGGAGAATTTACCCCCGTGTAGTGAAACGGGCCTTAGGTTTAGTGCTCTCCGTCTCTGCTGCATAAGATCGCATTCCTGCAGCACTATTGACATTTTCAGGTTGTTGTTGTGGGTCCAGCTGTTGCAGCGTTTGGTCAGGGTCACGTAGAGGGGAGAGCAGGAGTCCAGGTCAGCCTCGGCTTCCAGGGCCAGTAAAGCAGCCTGTAATTAAACGTAAAGAGAAAAAACAAAAAACAAAACAAAACAAAAACAAACCGAAGTGTACGAACAGGAAAATGATGTTGTGTTGGCTGTGTTACAAAGAGAGGGGAGAAACACCGGGCCAGGCCCTGTGTCAGCCTTCTCTCCCCCTTTTTTTCTTTTTTTTTTTTCTTTCTGACGATATAATCAACTCATAACCCACCAAGTTGACAGGACAACATGCACATGTTCAAATTTTTAAATTCACAAAAGAGAATTTTCTTTCCGTCAGTAATCACTTGTGTTGTTCAATCAGCAGAAAACATCTCACAATTTGACTCTTAACCACTAAATTTGTTGTTTCCTCACTGGTTGGTCATACCAGTCTCTTTATTTTCTTTTTCTTTGAAGTTAAATTGTTGTCCTGCAACCCAGAGGGTTTATTTGTTAGTAATGGATAAACTGCATCATTTAACAACAGGTGTATGTTAATTTTTGCTGCTTTATCCTTGCTGGAAAATCTTCCCATGTTCATGAGTGTAAGCTGTTTCTTCATTGCGTGTGTGTGCATTTGCAGGCAGGTTAATTTTAACTTTTTCTCAAACTAGGCGTTACCTTAAAAGGAGCCTTTCTCTCACATTTCTCTGCTTGTGTGTGTTTTTGTTTCACCTTTTGTTGTGATGCTCCGGACGCCTTCCCAACCTCCACAAGTCTGTTGGCCCCAATTTTGTGTTAAAACTTCTCTTAATTTCTCCTCTAATTCTCTCCTCGCAGCTGTCTGTTTCACAGCTGCTGATTCTTGCTGGGTGTGGTTCCCATTACTATAATTTTGCTTAGGCCGCTGTGCTTGTGGGGGCAGTTGGTCCAGGTCCATAGCTTCCTGTATGAACACACTAAGAGATTTACTTAATATCATTTTCATCACTGTTAAACAGATAAGCAGGCAACACGCCCACCTTGACAGCGTAAACTGCATGCCAGTCTCCCAACACATTCCTCTCTCTGCTTCTCAATAATTCTCCACTACACACCTCTTACTATCTTTCTCTCCTTTTTTTTAATTTTTATTTTTATTACACCACAGAGTAATACATCCAATTATGCCCGTCTATCTCTATGTGGCTCCAAATTCCCTCTTTATTTAATTTCAAACTCGTCAGGGGACAGGCACACAACAATTTCAACCACTGAAACGAGGACTTTCAAACTTTTTATCTTTTTACTAATATAGAACTCAACCTTAGATGTCAAAGCATTCTCTTGTTCTATTCCAGAATAAATGTGAACTCGTGATTACACGGCCGTTCCAGTGTTATTCTGTAGCTATGCGGGAGTCCTCAGTTCCCAAGTCACCACCTCGGCACCCAGACGACGCTGGACCGGCCTGTGCGTCCACAGACAGGAGGGTCGCCACACCATGAACAAAATTAATTTCCACAGGTACACTAGGCGTCAACCTTAGATCTTAAAGCATTTTCTTCGCACTAATGTCCTCCTAATCACACATCAACCGTCACTGTTACTGTGTTCACGCTGCACACAGAAACACACCCAGAGCGCGCCTCACACACACAGCAGCACCCAGAGCGCGCCTCACACACACAGCACCAGCAGTAAGACACACAGAGAGCACTTTTCACCAGCAGTGAGACCCACAGAGAGCGCTTTTCACCAGCGGAAATTTACACAGAAACCTCTGAGCTCAACTGTTAGAACTATTCCGAAGCACCACCGCACCATACACCAGGTACCCCTTTCACTGCGCTTATGGCCGCCACAACGGGGCAAAATCGCATCATAAAACAAAAGTGATGCATACGTCCCTGATGCTCAAAACCGCACCATAAACCAGCGTCTGCTTTACCTTTAATCGGGGTGAAGTAAATATTTTACTTATAATTTTATGACCGCAGCGCTTGAGGCTTAACCGACACCACAAACCACCGTCTAACCCAGTGGTGGGAAATCTCAGTCCACGAGGGCCGGTGTCCCTGCAGGTTTTAGATCTCACCTTGGGTCAACACACCTGAATCACATGATTAGTTCGTTACCAGGCCTCTGGAGAACTTCAGGACATGTTGGGCGTTTATCAATATGCGTACTTGTGTGTACTTGCGTTCTCGTGTACTCGTGATACGTCATCAGTCGGAGACCAAGTACTGTTCCAATTCGAAGTACGCATCACGCCGAGAACGCGAAAAAGTCCCGGATGTGTTCTCGATCCGCCCATTTTATTGAGCATGCATCGGTGTAGACTTGGGACAGCTATATATCCCAGAATGCATTTCGTCCAAAACTCAACAGCGGACTCCCGGCACATCGTCCCCCCCCCCGCTCGCGGTCTTCTCACTACTCAAGTTAAAGAAACTCCAGCAGCTGTCTATAGTATTGAGTGTCCACTAGAATAGAAATAAAAGCGTTCTAACATCTTACCTGCTTGTTTTTATTAAGGTATGTACACGTATGTACATGTACACTATTTTTATTAATAGAGGTTTCACTACTGAGGTTAAAAATGATATATAAGTCACTTAGATCACTTCTAAATGTTAATGTTTGGTTTATTTCAGTGTTTTATTTGTTCCTGAGTAAACCGGTTTGGCTGTGATTAAAGTTAAGCTTCATAACATGTTACTCACAGTTAAATTAAGAGGGGACGGCAGTAAAAACTCCGGACCTGTGACATCATCACGTACGCTGGTACAAATCACGAGTCCGTGCTCGCGTACTTGAGAATTGAGAGACGGCCCACGAGTCCGTGCTCGCGTTCTCGGCGAGTACGTACTCCCGTGCGTTCTCGGCGAGTACGTACTCACCGAGAACGCGAGTACGTACTCGCGTACTTGGGCATTGATAAACGGCCGTTGAGGAGCTAATTTAGCCATTTAAATCAGCTGTGTTGGTTCGAGGACACATCTAAAACCTGCAGGGACACCGGCCCTCGTGGACTGAGATTGCCCACCCCTGGTCTAACCTCTATTCAATGTACTGGAGTTATGGCCGCATCAACGAAAAATTCTAATATCTATTGCTACAGAAGCCAGTCTTAGACAAAGTTAAATGTGGAAGGTAAAGTGGGCTGCAACTAGGCTCAACGTAGTATGTTCTTAGTTTCTTGTGCTAGAAGCAGTTCAGCTGCAACTAGGCTCAACGTAGTATGTTATTAGTTTCTTGTGCTAGAAGCAGTTCACATTGGAATTCAGCCTCAACTTATGTTGTTAGTATCTTGCGCCGAAAACCAGACACCGACAAATTTAATGTGAGAATGCGTGTAACTCAGCGAACAGATTAATTTGGAAAGCCCAATGTGCACATTTGGTATTTATAATACAACAGGCTGTGCTTACCTTTCTGTTTAGGCCGGCCCTCTGTTTGCCTCGCCCCACGATCTCACCACAGGCCAAATCTGCACCTCCTCAGCACACCAAAGATCCGGGTCACCAGGCACCAAGTTGTTAAAAACTCCCAGTTGTTTTAATCTTTGGGCTGAAGGAGGGACAATACTCGGTGTATATATGCTCAATCTATAGTACTTTATTTCCATATAATTCAACACTTAAGAGCATAAGGACCATCATGATGGGGAGACCTGGCTGCAGAGGGTCACAGCAAGTCTCAAAATGGTGACGGGTTACTCAGCTTCTTATAGCCTCTAGTGGCCCCCACCTAGTCGTAAAAGCCTAAACATTCACATGTTTTCTCTCTTATGGCGCCTAAGTTATGACCTCGGCTCCCTGTCTTCATGCTCTAAGGAAGGTGGGGGTATGGAATGTAGTCTGTCTCTCCTAAACTTAGACACAAGGTCTTCTGCACACAACATTCTCTTCATGATTCAGCAGTATATGTCAAGAAACAGTGTAACACATTTAACAGTGTCGAGTAGTACAGTTCAATCCAAAAGATCTGATGATTTTCATACTCTTTTATGTCAGAAGTATAATGCAAACTAAAACTACATACTGATCACACACTCTATATTAAGGGGTATAATATGATCTACAGCAGTATCATAATTCAACTACTTTGATTACAGATATAAGGTAACATATGATAACAGAATAATCTCACAGTCTCTAATCACTAGAGTGTATTTTGAGCCTTGACTTTCACTTAATTCAATAAAGTCCATGTGAATGGTGTGAAATGGATGAGGTGGTGTGGGGAAATGTCCTCTTTTTGTCCTCAGATTGCCTTGTGAATTGTGTTTTTGACAGATCATGCATGTCCTCACAAATTCCTTTGCTGAAGTTTCAAAATTGAGAGTTTAAAAGTGTGTATTCATGATCTGTATCATTCCTGCTGATGACCCATGAGACACTCCATGGGTCACTAATGCTGCTGTTCTATGTAGGGACTTTGGGAGTATTGGATTTCCCTCACAAGTCATTAGATCATCTTCTAGTAGTGCTCCACACTTCAACCATTTCTTTAATTCTGTGGTTGGCGCTGCTTTTTGTTCATCTTTAAGTACATCAAGTGGTATTTGCATAGAGGATGCAGACATTAATGTGTCTACAATTTGTTGCGGCTAACTTTGCTGCCTAATCTGCAAAGTTATTTCCTTCAGTTATTTCTGATTTATCTTTCTGATGTGCAGCACGTTTGCATAATGCTAACTGTTTTTGGCAATGTTATTACTTCTAATAGTGTTTTCAGAAGATTTCCATGTTGTACTGGGTGTCCAGTAGATGTAATCATTCCTCTGTTCTGCCAAATTTTTGCAAAGTGATGCACTGCTGAAAAAAACATACGGATGTCTGTGTATATATTTATATCTTGGCCTGCAAGTGTGAGGATGTCAACGGTTTCGCTTCTACAACTCTGTCTGTTGTAGTTACCGCATAACCTAGGCCATTTTTAGAAGCTGAGCCGTTTACAAAACGTCAGTGAAACCAGCTTGTGGTGTGCTGTGAATGTCACCACGCGGCTCTGTCTCCTCGTCTAATTTTTTCATACAGCAGTGTGGATGACCTTCTTCAGGTGAGGGCAGAAGTGTGCTCGGGTTCTACTGACCACACTTTCTCGATTCTAATGTGTGATTGTGACAATAAGATTCCAACATTTTAGAGTTGTCTTGCACGTGTGAGGTTAGAGAAATTGGCTTAGATTAAAATTGAAGTCACTGCATGGGGTACTCTGATGATCAGAGTGTGCCCTAAAACAATGTCAGTTGACCTTTTTACTGCCTCTGCTGCGGCTGCACAGGCCTGCACATGCAGGCAGGCCTGACGCAACAGAGTCTAATTTGCATGAGTAAAATGCAAGCAGGCGTTTATTTTTCTAAATGGCCTTGTTAAAACTGTTTCCACGTAACCTGCTCCTCCATCTACATATAAGTAGAAAGGCTATTTTCAAGTTACTGAATGCTTCTTCTGCAATCTAATCTCTATGTGGATGCATTGCTCACAGCTCTAAAACTAGTAAATCATATGCCTAATCATTATGTGTCATTGTGATCCACAAGTATGATCACAAATTTGTTTTTCAAACCAACAAAACAAACAAACAAAAACAAAAAACAAATTGCCGATGGCATGAAGACTTTACACACACGAGTCAGGACGCAAAAGAAAAAGCTTCTGCCAGAAACAAAGCAGAAGTGTGAGAAAAAAAACTGAGCTAACAGACAGCTGCATGTGCGAGCTTTAATATGCAGCTTCTGCTCTAAAAAACAAACAAAAATAAAGAATGTGTAACCTGCTCATTAGCTTGGTAGTGTCCACATATTCAATGCAGCTTCTCAAACCTGTAGCTTTAGCTGTTGTATACAGGGGTTGGCTTATTAGTTGTTAGTATAGGAGTGCTCTATATCTCAACATTGTCTCCTCTAGGATGACAGGTTTTGAATCAGGTCAAGTGTCTCTATGCACCCGATTAGTTTAGGTATTTTCTTTATTTTCTTCATCTCATATATCATTATACTGAGTTTGAGCAAACCTTAAGCTTGAATCAGACTACTTTTAACAATTATCCACCTCACATCATAACTGACTAAGGTGCCTCTTATTATTAATATTGTGTCATTATTAATGTTATTATTGTTTTGTTTTGTTTTTTGTTTTTGTTTTTTTTCATAACGGCAATGGTATATTACAATATACTACTATACTACTAATATACAATAGTTTATTATTTTATAATTTATTATGTATCCATCAAGGGCTGATCTGCAGTTTCACCCCTTCCCAACTTGGAGTGGACAATGACACAGCCTTAATATACCTTATGCATCGCTCTATTTTATTTAATATGTTTTCGTGTGAATTATCTGATTTCATTCATTCTATTCATTCTGGGCATGGTCGTCATCCTAACCATGTTTCATTGTTAATACTAGTTTACAGATTGTTGTCCTTCCTATTATTAGTTTGAATACAATAGAGATAAGCTCTAATTTAATTTAACCTTTTGTTTATTCCACTTTATTCTTCTTGTATTTATATGTATTCAGTTGGGTCTGCATCCAGCCCTTTTTAAACTTTGATCTCTAATCTTTTACGTGACGAGGGATTATTATGTTCTTCCTAGTCTGAACTGCTTGTTTATTTCTCACAGTCACGTACAAAATGTCCCTCTTTTCCACACCTCCACTGCTAAAGCCACTTTTTGGTGTATGTGTGTAGGCCTACCTCTACCTCTTGCTGTTCTACTATGCATTCCTCTGTCTTTCTTTTGGGTTAGTCCTGCTCTGGTTTGTTGTTTTTCTAAACATTTCTCATCAGGTGTTAATTTGGCTTGTTTATTCTCCATTCTCAAAGATTTTTTGCTGGGCCGTCTCTAGCACACTTGACTTCAGAGTGGTTTACTGATACGGCCTTCTACTTCATTTCTAAAAAATGAAGCGGTATCAGTTTTACGAGATGAAACTCAACCATTCTCCTTTGTCACCAGTACGTGAGCCTCAGCAAAGAAAACAATAAAAAACAATGGAAGTAGTTCAGCAGCATATTGTGCTGTAAAATCAACTTACTTCCAAAACACATACACAAAACACATAGACAGACACAACACAGATAGAGATTTGAGCGCTAATTTGTCACGAAGTCTTTCACGGTCACTTCCAAAACCAGTCTAAACACAGTTCCTTTCGGTGAACTCAACCTATTTCACATGTTTCATGAAGTAGTTGCGGCTACTTCCAACCTATCTTACACGTATTACGAAGTAATTCCGGCTACTTCCACCTATTTTGCGCTTTTCATGAAGTAATTCCGGCTACTTCGAACCCGTTTTGCACATTTCTCTGAACCCTTCCGGCGGTTTAAGACCAAACAGTGTTTTCTCACCCTCAGTCGTCTTTTGCTGGTTGTCAAGTGGTCTTTCTGGATCCCAACGTCGTGGACCAGGACCGGCCTGGACCCGAATTCTGACGTTCCAGGTCTTTCACCTCTACCTGAATAGGGCTGTCGACAGACTTCGGTACTGGCTTCCCACGACGTCAGGATACAGCAGTCAGACCTTATTGGAGTCACAGAAACATGTCTTTTGTTTCCATCGCTAAGCTCGAAGGACCAATTTAAATGACAGGGGAGCACTGCAGTTGTCTTTCACTTGCGAGGGCAGCCATGGACGCATGACCTGCATCTCATTACTGCCTGCGACTTTTATTTATACAGTTCTGTGTGTGTGTGTGTGTGTGTGTGTGTGTGTGTGTGTGTGTGTGTGTGCAAAGATAACAACGTCACTCAGAGCAGCAGGTTTTTCCCTTTTCTACATCTGTATGTTCTTGTAAAAGAGCTGAGGTTTCTCTTCTCTACATCTAAATGTTCTCTGAAAACAGGAAGCGGATAGTAGCTGAATAGGTTCATCACACAACTTATTAGGTGAAAAGTCACGTAGACATGTGCTTACTGATAAATGAAAGAATACATTTCATGTAGCTGATCACATATACACAATTTTCTTCTGACAATACCTTTGAAAAACAAAGTGTGTTTGTGTCAGTTATTTTCTTTTTTTTAGGCATAAACACCTTTATATTTTTTAAAATATAAAGTTCATTGATAGAGACACACAACACCACTCTTTTTTTCACTTTTTAAACCAGAACGACACGCTCAAAATCTAAATTTTTGGTTGGAGTTCGTTCAGTGCTAAAATATGAAAAAATGGCCAGACTCCAAAGTGTCACCCTCACTTGGAGGATGGCATTAAATATAGTTATAATTATCGTGCAATTAAAAATAGCGTTTATAATGGTTTTCAATAGGGCACAAATCGACCACTAGGAACACTGGAGGATGTGTTTCTGTAGATTAGCCACTGAAGCTAATTTAAGGAACTCAGACTGAAATTTTTAAATAAATAAAAAAAAGCTTTTGGAAAATTTGGCTATATTCCATTCAACACAGTGAAAATGGCTTGAAATTAAAAAACGCAAAGGCCACAAAGTTGTCCCAAGACCACTAGCTGCATTTTTTTTACAAGTTTATACTTAAGTAAAAACAAACAAACAAACACTAAAGCTATTCTGTTGTACTTGTATGTAAAAAATGCACTGCACCCAAAATATTTCATAGTTCAACAATACTGATCGAAATATTAAACCTAAACCTACACTATCCTCCTTATTCTGGTATTCTGGTAGTACTTAGCAGAAATGTTAAACAACCTAGCTAATAGAGTTGCTAACTCCCAGCAACAACAACAAAAAAGAAACATCCCCCACCCTCCACCTCACGATGCTTAATCGATATAATCAACTTTAATTTTATGCTGTGTGAAAAAAATGCACAGAAATCAATTAATTTTCAAGAATAATTAAATAGATTAAACATCTTCCTTCAAAAGAACTGCAGACTGCACAGATGGTGCGTTCCCAAAGGAAAAAGTACTATAGCTTACTAGGTTATATTAGACTTAACAGTTATAATATACAGTAATGGACTTCTATACCTCTTACATCAGATTAAAACTTTGGGTGTAAGATTGAGATAATTATTTATTAAAAGCTAGACATTTTAAATGAGAGTAAGAAAGAAAAGTATTTCTTTGTGCCCCCTTTTCCCTCTTAATGCCCTACCTGCCCCCTGGCAAAACTTTGCTAGACCTGCCCCTGTACAGTTACCAGCCGTCAGCTACGTAAAAAAGGATCCTGGTGTAGAAAGTAATATTAAATGATTTCTAACAACAGCCTCTAACAACATGCTTTGTCCGCTGGTTTCCTTGTTCTGGCGCAAAGTGGGCGATAAACAAAAGAGACGGACTCGTGACAGCAAAGCCGATCAGCTGATCATTGATCAGTTTCATCATTGAAATAGCAACAGGAGTGGGAGGGAGAGAGAAGAGGCAGTCGCTCCATATATAACTCCCTCAGAGATGAAATGCCGGTTTGGTAGCGAGGCTCCAAATGCTGAACCAGACCGCCGACAGGTCTCGCACGCCACAGCCGCTCTACCACGTGAAGCATACTGCTCCGACGGGCTAAGGTTATGAGCTGAGTTATGCTATGTCGCAAGTTTTGTGAGGTGCTTTCGTTATATTTAAGGGATCGGATTACATGTTTTATTTCTCTCTGATATCCGATCCAGTGATTTAGGTCAGTATCGGACGCAGTATCAGACGGTTCATCTCTAGTTGATATAATAAATATTTTTGGATCACTACAATACAGTGGATCCCCGGCTCACGAAGACCCCATTTAACGAATAAATCAAGTTACAAAGGCACTTAACAGGATTATTTCTGCCATTGGTACGACAAAATGCCAACGCAACGTAATCCACTGTCTGAGCCCAGAATGCCCAAAATGCTTTCCGAATCATGTGATAACCCCTTGGCTTTCGTACTTCCGTTTTGCTGTTCCACGTGAAAGATGTATTGTTGTTGCAGTGCGCTATTTCGTGAGCTTTTCGTTCGCATTTAGCATTTATCATTCATTCATAATGGGGCCGAAAATCCTTTCTGCAAGTGATTGGAGTGAAAAGAAGAAGCATAAAGTGCTCTCGATGGAAACAAAGAGAGAAATTATTGATAAATATGAGCGAGGTCCTCCTCCACCAAGAACTTTGTCTTCAGCCAGCATCGCCTCAATCAAAAGGCGATGGAAAAAGGTGCTTCAACGTATGAAAATTTTGACTTACGAAAGACCCTCTGGAACAAATTTATTTCATAAGTCTGGGTTCCACTGTTTATTTTTTTGTACCTTAAAGGTTTATGAAACATGTTTGTGTCACAGAATTCATTTATAGAGTTTTGAACCCAACAACCACAAACTTAAATGTTTTATTGACATTTTCTATGATTGACCAACACAAAGTAGGACATAACTCGAAAATGATAAATGGTTTTCAAAATTTTAAGCAAATAAAAATTTGAAATTGTGGAATACAATACATTGGTATTGTATATACATACATACAATAGTATAGGACATACATTAGGAGATATGTATATAAAGACTGTTATCTCACTCTGCTGTTTAGCTCTAGTTAGCTTTCTGATTTTAATAGTTTCTCCTAACATTCAGAAATCTATATGATCTGTTTCATAGAAAGTAGAAAACATTTCTACATCAGGAAATACAAACTTTACAAAGTTCTTTAAAGGATGTTAAGGTTCAAAAGTTGGAGAAAAGGAGTATGGAGGGCTCTCACGCAAAAACAACTCTGGTCCACGAGGTATGATCAAAGCGAAGATTTATTGGTTACATGCATGGAGTTCAGCACTGTGAGATACAGCATTGAACTGTCTTACAATAGTCAGAACAAAGACTTTATAGGGGTGAAATAGTTCAGCCCCTCTTTCTGTTGTCAGGCAGATCCAGTACAGCATACGTCAATCCAAAACCACAAACGTTCAGTTAACTTTGACACAGTTTAAAAGAACATCGCGTCTCGTCTCCATCCAGGTGTCGTCCCACAAGCTCGCTCTTATCTCTATGACATCTGGTATCTTCCTGGAACAAACTGACAGTCTCGGCACAATTTGCAATTACAGCAAAACACATCTTGACTTCTAACCTACTAAAATGATTCTACTACTGTGTAAGTGTGTGTGTGTGTGCATGTGTGTGTGTGTGTGTGCTGTGTATGTGTCATGACCTCTCCTGCACCCCGCCTCACCTCACACCTTCAGTCATCTTGAGACATGAGGCCCGCACGTACACAACTGAAACTGTATGTGTAATTTCTAGACTAAATGTCACACTCAAATGATGCTTCTAAAATATGAACTAGACTACTTAACTCTTAAAACTTAAAACTTAACTCTAAAGAATCTAAGTAATAAAGGATAATAACATAACTCGAGAAATATGTCATGTAAGCAGGTGTGTTGCAATTCCTTTCAGAGCTCCTGTCATCCTCACCATGGCTGATCATAACGTCTGCCAAGAGTTTCTGACCTTCACTTGACCAGGAGCCACAGCTCCTTTAATAAGCACAAATGCAATCACGTATAAAAGATTAAAATCATTTTCATTATGAAGGGGTTTTCCCCAAACTGCCAATCTGT
Organism: Pelmatolapia mariae; assembly: GCF_036321145.2. Classification (NCBI taxonomy): domain Eukaryota; kingdom Metazoa; phylum Chordata; class Actinopteri; order Cichliformes; family Cichlidae; genus Pelmatolapia; species Pelmatolapia mariae. The sequence goes on along the minus strand of NC_086229.1, from coordinate 7,061,636 downwards.
TTGCTCCTGTCACTTACAGTCTAACTATTGAAAATTACTATGAACAGCATGTTTTTTTTGGAAGTTGCAAATTAAATACTGACCAGGGCATTTTATCTAACCCGACAAGGAGTAAAATCATCAGTTTAGATGGTGCTGTATGAAAGAAAAATGTAGGAAACTAAACAGAAGAAAGAGGAAGATAAATACAAATTTATCATAAACCAGTGATACACTCCAGGGCCTGATCAACCCTGGCAGGGCCTCCTTGGATGAGGGTGTCTAGTGATAATGAGCAAAACACCTGATCAACCCAAGGTCCACTACTGACGATGTGTCACAAATTTAAAATGGTAATCTAGATCGATCTCTAATCCCTAAACCTAACCAAGGAAGGAAAATGGCAGATTAGCCTGGGTAAAAGACCGAAAGTTGAGGCACACAACGTCGTGTGCTGCTGGCAAAGTTTCTGGGCTGCCTTTCCTCATAACAGCCATCCCTCAAAAGTCTCTACATCTGATGCAATGCGTTATCAGGGACTGTAACATCTAGTCCTTTAACTGAATCTCTGTGTAAACTTGGAGCACTTTAAAACATCCTCCTGTGAACTGTGTGTGAACACTTACAGCTGAAAGATAAACTGCTGCTCACTGAAGCATTTCTAAGATAAAGGACAGCAATGAAACAATGATCAGGTCTCCAAAGTGTTTCTACACTGAGAGGTTTCATTGTTGATCCACTTCATGTGAACTCTTCTGCTTTGGATAAGAGTTTTACACAGTCAGAGAAACAAATTTCTCCAGTTCAACAAAGAGTTTGAGCCGCAGACTCTGAGTGAGTCTTAGAGTCAAACACAGTGAGCTCAGACAGCTGATTGGTGCTGATTAAAGCTGTCAGCTGATGTTTCAGTATCACTCTTAATTAAAGTCTCTTCAGTTCAAACTAAGCAACATCGTCGAACAGTGCGTCGAGTACCGGCAACAACTCGCCATCAATTTTGTCGACCTCAAGAAGGCCTTCGATAGCATCCACCATCTCTTTGGCAGATCCTTCGCTTGTACGGTGTCCCTACCATCTTCATTAACATCTTCAAGGACCTGTACTTGCGATCATGCTGTTGCGTTAAGACCGGAAATGGTCACACCGACTTCTTCAAAATCACCACCGGCGTCAGGCAGGGCTGCATCCTGTCACCTCTACTTTTTCTCATTGCCCTCGACTACGTCATGCGGCGAGCCGGTGCCCATACAGAACCTGGCATCCATTGGTCTGATCAAGACCGTCTTGGCGACCTTGATTTCGCTGACGACATTGCCTTACGTGAGGAAGACGAGCTGAAGCTACAGCAAGGAATGACCAATCTAAGAAGAGAAGCTGGCAAGATTGGCCTGAGGATCAGCTCTGAAAAGTCAAAGATCATGCATGTCAGCTCCAAGGACCCACGGCGAGGGATCTACATCGGAACACAGCAGCTAGAAGAAGTGGAGAAATTCACCAACCTCGGTAGCGTGATTTCCCACGATGGCGATGCGGAGGTGGATGTTAAATGGCGCATTGGAAAGGCAGCTGCAGTATTTCGGAGGATGAACAAGATCTGGTCCTCCCCGACCATCTCCCTCAAGATCAAACTCCACTTCTTTAATTCAATCGTGATCCCAACCGCCATTTATGCCAGCGAGACTTGGAAGGTGTCGGCCTGCATCAACACCAAGCTCGATGTCTTTCAGCAGCGATGTCTTCGCCGGATTCTGAGGATCCGCTACATCGACCGCATCACCAACGAGGAGATCCTGCGAAGGAGTGGCACAGTTGAACTTCACAACATCGTTGCATGCAAAAGGCTCCGACTGGCTGGCCATATCCTCCGCATGGATGATGCACAAATTCCAAAAACAGCGATGCGCTGGCAACCCCTGGGTGTTAAAAGACCACGAGGACGTCCCTGCAACACCTGGCGAAGGTCATTCCATCAAGACCTAAAGACATTGAATATATCGTTGGAAGAAGCTGAAACCCGGGCACAAGATCGAGCCTGGTGGTGTTCGTTTGCCGCCCGATATGCCACATAAAGCATGGGAGGATTTAAGTCTAAGTAAGTCTAAGTCTAAGTAAGTCAGTTCAAACTGAGGAGAAAAACAGTCCAAATGGATTAAACATGTGAGTCATACATCTCCAGGAATGAAGTCAGAGCCTGCAGGAGCTTTAAATTCATCATTTTTCCTTAGACTGTTTGAATTCAGTGTGTCAGAGAAACAGAAACATGGAGGTGTGTTCATGACAGCGTCTGAATCCTGATGTCAGAGAGAAACTTTAGATTATTCAGCAGAGCTGATGTGGGACTGAGATCTGCATCAACATGAAAGTTACATGTATGAAGTTCACATGGTAAACTAGGACAGTCACAGATATCATGTGTGGACATCATGTGATCCTAAAGTGTCTTAATGGCCATAAAAGAGCTTTAACTCATACTGAGGTCGGAGTTTGCAGTGAGCTGACTGTATTACACTCAGAGCTGTTCGTAATGTTCAGTCAGTTTCTTGCGTTTTGTGTTTTGTTATCGGAATGTCTTAAATTTCTAAGTCAGCAGGTGAGATCAGGTTTCTGTGATCCCTGCTCTGGATCATGTGACCTTTTTTCTAGGTTACATGACAGGTCAGAGGTCAGCGACTGTAACTCAGTTACTTCTGTTAATGTGAACTCACGGAGTGTTTGTGATTTACCTCTCAGACTGACTGAAGTCCACAAGAAGATGATGATGGAGAAAGAGGAGGACAGAGCAGAGTCTGCAGGATCCAGCTGTGAAAGTGACGACTCCAGAGATAATCCTCCATACTTCTGTGATGAACCTAGAGCAATGAGGTCAGAGAGCTGAACTCACTGAGTAACAGAAATAATTCTGCACTGACATTATAATTAGAGTTGATTCTGGTTAATTTTCTGACTGTGTTTGTGAGCTGAGAGGAAATGAAAATGAATTTCTAACAAAAATCAGTTTTGTCCAGTTTTCTTGTAAAAAGCTGAACTCTAATCTAAGAGGATGTTACTGACAGGAAACAGCTGCATTGTCTGCAGTCTGTGTGATCACAGCTGCTTCAATCATGTTTGTGTCTGCAGAGGTCAGAGGTCACAGTCTGCAGGGTCCAGCTGTCCATCTGTGAGGAGTGACGTGTCCAAAGGAAACCCTCCACTCTTCAGTGCTGAACCTGGACCAACGAGGTCAGAGAGCTGTGATGACTCCTTTACATGTTTGTGTTTCCTGGATAAATCTGACCTGAAACATCCTCAGATTGTTACAAAGATTCATTAAAAAGAAAACAATGAAAGAGAAAAGATCCAAATGTTAGACTTGGTCATTTGCTGTTTGAGGACAGTGATGCTCATATCTGTGGGGAAAGTGTGACCTGAGTGGGTTCATGTTTGTCTTTAAAGAGCTGCTCTGATTCTCTTTGTGTCTGATCTGTTAAACAGTCTGAGAGGTCACACAGAGACCCAGCAGCTAAAGCCTGGATCATACTGGCTGCTGTTACTCCATCAGGACAACACTGAACCACAGTGCTGTTCATGGAAATCAATCAGTGCAACTTTACACTTTATTACTAAAAGTACTGACTCGTCTGCCTTCACACATGTAAACTTGAGTGTCATCATACTCTGAATCCACAGAATTTAATATGATGTCAGCCAAGTGTTGATGGCAACTTTATTTTTGGCACAATGACGTCATACAAGTGCTGTTGCCCTGGCAACCACGAAACCTATAGTCGTCAATCAGATTGTCAGATGGAGAAGCGTGATTGGTCCAGAGAACATGTCTCCACTGCTCTAGAGTCTAGTGGCCGTGTACTTTACACCACTGCACCGTCATGCTTGGGCTTGGGTGCAGCTGGTCACCATGGAAACCCATTTAATGAAGCTCTGTTCATGAGCTCATCTGAAGGCCAAATGAAGTCGTGATTGGCTCTGCAGAAACTGCACTTCATCATCCACTGAGCCCACTCTGTGATTTCCACTTCATGGCTGAGCTGCTGTCATTCCCAGTCACTTCCACTCTGTTATAATCCCACTAACAGCAGACTGTGGAATATTTAGTAGTGAGGTCATATCACAGCTGGACTTGATGCACTCATAGCATCCTGTCACAGCCCCACACTGGACTTCACTGAGCTCCCGAGAGCGAGCCATTCTTTCACAGATATTTGTAGAGGCAGTATCCTCCTGCAAATCGAAGCAAAAAGAATCTTCCCATAAAACCTTTCTTGTGATTTCCTGCCTATTTGCAGCTAAAGGAGACCACCAAAAATATGAGATATCAATGGAAAGCCCATGATGTATCTATCTAGCACATCAGGTGTTAGTAGGGCAGCTTGAATAACTCAAAAGATATAGAGCAAAAACAAATGTCCTTTACAGAGAACATAAATGAATAGGCCGGTTCTCACGAGGATATTGTGTCTATGAAGTAAGTGTCAGGAGAAAGTAAGACAGACACAACGCAAACAAGTGGTTGTTCCAAAGAACATCAAAGAAAAGTAAGAAAATGTTTTAGAAGCATCAAACTGACGGGAACGATCAGCAGTTGAAAAAATGTTTAGTTGCTGTACAAAGTTGTCACAGCAGATTCTGTCAGCAATGTTTCACATATTTCTTTGATCTTATAGATGGATCGTACTGCAATGAATGATCACCTGAAACAGGTTTTCTTTTTCTTCCTGGATACGACTCATTTAAAAACTATATTAAAGTCATGGAAGTCTTGAAAAAGTCATGAAAAAACCATTTGGACAAACATGGAAACAATGTGTCATGTTGTCCTGTGAGAATAAGTTTCCTAACATAGCATTTAAAGTCTGTAGTTCTAAATCAAAATCAAAAGTACTAAATCAAATTTAACACAGGTTTGTAATGACGCTAATTCAGTTTACAATAGGGTTCATTCGCTCGGTCAGCAGGTGGCGGTATCCTCAACCACTGGGGAGTAAACTGCCATTAAACGATCAGAAGAAGAAGAAAACCCCTGCACATGCGCAGCACGGATCGGGTAGACCCGATTTGTACGGTCCGACTTTACACATGCGCAGTAAGGATCGGGGAGTCCTGATCCGTAACTATCTTTTTATTTTTTTGTTTTTGTCTACATTATATATTAAATGTTTCATTATTGCAAACATTTTAAGAGACACTTATTATTCTTAACATCTTAACAGATACTCTGACCCGTAATGTTTGCAATAATGAAACATTTCAATATAATGTAGACAAAAAAATAAAAAGATAGTTACGGATCAGGACTCCCCGATCCTGCACTTTTGCAAATATGTGATATCTTAATAAACCAAGCAAATATTTGAAGTTTACACAGCTACTTTCTCGCCTGAAAATATGTTAAAAGTTTATTTTGTGCCCCAGAAAGATTGATAAGAGTAATTTTAAAACTTAGTAGTGGCCACCATTGTTGAAAACTGAAATTGGCTGGGCCGCTCTATGAATTCTGGGATATGGTGGGCCACAAAAGACACACCTGACCCATCCTTCAAATGCTGGGAAATGAAGGACGCATTTGTCGGCCGCATTTGAAGGAGTCGACGAATTGGGACAGCCTTTGTCACCTGGCTGTGACGTAATCGGCCTTCAAATGCGGCTTCCGAAGAATGCAGCCGACGTTTTGGGACACAGCTTATGTTTCTGTTGCAGATATGCTAATAATGCATATCATATATGCTAATAATGCATATTAAAGGCTGCATAACTAATGCTCAGCTGGAACAAGAACTACATGTTGTGCTGTTCATTAATAAAGAAGCAGCAAAGACAAAGATGTTTGGACTTGTGTGTGTTTGATCCTGCAGCTGGAGCAGCTGTCAGAAACCACATCTGTAATGTAGCACCGAGTACAGTCTGACTGACAGCTGGGACACTTTTTACATTCATTCATGTTTTAGCTGCTTAGAGTTTATGCTGGAGGGGAACCTGCTCACCTTGGATATGTTTCTTTAACTAATCAGTTACTTCTTGAAAATGAACTAAACCAAGGTAATCTGCACACTGACTGGAAAACATGAAGAATATAAGCAGCACCCTCTGATGGAAGGCTTTTATTGTAAAATCTTTGCAGGAAGTGTGTATTCATAGCAAACTGCAGGCAGATCACTGAGTGTTTAATAAGACAGGCAGACAGGAAAAGCAGCTCATTAGTGTTGATGAAATCAATGAAGCATCAATTTGTTTCCAGACTGAACGCTGCCTTTAAACAGAAAAGTGTCTCCACGTTTACTCTGTGACCATCACAACTTCTGCACCATCTTTTACATTTGAATAGTTTTTAGCAAAAGTTTTAGTGATGAAGAAATGTGTTCACAGGAAGAGGAAGAGGAGTGGTGTTTGTGAGGAGGAGCAGCTGTCCTGCTGTTCTTTGTGTCAGGACGTCCTGAAGGATCCAGTTTCTACCGGCTGTGGACACTGGTTCTGCAGACAGTGCATCTCCTCATACTGGGACCACTCTGCTTCATCAGGAGACTCCTCCTGTCCCCAGTGTGGAGAAAGATCCAGAACCAGAGCTGGACTGCAGACAGCCAGTCAGAGCAGCTGTGTACAAAGTAAAACTGAACATCTGTCTGCTGATGGACTCATTTCTGGAAACTGGACTTCTTGTTGTGTTGTTCAGACACTGAAGAGTTTTCTTTCTGTTTTTCTTTCTTTCAGCAGATGTTGGTCTGCAGGAGGTTTTACATGAACATAAGATCAGTCTGAGGAGGAGATGTGAACATGTGACTGAAGCAAGTGATGAAACAGGAAGTAGAACCCTCCTCAACAGGATCTACACTGAGCTCTACATCACAGAGGGACAGAGTGAAGAGGTTCATACCCAACATGAGGTGAGGCAGCTGGAGACAGCTTCCAAGATGGACGCCCTCCATGACGCTCCAATCAGGTGCCAGGACATCTTTAAAGCCTTCTCTGACCAACAGAGACCCATCAGAGTGGTTCTGACCAATGGCGTGGCTGGTGTTGGAAAAACCTTCTCAGTGCAGAAGTTCACTCTGGACTGGGCAGAGGGCTTGGAGAACCAACATGTCAGTGTGGTGGTTCTGCTTTCATTCAGGGAGCTGAACCTGATCAGAGATGAGCAGTACAGTCTTCTGGAGCTGCTCCATGTTTTCCATCCAACATTACAGAAGGTCACAGCAGAGAAGCTGGCTGTCTCTCAGCTTTTGTTCATCTTTGACGGCTTGGATGAAAGCAGACTTTCATTGGATTTCACCAACAGGAAGCTGCTGTCTGATGTCACACAGAAGTCATCAGTCAGCCAGCTGCTGACAAACCTCATCCAGGGGAATCTGCTTCCCTCGGCTCTCGTCTGGATAACTTCCCGACCTGCAGCAGCCAATCAGATCCCTCCTACATGTGTTGACAGGCTAACAGAAGTACGAGGCTTCACTGAAGCCCAGAAGGAGGAGTACTTCAGGGGGAGGTTCAGTGATGAAAAGCTGTCCAGCAGAATCATCTCCCACATGAAGACATCCAGGAGCCTCCACATCATGTGTAGCATCCCAGTCTTCTGCTGGATCACTGCTACAGTTCTGGAGCACATGTTGACTACAGAGCAGAGAGGAGAGCTTCCCAAGACCCTGACTGACATGTACTCACACTTCCTGCTGGTTCAGACAAAGAGGAAGAAGAACAAGTACCATGAGGGACATGAGACGAGTCCACAGGAGCTGACGGAGGCGGACAGGGAAGTTCTTCTGAAGCTGGGGAGGCTAGCGTTTGAACATCTGGAGAAAGGAAACATCATGTTCTACCAAGAAGACCTGGTGCAGTGTGGTCTGGATGTCACAGAGGCCTTGGTGTACTCAGGAGTTTGTACAGAGATCTTCAAAAGAGAGTGTGTGATCTTCCAGAAACCAGTCTACTGCTTTGTTCATCTGAGCATCCAGGAGTTTCTGGCTGCTATCTACATGTTCCACTGTTTCACGAACAGAAAGACAAAGGTGCTGGAGGACCTCCTGGGACAAATTCATTGGAAATCATCTCTGGATGATTTCCTGAGCAGAGTGATATATAAATCCCTCCAGAGTAAAAATGGCCACCTGGACCTGTTTGTTCGATTCCTTCATGGCCTCTGTCTGGAGTCCAACCAGAGACTCTTAGGAAGTCTGCTGGGTCAGACAGAGAACAGTCCAGAAACCATCCAGATCGTCATCAGCAACCTGAAGAAGATGAACAGTGATGAAATCTCTCCTGACAGAAGCATCAACATCTTCTACTGTCTGATGGAGATGAACGACCTCTCAGTACATCAGGAGATCCAAGAGTTCCTGAAGTCAGAGAACAGATCAGAGAGGTTTCTCTCTGAGATCCAGTGCTCAGCTCTGGCCTTCATGCTGCAGATGTCAGAGGTGGTTTTGGATGAGTTGGACCTGCAGAAGTACAACACATCAAAACGGGGACGACTGAGACTGATTCCAGCTGTGAGGAACTGCAGAAAGGCTCTGTGAGTCCAGATGTGTTCATTAACATCATTAATTAGTATAGATTACTGTAGATCAGTAGTTTAGTTCTTCAGATATACACAGAACTAAACGACTCTCATTAGTTTGAGTTTCTCAGATAAAATGTGTGTGTGCACCTGTGTGTTGTAGACTCACATCTGCATGTAGTACCTGTGTTGTGTCATTAGGGGGCAGTATTTTAAATCTTAGAGACTTAGACTTAGAGCTTTTTATTGTCATTGTGCAGTTTCTTGCACAGCGAAATTGGGTAGCTGGACCACAAAGGTGCTAAAGTAAGAAAAAGAGAAACCAATATACATCGAAGGTGGAAAAATAAATAAATAAATAATAAAATAAAGTAAATAAAAAGCAGTGTATATATATATATACATGTGTGAGTGGATACACTATAGAAACATTGTAACAGACTGGGACCAAAATAATTGCACTTGAGCCAAAAATATTGCACAGAACATGGAAGAACTAAGATATTGCACATAGATGATCAACAGCAGTGTCAGGGTGGATGTGCTGGGGAAGTCTTTACACACTCTTAGTTTGCATTAAGAGTTCTGACAGCCCACGGGAAGAAGCTGTTCTTTAGTCTGTTGGTTTTGCACCTGATGGATCTGAGCCTTTTTCCAGAAGGCTCTGCTGCTGTTGTTGGTCATTCAGACACTCCTGTTAGAGAGAAGACAGAAATAAGAATCTATGAAGAGCTTCTTTGTAGTGAAGTGAACTCTGATGTTACAAACAGAGACAAATATCCAGAGCAGTCACTATCTGAGCTTCTCCTCTGACTACAGACAGAACTACAGACACAGAGTTTATTGGCATAAACATGATGAGTGAGGATGAAGGTGCTGAGGAAGACTCTGGTTTAGTGTGATTAAAGTGTGATGTCTTGATGAGTGACAGTGCTGTGGTTCAGAGTGAGGGCTCAGAGGTGAACCAGCTGTGCTGCCAACAATGGGACAAACTGAGTGAGAAGACCCTGCTGACATCTGGACTGAACTTGTGTCAAATCTGTGAGCTAACGCTGATGTCACAGCAGCTCATGGATTCACTCTCATTCCTGCTGCTGCTCCTAATGACCAATGTCTGACTTCATGTCCTCATTAATAACAGAGCTGATTGGTCAGTGTTTGGTTGTTGCTGCTGAAATGTCGTCCCTGTTTTCTGCTGATGGAATTCACTGCTGTGTTTCTGGCTGCTGCTTACATCCCCGAGCTAACTTCCCGGCAAACGTCATGATGTCATCAGTGCTTTATAGACGGTGGGAGGTTCATGTTGTAACCACAAAATGTTTGTGTCTGTACACTGCAACCTTCCACACCATCCTTTATTGTACAGACTCAACACAAAGCAGCTCCATGGATCCCAAATCCAAGAGTGGACAACAGATTTGAAGTGTGTCACATCCATGTAGTCACAGCTGTTTCCACCATGTTTCCACTGATATTAGTCCTGTTCAATGACACGTTTCATATTAGTGAATATGTTCCTTAGAACGTTCACTGACATGTTTAAGTGTCCTGCTGGAAATCACTCAAATCATCCATGAAATCCATGAAAATCCTCTTAGTGTTTCTAACTTCACCCTCTGTCCTCTCTCTCTCTCCATCCTCCTCACTGCTGCTTTCACTGATAATCACACAAACATCGTATTCATAGGGCTGGGCGATGTGGCCTAAAATTCATAGCGTGGTATAGTTTGAAGCACGTGCGGTAACGATATATATGGCGATATATTATTTTTTTCTGTATACGTATTTTCCACACTAAGGCTTAAAATCCTTTAATTTTCTCAAAAATCGAGAGTGTGCCTTATATATGAATTCTGGTTGTGCTTACTGACCTCAAACCGTATTTATTACATTTAACAGAGTTAGAAGTTTACAGGAAGTTAGCTCGCTAGTTTCCACCTAAACATGACATACCATGTTCTGACTGAGATATTTTTGAAACTAATTCAAACGTACAGCTCTGCTATCACTTCCAACATAAATGAAGACAGAAAACTAAACAGCAGTGACGTTTGTAGGGTTACTGAAGTTGGACTACCTGGTATATAATGTTGTGCTACGTGATTGCTAGCAAAACAGCCATGTTAGCATAACATTAGCACAGTGAAGCTGGAGGATGAACGCTAACTTTTTTTCCACTCGATAAAAGTTAATGTGAGGGATTCTGGTGGTCAGGGACAAATGCAATCGCATAGCAGGATGCTGTACACGGGCCAAACTGAGCAGCTGCGAGAGAATTCAACATTAATGAATCAATGTTACAGAAGTGGAGGAAGCGCAGTTTTTGGCTTTCCCCATATTTCAAAAGTGTTTCATCTCTTTGCTATGACTGTCACCCAGCATAATTTGCAGATGATAATGGTTGTAGCCGCTGCGATGCTTTCGACCAATACAGGCACAGCTTGATGACATCATCAACATGCGCTATCGCGTTATAGTCAAAATCTCTATCGTTGGCCAAATTTTATATCATTTCTATCGTATATCATTTATATCGTCCACCCCTACGTATTGTTAAAGTTCATTTTAAGGAGAGAGAGATGGTGGAGATCAGAATAACACACTGACCCTGTCAGGTGGAGTCAAGCGATGATTTTAATGAACACACGCGTGGGAGATGCACCCTGCAGAACATCAGAGGTGGATCTCTCAAACAATGAACAAAACAAAGGTTTTATAGGGTCGGGGTAATACAACGCCCCTTCATGCATTAAGCAGATACAATACTTGCATACGTCAAATCAAAACCACAATGACTTTTAACACAGTTTGAAAAGATCATAGTCTCGTCTCGACAGCAGGTGCGTTTTGTTGCCACCGGACGCTCGCTCATCATCTGGAACAAACTGTCACGTACGCAGGCACAATTTTGCAGCAAAACATAATTAAACTTTCACCTATAAATAAGTCTATCTAAGATGTGTGTGTATGTGTGTGTCAGCCTCTGCTTGCACTCTGTTTCACCTCTCACCTCACCAGCTAGACCTTATAACCTTTCCACTCAACAGAAGGCCAGCACGTACACAACTGAAACTATATGTGTAATATATCGAATACATGTTTTAATCAAGAACCTCTACTAAAGCTTAATCAAAGATATAAATGAATAAAAGCTAATAAAGAATAAACTGGTGAGAGTCTCCTGAGACTCTGCTTTCGGTTTCATTTCCTGCAAAGCATACTCTGCAAACCTGCAGTTTCCTGTCAGCCTGCAACCCAGTCTTTCACCCACTGACCCTGGACTTCAGTGTAAGAGTATAAAAAGATTCAAAAGCGTTTAGGATTATAGATTCAACTCCACAGTTTAAAGTGGTTCTTACTGCTCCTATACTAAAGACTAATATGATACCACTATGTTTGAACATCTGAATGCAATATCAAAACTGTTATTAATGAAATAGTAATGATGATTATAAAAAATAGCAGCAAATAATAGCAGCAAAATATCCCTGTACTCTACAGTATTCGGCAACAAAATAACACAATAATATCATCTGATGATCATTATTAGAAGAGCAGGATCCATATTTGATATCAGAGTAAAACACTGCTTGGTTATGTGCAGTCATCATCAGTGACTTTGGGTCAAACAGAAGCTCTCTGATTGGTTTCTGACCTTGCTCACCTGTCCACTCCCACCTGTTTGTGTTTGCTCTCTCTTTGCTGTCTCCATCCTCTCTCTCCTTTCTCTCCCTCTCTGTCTTTGTACCATCACTCAGGTCCAATGGAAACAGTAACATTTACAAACCAATCAAAGACAAACTGATCCATGTCAGGTTATAACAATATTCAAAGTGAATACAGGCTGCTGCTGGACACAGACAGGTAACATCATTGTATAAAAGGCTCTGGGATTTTATGTCTATGTTCTGCAATATTGTGCGGGGTGGAGCCGTAGGAAATGACGTAGGCAGAAACTGGGGGGGGGGGGGGGGGTAGTGCGCTGCTGCTCGAGATGGGGAGATTGTTTTCCGTGTTAGTTCTGTTTACCTCGTAAGCTGTGTTCCTGGTTGCCATCCTTCACTGTGATGCTCCGAGTGTTAAGTTCATGACTGGAAGTAAGTGTCCTTAAACATGTTTATTTTCCGATCCTGATGTTTGCCGCGGCTTTAGTTACTTTCTACCGCATTATAGCAGCAAGTTTTCATCTCGTGACTAGAGGCATGCGCCGCTGGCCGCCGCCATTATGTAGTAATTTTATTCGGCCACACGATGGCGCCAAAGTCCTTATGTTCACAGTTAGAGTGGATGTTTCAGCTATGTATGATATTCCCACTGTGTTTAATTGTGTCTTTTCTGTGTTTAGAGCAAGAGATGTAAGATTGGCAGAGTTCAAATCATATATGTTATGTTATGTGTATATTCAGATGGATGTGTTGGTTTATTTCATTTACTACTTTATGTTTATCTTAGTGAAGCTGTTTCTGTATATATTTATATACTCATGGCAATTTGTTTGTTACCACATACTGCTGGCAACACTGAGCATCTAGGTGGCAATAAAACTGCTGGTGGTGACTTCCAGCAAAGTGGAAGCCTGTTGTCCTCCTTCCTGTATCCTGACCGATACACCATCTTGTTAACTGCTGAACCTAAAAGAACTAGCCCTCAGCAAGTACTTCTTAATAATTGGTCCTCCGAGCCAGAGAGCAGTTATCTAGATGGAGCCAGATGGAGCGACATGTCCTGATGTAAGGCCTAAACGCCACACACGGCGACCGAGCCGGTTTGAGGACTTTGAGGTTAACTACACAGGCCACCCCTTTAGGGAAATGCTGCAGTGGGACACCCCACAGCCTCACACAAGAAGCGGGAGAGTTCAGCCTCAGTATAGTCATACGCCACCCCTCTACACCGACAGGGATGGGATGTATTACAATACACCCCCTCCACAAGATGTGGACCTTAATAGGAGCCTCTCACCTGAATTTGCACCTTCCAATTGGCCAGGGTCTTCAATACACCCAGTTCATACAGAATTCAGAGCCTTGCAGGCCGAAAGAGAGAGGCTACTCCAGTCACAGCAAGTTTTACAGGACGGCCTCAGAGAACTGAAGGAGGCAAAGAGTGACCTCAGAGAGCTGATTGAAGTGGCTCGCCTGCTGAGGAGGGATATGGCTCAGCTGACTGCCTCACAGTATAGCACCAGTCAGCCCCCCAAGTGCAGTTCAGGAGAGGTATATACCACCCCTCAGACAATGCCACAAGAGGAGGATGAGGAGGTGTGGCCCGACCCACCACCATGGCCTGAACCGGTGGAAGAGTTGCACACAGGATTTTCCCAAATGAAGGTTGACGAACAATTCTCTGATGATGGTGTACAGTACCACCCTCTACCCCGCACAGCGTATTTTGCTGGTGAGCCTTCGCTGCCAAGTCAACGCTGCACCCCATATCAGGACCCTGTGGGTAAGGATGGAAACACGTTTCATGCCCCTCCACAACAATCTGTGCCACCCGCCTGCTGGGCACCAAGTAAGACAGGGTTTCTCCCAACCAAGCCTGTTCCAGCCAGTTCCCCCAGTCAGGTCACTGGAGTAACCAGTGGGCACTGCAATAACTCATCTGCTCCTCTTCCAGCTGAGCTAGTGTACAGGGGGCCCAAACCAACCATTCCAAGGTTCATTCATTCTGATCCCTCTGAGTTTGCTAGGCTCCGCATGGCTTTAGAGAACCTACTCCCTCCTAATACTACTGAGCTCTTCAAGTATCAGATACTTGTGGACCACCTCAAGCTAGATGAAGCTCGACTTATCGCTGATGCTTACCTGAACTCACCTAAGCCTTATACTGACACCATGGCAGCCCTCCACGACAAATTTGGACAACCTCATCAGCTCGCCTTGAGAAAGATAGCAAGTGTTCTACATGGTCCTGAAATAAGGCGAGGTGACACAGTAGCCTTCCAAAGGTTCTCCCTTCAGGTGCAGTCACTTGTTGGGCTGTTACAAACATTAGGACTGGAAGGAGAAGTGGAGTTGAGCTGTGGGTCCCACGTTGCCCGTCTAATAAGTAAGCTTCCTGCCGAACAGAGAGCTGATTTTCGTCGACACCAGTTCAAGCAGCCTGGGAGCACCTACACTCTGTACGACCTATCTGCATGGCTTCGTCAGGAGTCCTGGTGTCAAGGCTTTGACAGCCAAGCAGGCGTAAGAAGCCTAAGAGAAAGGAGCAGTGTAAAGGCTGAGGCCCGTCCAGGCCGACAAACCGTGACAGTCCTACATACCAAAACGGGCCATCAGAACACACCTTCCCACCAGCGAAGGAGTCGAGCTAGAGGGAAGGTCAAGAGCAAAGCCTACTGTGCCTACTGTGAGAGCACAGAACACTATTTTAGCCAATGTGATGATGTAGCCAAGCTCTCCAAAGAGGAAATAAAGGACTGGATACAGGTCAATAAACGATGCTGGCGCTGTGCCCGAACTCATTTAGCTGCTCAGTGCACGCTAAAGAAACCCTGCAGCCTGTGCCAGGGCAAACATCTGCTGGATCTTCACAAGGTAAATGCCAGGACAGAAGGAAACAACACTGGCATGACTGCAAAGGAGGAAAGCTGCCTAACCAGTTCAGCTTTGGGCTCACTCTACCTTGATCGCCATGGAGCTGGCAATCGTGTCATGCTAAAGATTGTACCTGTGCTTTTGAGCCATGGAGAGCGGACTCTAGACACCTTTGCTATACTTGATGACGGTTCAGAGAGGACCATGTTGCTCTCCGCTGCTGCAAAGACTCTTGGTCTGACAGGCATCCCGGAGGATCTGCCGTTACGAACCGTCCGCCAAGATATCCAGATGCTACACGGACATACCGTATCCTTCAGCGTCTCTGCTGCTACCAACCCTGGATCCTACTACAAGATTCACGGAGCGTTCACAGCTGATCGTCTCAACTTAGCTCACCATACCTATCCTATCGTTTAGCTGAGAAGGAAGTACAAATACCTGCATGGGATTCCGGTCCCAGCCCTGAAGGAAGCCAAGCCTCTGCTCCTTATTGGTTCAGACCAGCCACACCTGATCACCCCCATAGAACCAGTCCACCTCGGCCCACCTGGGTGCCCAGCAGCAGTCCACACCCGGCTTGGCTGGACCCTTCAAGGGCCAAGTCTTTTCATGGGGCGGCAGACCCAGCCTGTCCTATCCCTGTATACATCGGCCCAATCAGACGATTTGCTCAAGCATGTGGAGCGGCTCTGGCAGGTGGATGTGGTGCCTTACCGATCCGAGAAGGAGGTCACTCGGTCGAAACAGGATCAGCAGGCTGTGGCCATGCTCGAGGCCTGAACAACTCGCAGGATGGTCGATGGAGTCTTCAGGCATGCTACACCTCTACTCCGTCACCTACAGATGCCGCCATTGAATGCACCAAGGGAATCAGTCATGCCCAGGCTTCGAAGTACAGAAAGGCGCCTGTTAAAGGATCCAAGTCAGGCCGATGCCTACAGGGCAGAAATGCAGAAGCTGATCCAATCGGGAGCCGTGAAGGAAGTTACGCACGAGACTTCGCCCAAGGAAAACTGGTACATACCGCATCATCTTGTCAGTCATAACGGGAAGAATCGGCTGGTGTTTAACTGTTCCCATAAATACCTTGGACAGTCCCTGAACCAGTTCCTGTTGCCTAGCCCTACACTTGGAGCTTCCCTGCTGGGGGTGCTGGTCAGGTTTCGTGAACACCCCATAGCTGTGAGTGGAGACATCAAGGGGATGTTCCATCAGGTACTTTTCCTCCCTGAAGACCGGCCCCTGTTGAAGTTCCTGTGGCGGGACTTACAGGTGAATGAACCCCCTAGAATCTTCGAGTGGCAGGTCCTGCCATTTGGGACAACTTCAAGCCCCTGCTGTGCCACATTCGCCCTGCAGCGTCATGTGATGGAGCACACACAGCCTGACGACAGCCTGAGATTCTCCATCGAGAGGTGTTTCTACGTAGACAACTGCCTACAGAGTGTTGGCTCACCGGAAGAAGCTAGAGATCTGGTGGATCGGCTAAGAGAGTTGCTGCAATCAGCTGGCTTCGAGTTACGTACGTCAGTGGGCTTGCAATGATCCAAGTGTCCTGAGCCATTTGCCTCCAGAAGCTAGATCACAGAGTCTGGATCTGTGGCTAGCTGAGGACAAATCCAACCCGCTAGAGACCACGCTCGGGCTCAGCTGGGACTGGAATACCGACTCCTTGGGTTATAAGCACAGGCCCGTGTCCTATGAGATGCCAACCCTCAGAAACATCTATAGACTCCTAGCCTCACAGTACGACCCTTTGGGCTATCTGTTACCCTTCACCACTCGGGCCAAGCTCCTCCTCAGGCAGCTATGGGATAAGAAGCATGGTTGGGACGACTCGATACTCCCCTCCACCCTCCTGCAAGCTTGGTCTGACTGGGAAGCGGAGCTTCAGTTTTTACCTCACCTTACCTTCCCACGTGCCTCTGTTCCTGTCAGTGCTAACTCAAAGGGGGCCATCCGTGAGGTGCACATTTTTGCGGATGCTTCTGAGAAAGTTTATGGAGCGGTGTCTTATATGAGGACTGTAGAACAGGATGGGCAAGTTCACCTCACCTTCATCCTAGCTCACTCCCGTGTAGCCCCCAAACGAGCTCTCTCTATTCCCCGCCTAGAGCTCTGCGGAGCTTTGCTGGGGACGCAGCTGGCCAGTACCCTAAATAGGGAACTCACCTCAGCGATTGAAAGAACAGTCCTATGGTCTGATTCGACCACTGTTCTCACCTGGTTGAGCTCACAGTCCTGCCGCTACAAGGTTTTTGTAGGAGCCAGGGTAGCTGAGATACAGGAGATGACGGAACACTGTACCTGGCGCTACATAGACTCAGAGAGTAATCCAGCGGATGACCTGACAAGAGGGAAGGCTCTGGCCGAGCTCAAAGAGCCTAATCAGTGGTCTAATGGACCCCCCTTTCTGCTCAACAGTCCTGATACATGGCCAGAGAACCCGAGCTCTGAGCCCAGTAATGACGACCTTGAGCTCTGAAAGACCGTCTTCTGTGGAACCTCCATCACCTCCACACCTACCTGTCAGGATGGAATGGCATGCAAGACTTGGCAGGAGCTCTTGGAAGTTACTGTTAAAGAGCTTTGTGGTCAGGGGCTCTCGACTGCGCCACCTAGTGCCGAGGACTATCAGAATGCTGAACAGGTCATCCTTCGGCAGGCTCAACAGGAGTCATTTCCAGAGGAGTGCACATTGCTTTCAGAAAGGAAACCTGTCCCATCCAGAAGCCGCTTGCTTACCCTGGCACCTGAACTGGATACCTCAGCGGGCCTAATCAGAGTAGGGGGTTGTTTGCGACGCCTAGAAGGTCTTGACGGACCTATATTGCATCCGATTGTCCTGGATCCTTCACACCCTTTCACACGTCTGCTTATCCAGAAATATGATGTTGATCTGCATCATCCAGGGCCTGAACGGGTCTTCGCGGAGCTGAGGAGGTCTTATTGGATACTACGTGGAAGAGAGGCAATTCGCAAGTTACAGCGAACCTGTCCTGAGTGCCAGCGTTGGAGGGCACAACCCTCTGTACCCAAGATGGCTGACCTTCCAGCTGCTCAGCTTAGACTGTACAAACCAGCCTTTTACTCAACCGGTGTTGAATGTTTCGGGCCTATGCTTGTGAAGGTAGGAAGACGGCACGAGAAACGCTGGGGAATCATTTTTAAGTGTATGACGACGAGGGCGGTACATCTGGATCTCCTAAGTAGCTTAGACGCAGATGCGTTCCTCATGGCCCTGAGGCGATTCATAGCCAGAAGAGGGACACCGGCAGAGTTATGGTCTGACTGTGGGACCAATTTCAAAGGAGGGGAACGAGAACTCCGGGAAGCCTTTGCCAACATGTCAGACATTGCAAAGGAAGCTCGCCCATCAGAAGATCAGATTCCAGTTCAACCCCCCGGCAGCCCCACATTTTGGAGGTGTATGGGAGAGAGAGATCTGTTCGGTGAAGGCGGCTCTCCGCACCTGTGTGGGTTCCCAACCTCTTCATGAGGAGGTACTCCTTACAGTTCTGCTGTAGGTGGAATTGATCCTTAACGCAAAGCCCTTAGGCTACGTTTCCCCTGACGTGGCCGATGTGGACCCTGTGACACCTAATAGTCTCCTCATGGGACGGCCTGATGGATCACTACCCCAGGTGGTCTATCCAGAGACAGAGAACCTCAGTCGACAACGTTGGAGGCACTCACAGATTCTTGCTGATCAGTTCTGGGCAAGATTCATCAAGGAATACTTACCTGGCTTACAGGCGAGGCAGAAGTGGCAGTCAACTCCTCCTGAACTTCTGGACAAGGCAGTGGTTATGGTTGCAGATCCGCAACTGCCTCAAGCTTTGTGGCCAATAGGCCATGTGAGAAGAATAGCAAGTCGCCCCCTGGAACTGATTAGGGAGCCCTTTTGGGGGAGCAAATGTGTAACCACATTTGGGGGCGACTGTATAAAAGGCTCTGGGATTTTATGTCTATGTTCTGCAATATTGTGCGGGGTGGAGCCGTAGGAAATGACGTAGGCAGAAACTGGGGGGGGGGGGGGGGGGGGGGGGGGTAGTGCGCTGCTGCTCGAGATGGGGAGATTGTTTTCCGTGTTAGTTCTGTTTACCCCGTAATCTGTGTTCCTGGTTGCCATCCTTCACGGTGATGCTCCGAGTGTTAAGTTCATGACTGGAAGTAAGTGTCCTTAAACATGTTTATTTTCCGATCCTGATGTTTGCCGCGGCTTTAGTTACTTTCTACCGCATTATAGCAGCAAGTTTTCATCTCGTGACTAGAGGCATGCGCCGCTGGCCGCCGCCATTATGTAGTAATTTTATTCGGTCTTTTCTGTGTTTAGAGCAAGAGATGTAAGATTGGCAGAGTTCAAATCATATATGTTATGTTATTTGTATATTCAGATGGATGTGTTGATTTATTTCATTTACTACTTTATGTTTATCTTAGTGAAGCTGTTTCTGTATATATTTATATACTCATGGCAATTTGTTTGTTACCACAGACTGCTGGCAACACTGAGCATCTAGGTGGCAATAAAACTGCTGGTGGTGACTTCCAGCAAAGTGGAAGCCTGTTGTCCTCCTTCCTGTATCCTGACCGATACACCATCTTGTTAACTGCTGAACCTAAAAGAACTAGCCCTCAGCAAGTACTTCTCAATAATCATTTTGACTTGCTGTCAGCTGAATCTGGACTCATAAACACTGAAGCCTTAAACAGGAATACAAATCATTTTCTGCCAACTAGCGACACACCAGCAGATAATGGCTCAGAAAGCTAAAATGAGCCAATCATTTCTGTGTTTAGTTCCCCTGAAATCAGATCTGATATCAGCAGCTCTGAGTTCATTCATCATTATTGTCCAGTGATGAGATTTCTGCTCCGTTTGGTAACAGTCAGCAGGTTTTTCCTGCGTGTGGACGTGAACAGTCGTACCTGACAGCAGGTAGCAAACAGAGATCATCTTTCCAGCTGGAACTCTTCACTGAGCTGACCTCATTCAAAATGTTCTGGAGTCAAAACAGGAAACAGTTCAAATGTGTGTCTTCACTCTGACTCTGGATCAGATCTCAGTGACAGACTGTGGACATTATGGAAGCCTAAATGTGACACCATCTTCCTCCTTCATCTGCAGATTAAAGCCAAACAAAG
This sequence comes from Pelmatolapia mariae, assembly GCF_036321145.2. Lineage (NCBI taxonomy): Eukaryota > Metazoa > Chordata > Actinopteri > Cichliformes > Cichlidae > Pelmatolapia > Pelmatolapia mariae. The sequence continues at coordinate 7,041,488 of NC_086229.1, read as the reverse complement.
ATCCTCATTAAAAGTCTGCAGGTCTGAGAGAGACTCTATCATTGTGTCATGTCAAACACAGTAAGAGGAGCCGAAGCACAGCTGTGAAGAGCAGATGTTAATCAGATTATGACATCACTCTGTTTTGTCTTTATATACATTCAGTCTGTGTTTATAATGCAAATTTTCTACTTTTATAATAACACACTTTATATTTTCTATAATCACAGACTGACTCTGTGTGGACTCTCAGAGACTCACTGTGAAGTTGTGGCCTCAGCTCTGAAGTCCAACCCCTCCCATCTGACTGAGCTTGACATGAGTGAGAACAACCTGCAGGATTCAGCAGTGAAGCTTCTGTGTGCTGGACTGGAGAGTCCAAACTGTCGACTGGAGACTCTGAGGTGAGTTCACTGACTGCAGCTGTTGTTGTTTTTCTATATTTCAGATCTTTGTTGTTTGGAACTTTCTACAGTTCCTAAATGTTTAGGATGTGTCAGAATACAAATGTGAAGAAGTTTGAGTGCTTTCAAAAATCTTGTGTCTTTCCAAATGACTGCACAACAGTTTTTCCTTTTGGCTCCAAATAGAAGTGACAGAGTTGAGCAGGGTTTATTTAAAGGCTGACAGAAGTGGAGTGGTGACAGGGAGATGTTTGACAGGACAGTGTTTCAGCCTCCACAGGTTCATGCTGTGCTCCATCAGTCAGTGAAGATGAAGTCAGTGCTGATGAGGCTGTAGAGTGTGTGAGGGATGTGAATGAGGATGATGAAGATCTGATGATAGCAGATAAAAACAGGCTGCAGAGACTTTAAACCTGTGTGGAAACAAAGAGAGAGAAAAGAAAGACATAAATGTCAAAGCTAATAAAGGTGAAGTTAGGAGCTTGATGATGATGATGTTCATGGTATCAGAAGCTGATCTGGCTGCTACAGAGACAATCCACACAGCTGCTGTGGTGAGGTGTGTGTTAAAGCAGACAAACACAGAGCAGCCGAACACAGGCCCAAACATGACAACAAAGCAGGATTCAGGCTCTGTGAGAGGATTTCAAACAGAAGCTGGAGAAGAAAAAGGACTCTGTTGGAATGACTACAGAAAGAAGGCAGCTGAGACCAGTCCAAGTGTTTCCATGGAGCCCAGTCTAACATTCATTTATACACTAACGTACAGAAGTGAACGGGAAAATGAATCCATAGTTTCAAATGTAGAAATAGTTCTCAGTTCATTTACAGAGTTTAATACAATTCATGAGGAAATGTTCAAAACAGCAGCTGGTAGGAAGTCTGCTTCACAAAGTTGGATCCAATTCCAATAGTTTGTGATGCACTTGAATGCAGCATGAGCAGTTCACGGCCTAACAGAGACTGTCAGTCTGGACTTTTCTTTATTTCCATTGGCTGTCAGTGAGATTTCAGAGCAATCAGAGACTGTGGGTCTGTGTATGAAGTATAATTCACGTGCAGTTGTAGAATGAATGGATTAACCCTAACCTGAGAAACTTGGTACGCCCCGGCTCTGCTAGGCGACAGGGGAGGTAACATGAATGAGCCGAGAGGCAGGAGGGTCAGATAAAAAAAAGAAAAACAAAAGGTTTATTACCACAACTGAAAACCGTTACTGAAACAACTCACTAGGCAATGAGGTGATTTAAACAAACAAAAAAACCTATCTATAGAGATTGACAGACCACGTGACTTTTGCGCATTGCTTTGTGGGTACCCGTGGCAACAAAATCAAAACACTGGATGAAGTGCTAGCTTTTCCAGCATCGGTAATCACTTGAATCCATACAGTTTTAAAGGTTTAAATGTCTGAGCTTTGAAAGACATGGTGTTGGAAAGAGAACAATGATGGTGACATTTTGAGGGTAAAATGATGGCTGTAGAGCAAACACTGTGGACACAGCAGCAGTTGAAAGAGAAGTATTTAAGATTAATCTTGGCACAGTGAGAGACAGAGCTCGTTAGGCAGGCAGGTGTGAGATATTGAAAAGATAAATACAAGTTGAACAGTTGAATATCTTGTCTTCGTTTTAAAGTTTGAATGGTGGCTCTATGTCAATGTATGTGGACGTAGTTAGAGTTGAAAGAGGAGTGAGTTGAAGGAGAATTTGAAGGGTCTCCCCATTGAAATACATGGGAAATTTTTGTTGGAAAAAGTTGAATAATTTTAAAAATATAAATGTTAAAAATGAGAAAAGTAGAAGCAGTCATGTCCAAAAGCAGAGGAATCTAATTACATCCAGTTTAGAAGAAAAACATTGAGTGAAGTGTTTGTTTCATCATCCTTCACAACTCATCCACCAGGTGTCACAAACTGCAGCAGAACAGTACAAAGCATGTCTTACTGGATGGCTGCAACAACCAGAGTTTTACCTACCTTTGGTATTTCTTGACAGCATGAGCGTAATATTTACTTAACAGAGTCGTCTTCTGTAATCTTTTCAGATTCAGATTCAGAACACTGTATTTATTTTCAAGGGGCAATTAGGATACTGACCTTGCCAACCGTACATACAATACACAAACATCACATTGGGGAGACAGGTCAGGCTAGGTAGCTGGCCGGTCAGCTGCTGGAGCAGGGACCCGGAACCGAACAGCGGAAAATGCACAACATCAGGAAAGATGAGGAGAAAAAAGAACTCCCCCCAGACTGAGCTCCAACAGGGAGATCAGTTTGAGAACATAAAAAAATGACCTTAGCGCAGAGCACATGAAAACTCTTAATATGCCATAGAAACACATGACAAGCAACAGGGATGGGTAAAAGGTGAGAGACAGCCGGTGTAGACAGCGCATCCGGGCATGCAGCATTTGCGCTGGTCCCCTCGACCCACCGTCTGCACCGGGAGGGGATAAGCATGTTTACGATGGGAAGGAACTGTCTAAACACCGTCTGTTATCAGGGTGAGATTTGTTATGTTCAGCTCCAGCCTTGAGACCACAGCTGGCACCGGTATGTTAGCCACACGAAATGATGGTGGTTTTCTTTGGTGCCAACAACTGCATGTCAGTATCACAGCTGATCTAACAGTCTGTCACTCGTCTCTCAATCTCCCGCTGGAGAGCCACGAGCTTCTCCCAGAGGTTATCAATTTTGCATTCAAAGAGCATAGCCTGAGTGCTCACTGCAGAAGTTGGAGCAGGTGGAGCTTAAAGGGAGTAAGTGCTCATATAGAAAGACAGTTGTGTTTTAATGAAGCTATTCAGTTAACCAATAATTGTATTGCAGTGAAGCTTCTGTCGCCTTGTAATCAGAAGGTTGCCGGTTCAAGCCCCGGCTTGGTCAGTCTTGCTCGTTGTGTCCTTGGGCAAGACATTTCACCCGTGGCCTACAGGTGGTGGTCAGAGGGCCCGGTGGTGCCAGTGTCCGGCAGCTTCGCCTCTGTCAGTGCGCCCCAGGGTGGCTGTGGCTACAATGTAGCTTGCCATCACCAGTGTGTGAATGGGTGGATGACTGGATGTGTAAAGCGCTTTGGGTTCCTTAGGGACAGTAAAGTGCTACACAAGTACAGGCCATTTTACCATAGAATTGCTTAGGAGATTCTTAATTACTGTCTGAAGATTTTTTACAGTCACATATTTTGTTGTAATGGTAGAACAGAATTATTGTTCAGTTCAATGAGCAGGTAGCTGTGAGATTCATAATAATGAGGTATATTTGTATAAAAGATGACTAAACTTGAACAGTAGCTCTGTGAGTTACTTTGTTTACTCATGTGTGCTGATTTTCTGAGTAATTTTAGGCTGAAGTGAACTTGAAATGAGTTTCTGAAGTAAGTGTACTTGGAGATATTTATGTTTTTACTAAAGTCCAGGAGCAGGAGGCTGTGTGTAGCATAGAGGAACCCAGACCTCAACTTTGTCTCCTGGTTTCTGTTGCTGCTGTTACAGTTTCCCCTCATCGTTCCCTCCAACAGTCTCCTCACTGTAACAAATCAAAGTGTTACTGTATAGATTCACGTCTGAATGTTGCCATGTGCTATTAAAACTAAAAGCGATGTTTCATACACCCACGTGGTTCAGTCACACAGTAACTGATGGTAAATAATGTTTGTGTTGTGCACATCGTACAGGTCAGCTGCTCCACACAGATCTCAGGTTTATATGCAGGAACATTGATAATGAAGGATTGTTTGTTTCATACAGATGTGACATGAACAATAACACCTTCGTGAAATCCTTTTAGGAACACAAACACTATTCTAGCTGGAGAGCATATTTGAATGTAGGTTAATGTAGGGGATCATCAACAACAATAATAACTAGAAAAATTTGCATTTCCTGCGAAAATGCTGTGTGGACGCCTTAACGCTGAAGCTGTCTGCTGAAAAGATGAAAAAGATGAAAAGTTGCAGGGTGGTGAAAAAAAATGTCGCCCTGAGCAGGATTTGATCTCCTGATCTCAAGGCAGCTACTGATCTCACTTAGCCAAACTCATTCTCATACCAAAGAGGTGGACAGACTGACCATTCTGCTGAAATTAGCAGAAGCTGCTGAGAATTGTGCTGATGAGAGGTGAAAAGGCTAAAAAATTTTGCAGAAAAGAGGTGAATCAGCAGAGTTTCTGCTGAAAAGAGTTTTCTTTTCTGAAAACAGCCCAAAAACCTTGAATTTGTACTGAAAAGGGGTGAAAAAAATGAATATTTTGCTGAAAAGTGGTGAAGAAGCTAAAGTTTACCAAATCAAAGTATTTGTGCCAAAACATAGTATTTCTGCCATATTGTGGTATTTGTGCCACAAACGTTATTACATTACAACATGAATACGGATTAAAGATGAAAGAAACTGGCAACATATTCCTCCACTACAAACCAGTCTGATACCACTTCTCTGCAGAGGCGGAGCCAGACATTTGAAACACCCGGGGCTTAGCCCTAAAGGGTAGTATGCATGTGGGATTTATTTATTTTATTTATTTTATTTTATTTTTTTATTTTTTTTGGGGGGGGGGTAGAAATGACTGAAAGATTAATTGGCTCTGTTTTGAGTTTTGTTCAAAAAAGAATGACTTCATATAGGGAAAAACACGCGGACTAAATCCCAATTCAACCAGACCCAGAACTGATCCAGAATTAAAACAGGACTACAACAGTTCAAAATCTGGACTACTTAGGACTTAATCAAGACAGAACCAGAATCAGAACTAGATGATAGTAGCACTAAAAATCATCATAGACCTGCACTACACTTATTTTTTTAATTCTACCAAAGTCCACTATTTAGATTGAGAAAAGTTTATATAATTATTTAGCCTTGTTGTTCAAACAAGCCTGCATAACTTAATAAATATAGAATTTGAAAAATAACAAACCTAAAAAGAAACACTAGGTACGAGATACATGAGTACCTATGATACGGTGATACTTTTGGTAAACAACCATTTGACTAACATGTGTGTCTCACCTGCTCTTGTTCCATCTCTGTTCTGTCCTCATCCTCCATCTCCCTCTCTGTTCCTCTCTCTCCCTCTTTGTGCTGACAATCATCAAATATACAGTTGAAACCAGATATTTACACACTCTTCAGATCAAAACACAAACACTTTTTTAATTGTAACATCAAATCAGTCTAAATGTTTATTTTTTTAGATTGATAATTATAAAAAACATATTTGTTAACTTTAAGAGTAAAGAGAGAAACTATTTGTATTTCTTCATTGCAAATGGCACCAAATTGTATTCAAACTTGAGCCACACTTATGGAGCTCCACAATTCTTTTCCAGGTGTTTTGGTTGACATCTCTTGATTTTCCCATGTCACAGAAACAGGCTCTGTGTTTTGCCTTATATGCATCCACAGGTGTGCCACCAATTTACTCACATGGACTCTACTAACCTATCAGAAGCTTCTTAAGCTCAGAATGGAATCGTCTGGAGTTTTCTTATTAATTAACACTAAACTTAGTGTATATGTACTCCTAAATTTGATGAAAGTGATAAAAAATAGACAGCTCTGTCTCTCTTTATTCTGACATTTAACTAATTCAAAAGATATTTCAATATTTATTTATCCAAAAAAAAACAAGTTTACTCTAAATTGATGTTGTACAGTAAAAAATGTTCTTGTGTTTTCCATAAAGTGTATGTAAATATCTGGTTTAAACTGTGAATATACTGCTGTGTATTGAAATTCCTCTTGTTTTGCATAGAAATATACTGAAAAACATACAAAGCATAATATATAAAATACTACCAGAGTTTATTCTTTGAAAGAAGCCCCTTATGTCCATTCTTGTATATCAGTGCATTACTGAAACCGATTTATTTAGCCGTGGAGGGTAACAACTGAAAATATGAAATAAACATACATGTAAGCTAAGACTCTCTAAAAAAAACAAAAAACAGCATTGTTGTTGTTCGGCTTTTCATTTCACCATTTGTTGATTCACTTGAAGAGCAAGTAACGTAATATGGTTCAAGTGATCAGTTTGATATCAATCTTTCATGATAAACCGTCATATTTACATCATTTGTACAGTACGAATGATTTGCTTTGGTACCTGGTCAAACTTCAACTCTCATCTGTCTGCCTGGCTCCGTTTCTCTCAGCGCACTCGCAGGCAGCAGCTGCCCCGCCCCCTCGCTCAGTCGCTTAGTGCCTGAGCTCGGATCATACCAATATTAGGGGGGATTTACGCAAGGCAAGGCAAGGCAAGGCAAGTTTATTTATATAGCACAATTCAACAACAAGGTGATTCAAAGTGCTTTACAGAGACATTAAAAACAAAAACAAATAAAAAGCATGATCTAAAATTGATTAAGACAAACAAACAAACAAACAAAACAGTATTTAAAATCAAAAATCAAAACAGTAGATAAAATCAGAACAGTAGATAAAATCAGAACTGTAGATGACCTGAGGGATCTGGAAGGTTCATACTGGGTCAGGAGGTCACTGATGTATTTTGGTCCTAAACGATTCAGAGCTTTATAAACCAGCATCAGAACTTTAAAGTCTATCCTCTGACGGACAGGCAGCCAGTGTAAAGACCTCAGAGCTGGACGGATGTGGTCCACTTTTTTGGTCTTAGTGAGGACTCGAGCAGCAGAGTTCTGAATGAGCTGTAGTTGTCTGACTGATTTTTTAGGTAGACCTGTAAAGATGCTGTTACAGTAATCAAGCCTACTAAAGATGAATGCATGGACTAGTTTTTCCAGGTCCTGTTGAGACATCAGATCTTTTATCCTTGAAATATTCTTGAGGTGATAGTAAGCTGATTTTGTTATTGCCTTAATGTGTTTTTCTAAGTTTAGGTCTGCATCCATCACTACACCCAAATTTCTCGCCTGGTTTGTGGTTTTTAGGTGTATATATTGAAGTTCTCTGGTGACCTGTAATCGTTTTTCTTTGGCACCAAAGACTATTACCTCAGTTTTGTTTTTGTTTAGCTGGAGAAAATTGTGGCACAACCAGTCATTAATTTCCTCAATGCATTTACCAAGAGCCTGTACAGGGCCTCGGTCTCCTGGTGACAATGTGATATATATTTGTGTGTCATCTGCGTAGCTATGATAGTTTATTTTGTTGTTCTTTATAACCTGTGCCAGTGGGAGCATGTAAATGTTAAACAGAAGGGGTCCCAAGATGGAACCTTGGGGAACTCCACATGTGATACTTGTCTGCTCAGATGTGAAGTTACCTATTGATACAAAGTATTTCCTGTTTTCTAAGTATGTTTTGAACCAGTTTAGTACAGTTCCTGAAAGACCTGCCCAGTTCTCCAGTCGTTTGAGTAATATATTGTGGTCAACAGTATCAAATGCTGCACTGAGATCCAGTAGAACTAAGACTGACATTTTTCCACTGTCTGTGTTCAGACATATGTCATTAAACACTTTGGTCAGAGCGGTTTCAGTGCTGTGGTTCTCTCTAAAACCTGACTGAAAGGCATCATAGCAGTTATTCTGTGTTAAGAAGTAATTGAGCTGTTGAGAAACTGCTTTTTCAGTGATCTTACTTAAAAATGGGAGGTTTGAGATCGGCCTGTAGTTGTTCATTTGTGTCTTGTCAAGATTGTCCTTTTTCAGTATAGGTTTTTATTGCAGCAGTTTTTAGTGGTTCTGGAAACACACCTGATATTAAAGAAAAGTTTACGATCTGTAACAGGTCTGACTCCAAAGTCTTTGAGACCTTTTTAGAAAAAACTTGTTGGCAGGACATCTAAACAGCAAGAGGAGGAGTTCAGTTGACCTAAGATGTCCTCCAGGTCTTTGCTGTTAATAGGGTGAAACTGTTTGATGGTGTTTAAACAGTTTTTTGGTGGACACAGTACATATCCTGGATCTGCTGTTGATGTAGCAATTGCTTGTCTAATCTTTTGGATTTTTTCTGTGAAGAATTTGGCAAAGTCATTGCAGGTCATGGTCGAATGAAGTTCAGTTGCCACTGACACAGGAGGGTTTGTTAGCCTGTCAACTGTAGAAAATAAGACCCGAGCGTTATGACTGTTTTTGGTGATGATGTCAGAGAAGTAGGACCTCCTTGCACTCCTCAGTTGTAAATTATAATTGTGAAGTTTCTCTTTATAGATGTCATAATGAACCTGGAGGTTTGTTTTTCTCCATCTGCGCTCAGCTTTCCTACACTCTCTTTTTTCATTTTTCACCAGTGTGGAGTTTCTCCATGGAGACTTCTTCCTTCCAGAGATAACCTTCACCTTAATGGGAGCAATAGTGTCCATTACATTTAACATTTTAGCATTGAAGCTATTGACGAGGTCATTGACTGAACCTCTGGACAGATCAGGTGTTAATGGGAAGACCTGGTTGAAGATCTCACTACTGTGTTCAGTTATACACCGTTTTGTGATCACTGCTGTTGATATATTTGTGTGGGCTGAGATTTTACTTTCAAAGAAAACACAGTAATGATCAGATAGGCCCACATCAGATACAGTAACCTTTGAAATGCTCAGGCCCTTGGAGATCAGTAGGTCAAGAGTATGTCCTCTATTATGTGTGGCCTCTGTTACATGCTGAGTCAGCCCAAAGTTGCCCAGAGTGTTACTCAGGTCTTTAGTCCCTTTGTCCTGAGGGTTGTCCACATGGATATTAAAATCCCCAACAATAATTACACAGTCAAAATCAACACAGATCACAGACAGCAGTTCACTGAGGTCATTAAAAAAGTCTGTGCAGTATTTGGGAGGCCTGTAAACATTAAGAAACACAACTTTGGATGGGGCCTTCAGCTGTAACGCCACATATTCAAAAGACTGAAAACTTCCAGGAGATAGCTGCTTACATTGAAATGATTCATTAAATAAGACGGCAACCCCTCCTCCTCTCCTGCTCACCCTGGCCTCACTGATAAAACTGTAGTTAGGAGGGGTCGACTCGATGAGAACAGCTCCACTGTTACTTTGGTCCAACCAAGTTTCAGTTAAAAACATAAAATCAAGGCTGTGCTCAGTGTTTTAGAGGTATTATTTGCCCCCTCGTGTTTGGGAGCAGTCTGTGGCACACAAGGTATGTTTGCTATATTTAAAGATCTTTTAGAGTGCAGCTCTCTGTGTTTTGACCAGGCCACATGTCTCCTTCTGTCACCTAAAAGTACAGAAATTTTAAAACCTTCTAGTAAACAGGGTCCCAGCTTCTCCTGGGAAAAGTCACCACTGTCATAATCCTCACAGCCTGGACCCTCCACACATCACACATCAGACTGCGGGGACAGAGCATGAAGGTGGTAAGGAGGAACTAAGGGGGGCGAGGCTGCGCAGTGTAACTTTGATTGCTCTGTTGAGGGCGGGGCTCGATGGCGAACCTTTGGCTGCTCTGGTGGGGGGTTAATGGGGGACAAAAAGGGATTGGGCCAGGGGGTAGATCTGAGCCCAGCATTGACCCGCTCCATCATCTCCTCAGTGAATTTCAGGTGTGGGGAGGAGGGAGAAAGGGAGGGGGAGGAGGGTGATGGCCTGTCAGGGGTTTGGGGGACTGGGGAAGGTCGTGGTCCCTGGTCCTGGTCGTTGGTGTTGTTGAGAGAGTTGGAGGCAAATAGGGACCCCTCTTCTTGCCTCAGATGTCTCTCCTTTCTGAGGCTCTTCCCGGGTGGGGGCAGATGGAGCTCCTCCTCAAGGTTTCTGCTGGGCTTTGTTTGTTCTTGGAGTACTGTTTGTTCCTCTTTATGAGATAACTCCTCGTTTATCTCAGCCTTGGCACCAAGCACAGATGGATGACGTATGGAATAAAACAGGTTGGAGGTGAACAGTTTCACCCCTGACTTGTTAAAATTAAATCCATTTGCTTTAAACAGATGCCTGCGTTCCCAAAAAATATTAAAGTTGTTGATAAAATGCACTGAGTGGTCAGTACATGCTGATATAAGCCATTTATTCAGTGCAAACAATCTGCTGAATCTCTCGTCTCCTCCTCTGACGGGCGGTACAGGCCCACTGATGAATACAGCTGCATTCAGAGAGTTTACAGTATTTAATAATCCAGTAAAGTCCCGTTTCAGAACCTCCGATTGTTGTTTGGACACATCGTTTGACCCTGTATGCAGAACAATATTTGTCACAGTTGGATATTCATCTGCAATCTGAAGAATTCTCTCCTTCAGGTTTTTGACCATATCCTTAGGGAAGCAGAGGACTTTAGTGTTCTTACCACACATCCTTTGTACATCCTTTACGGCAGAGTCACCAACAATCAGAGTTTCAGGCCTAGCCTTTAGCTTTCCCTGTGGCCTTTTACTTTTCAACAGATTTTCAGACCTTACTTCGCTACTTTTAGATGGATGGTTGTCCGATATAGATGCAGGGTCCTTTGATAGTGGAGCAAATCTGTTCTGCAGTTTGACATTCAGTTGTTTTGGAGGTTTGTTGTTAACCTTCCTATTCACGGTTGTCCAGTCCTGTTTCCTCCCGTATACAGGGGTAGAAGAGCTTCTCTGTCTCGTAGGAAGTGAAGGCCAGTCGGTTTCAGAGATTTCAGCTCGCTGTGCTCTGCCTGTGATACGTCCTCCCCCTTCCAGGAGACATGATTTATGTCTTGGTTTTGCACCAGGACAGTCCAAGGGGGTATTTTCGCTTGATGATTTATAATAATGCACAGAGTCTACTTTCTTGGTCATGTTATCTGTGCTCCTTAGCTGTGTACTAGCTTGATCATCGCCATTGCTTTGAATCAAAGGCAAGGTTGTTTCATTTCCACACAGTCCATTTACCTCCACATTTACTTCTAAGCGATGAATTTTTGTCTCCAGTACTGCAATCTTCTGCAGGAGTTTGTGGTAGTCATCTGTGGAGAGGGAGGGCATCTTGTTGCTAGTTAGCCTAGCGGTTAGCACCTTTCCAGGCTATTGAGGCTGTTCGGAGTCCAGACGCTGTAATCAGGCTTCAGCTGTGTCTAGGCCACAGACACACGGAGCGCTGAGGATAAGGTAACTAGAAATGTTGCTGTTTCTGTTAAGAACACTTTAGTCCTAATGATCTATAAGTGTCCAGAAACTCTCGCAGGTAAGCTCATACAGAAAAAAAAAGGAAAAAATCAGCATAAAAATCAATAAAAATCAATAAAAGAAGCAAAGCATATGAAGAGCAAAGAGAGGAAGCGTCCACACTCACAAAAAAGGAAGGACAGGGCAGTCCTTCGCACAGTCGCAAATTCCCACAGTGTGCACTACGTGCTTCGAATATTGTGTGTAGTTTTTTGTTTTATACAGTTGTCAGCCAGGCATCCAACTATGAAAAAATTATACTCCAAAAGACCCTGGGCTTCTGAAAAAACAACCCGGGCTTAAGCCCAGTAAGCCACCCCCCCGCTCCGCCCCTGCTTCTTTGCAGTGTTCACGTTTACTAAGGCACTATCCAAAAGGCCCCACAAGAGGGCACTCCAACACAAGAGATGACCTATGTACACTGATGCACTTAGTAACAGTCAGCCTCCTACTTAGCCAAAATGGCAAAATCCCGTAATTTGGCACAAATACTATGATTTGGCAGACACTATGATTTAGCAGAAATACAATGTTTTTGCAGAAACACTGTAATTTCACTCAAATACTATGAAATAGCAGTAATACTATGATTTGGCAGAAATACTATGTTTCAGTACAAATACTATGACAAAGCAGAAATACTATGACTTAGAAGTAATACTATAACAAAAGGGATTCCTCAAAATTACTATGAAATTGCAGTAATTCTATGATTTGGCAGAAATACTGTACTTCGTACAAATACAAATTGCGAAAAAACGGTAAATCTCACAATAAAGATAGTAACATTGTCTGAAAGCCAGCAGAAATACCTACGTTTTGATGTATAATTTGTGGGGGTTGAGTGGAAATTGAGCGAGTAGCAAGAAGTTGTTCAGACATGAAGAGAAAATTCAGAACAGACCAGCGCACACTCTGAGTTAATTGCATAGCAACCATAGCAACGCATGTATTTTCTGAAAAATCACAATTTTGGAACTGAAAACTTAAAGAGGTATAAAATTAAAACGGTAGAAGATCTGAAAAAGCTGAATCACACAGGAATAGCCCAATAAGTTGACAACATTTTAAAGTTTGAATGGAGTTTCTAGGTGAAAGTATGAGGAAGTAGTTAAGTTTGATAAGCAAGGAAGTTTTAGCAGAATTGTGGAAGTTTCCCATTCATTTCAATGGGACAAATTAAAGGAAAAAAGTGTAATATTTTAAAAAGTATAATAGTAATAAACACCAAAAGTCATAGCTGGAATTAGCAGAAAGAGCAGAACAGTTTAGAGTTTGAACGGAGAAAATCGGCTGGAAATCGGCTGGAAACTGAGGGAGTAGTTGCCTTGAGGCATCCACACAACTAGAAAATTTGCATTTCCTGCGAAAATGCTGTGTGGATGCCTTAACGCTGAAGCTGTCTGCTGAAAAGCTGAAAAAGCTGAAAAGTTGCATGGTGGTAAAAAAACAAATGTCACCCTGAGTAGGATTCGAACCTAGCCCTGCCAGACTCGGAGTAGCTACTCATCTCACTGACCCAAACTCATTTACACAAAGAAGAGGTGGACAGACTGACAATTCTGCTGAAATGAGCAGAAGCTGCTGAGAATTGTGCTGATAAGAGGTGAAAAGGTTGAAAATTTTGCAGAAAAGAGGTGAATCAGCAGAGTTTCTGCTGAAAAGAGTTTTTTTTTTCTGAAAACAGCCAAACAACCTGGAATTTGTGCTGAAAAGGGGTGAAAAAAATGTAAAATTTGCTGAAAAAGTGTGAAGAAGCTAAAGTATACCAAATCAAAGTATTTGTGCCAAAACATAGTATTTCTGCCATATTGTGGTATTTGTGCTACAAAGTGGCTTTTTGGTTGAAAGTACACTGAGAGAGGACTTTTTTATTAGTCATCTTAATAGTTTAAAAAAAAATCTAATTAAATACAATCTATTTTTGTGTGATTGTCAGTCCAAAGAGGTAGAGAGGAAAGAGGAGAACATGAGGAGAAAGTACAAGTTCAGGAAGAACCAGGTAAGAAAACAGACAAGGGAGTACTAACAGGCACAACAGAAACTGTTAAACTGGCAAAGAAAAACCCCCAACTAATTTTACTCATACAATCTGGAAGTTTTCTCCCTATATTAAAGCTGCTGTACAGAATCTGCAAAGCAAACTGGGTTGTCAGCCCTGGCACTGCATTACCATTTTGAACTTCAGTCAGAGGAAGTCACGGTTGTCAAAAACTTTTTGAAGCTCAAGAGTGAGGCTGATGCCATTCCAGATATGTTAACAGTGTACAATCTTCTGGATAATCAGATCTTCCCCACTGAAAACTGTTATTCAGGTTGCCCTAACAAACCCAGTTAGCAGCTCTACCTTTGAAAGGTTATTTAGAGTCTTGAGTCAGCTCCATACCTGGCTGAGAAGGACCATGGGTCAAAGCAGACTCCAGCACCTGGCTGTGATGTCAACTGAGAAAGAGATGCTTGAGAGACTTGACCACCAAAATGTGATCGACAGATTTGCCAACCTCAAGGTGAGGCGACATAGGTTAAAAGAAAAGAAAAAATCTGCAGAGCCATAGTAGCATCTGCAGTAAAGATCTTTTCATACATTGTACCATGGGCCAAGGTGTCTCCATTTTTCTAATCTTTTAATAATATTTTGTACATTTCAAGGACTCTTCTATTTTTGGAGTGTATTTCTTTTGTATCTGCATTATATTATACATACACATTTGAAGTGTATCTCTGTCCAAAAATGCACTGAGTTTACTTTTTACTCACTGTGAGCACCATTATTTTCCCACAGTAATTAAGGTTAGGATATGTATTTTTTTATTCCAATCCATTCTTCTTTGGCAGTAGTCGACTTTAGCAGCATTTAAATAACCTTTATCAGATTTGATGGTTTTGTTACACACTTTTCAAAAGTGTTTTGCTTTTCTTTCACAAATGTGGGGGTTGTCTTAAAATGTACAAAACAGTGATGTCATGTTTCGTGACGAGGACCCAGGCAGAGAGAGACTTGATGAATTTAAGAATCTTATAATTTAATAAAGAAATTTGCAGACTTGCACAGAGAGGGTAAAATTATGATGACTGATAATGGAGATGAAGTCAACAGACGATGAGGACAGGGTGGAACAGGGGTTTAAATGCACCATGGAGACATTCAGAGGGAACTCGGGACAACTGGAGACATTTAAGGATGCAGGGACTGACAGAGACAGGGAAGAAGTCTCATCGTGACGAGTAAAGTTTACCTTGCCTGGATGGGCAGGTCTCTGGGTGCTCAGCACCCCCAAAGCTCTGATCCTAGAATCGCCCCTGGTTCTGTATGTAGAAAAAGAAACACGATGAACCATGTGTGAAATAAATAAAGAAATGAAATGAAAGAACAACCTGATTCTGCTCAAATTCACCAATCAGAGCTACTGCCTCTGTCTGCTTCCTTAGGCTGGGTACTTGTATGTATTTCGGTCCATATTAGAAAAGCTGCTAAAATTATAAAACTTTGCAGAATTGTAATAAATGATCAATATAAATTACAGGTCTGTGATAGTGTATAAATTTGTATTGAAAAAAAAAATGTTGACCAAGGTGGGATTGAACCGACGACCTTTGAGCTGCAGAGCCGTGTCATTGCCGATTGCGCCACCTGGCAAGCGGGCGGGCGGCTGAAAGACACACATTTGGGCAGTCAGAAAATAGATCGCGGTGAGCGGCGAAAAGCGCCGTTTTTTGGAGTTACAAAACGTCGTGTAACTCAAAAACTAGGAGGGCTAGCAGCATAATTCTTGTACTGGGTGAATCAGCGGACTTTGGTGTATTTTGACTGTGATTTCCATAGCTATTTGTACCTCCGTCGCGGAGATATGACAAGAGAAGAAACGGCTTCATTTTCAGAGTGTGAGAACTGAGAGGAGGACAGATTTCCACCCCTCAAACAAACGTAATTTATGGCTCAACGGTAAGATGAATGAAAAAACTGCTTCCACTGTGAGTGTCAGGAGTGTCTGAAGATATATTGGCACAAGCCTCAAGTCCTAACTTTGCTTTGTTAAGGAGATATGGCGATTTTAAAATGCCTCCCGTTACAGAATTTCAGCTGTGAATTTCAAAACCTCCCCAAGCAAGTTTTAGCAGAATTGTGGAAGTTTTCCATTCATTTCAATGGGACAAATTAAAGGAAAAAAGTGTAATATTTTAAAAAGTATAATAGTAATAAACACCAAAAATCATAGCAGGAATTAGCAGAAAGAGCAGAACAGTTTAGAGTTTGAACTGAGAAAATCGGCTGAAAACTGAGGGAGTAGTTAAGTGCCAAAAAAACTGGAAGCAACCAGAATAAAGTAGACTAGAAAATTTGCATTTCCTGCGAAAATGCTGTGTGGATGCCTTATCGCTGAAGCTGTCTGCTGAAAAGCTGAAAAAGATGAAAAGTTGCAAGGTGGTGAAAAAAAAAATGTTGCCATGAGCAGGAGTCGAACCTGGCCCTCTTGGGCTGAAGGTAGCTACTCATCTCACTGACCCAAACTCATTCTCACAGAGAGGAGGTGGACAGATTGACAATTCTGCTGAAATTAGCAGAAGCTGCTGTGAATTGTGCTGATAAGAGGTGAAAAGGCTGAAAATTTTGCAGAAAAGAGGTGACTCAGCAGAATTTCTGCAGAAAAGAGGGAAAGAAGCAGAAACTTGCGCTGAAAAGAGATGAATCAGCAGAGTTTCTGCTGAAAAGAGTTGCAAAAAGTTGTATGGTGGTGAAAAAAAAAATGCCACCCTGAATAGGATTAGAAACTGGTCCTCCTGGTCTCAAGGCAGCTATTGATTTCCCTGAGATATAGTCATTCTTACAAAGAAGAGGTGAAGAGATGGACAATTCTGCTGAAATGAGCAGAAGCTGCTGAGAATTGTGCTGATAAAAGGTGAAAAGGCTGAAAATTGTTCAGAAAAGAGGTGAATCAGCAGAATTTCTGCAGAAAAGAGGCAAAGAAGCATGAAAATGATTCAATAACTTGCTGCTAATACACAACATTTCATCATATTTCCTCATAACCCTCTTTTGTCTGACCATTTGATCCCATTTGAATTTGCAATAAAGGATCCACAGAGTTTGGTGACAATAATGACAGTAGATGTTTGTGTGAAAGTGCTGGAAGCAAATGAGTGTGTGATGTTCTTGCACTTTGTAGACGGTCCCTGAGCACTGGTCTCACAGCCAGCTGCACATTGAGACCAGTGTTGTTAGTCCAGGTCAGAAGATGACTTGTTGGAATGAAAATGAGCTTGTAGTTTGTCTGCTTTAATGATGTGACTGGAAAAAGGTGTTGAACTTCAAATATGTCCATTTCTTTCACACTTCACCTTTAAAAGTGAAGCCATGTGGTTCCTGGAAGGAAAAACACGACTTTTTCAAGTCTCTTTCATGTTTTTATGAGAAATGTACAACTTTAACATTCAGAGTTTTTTCTCTTGTTTTGTTTGTTTGAAACTGCTTCCTGTTGGTTTCAGCTGTTTGGAGTTTCCATTTTCAAAACTACTACATTCTGAACCTTCTTCAGCTCTGAACAGATGATGAAAAACTGAACGATTTCAAGCTCACACTTTGTCTAATAAACTTACATCTTTCATTCTTTATACAGATTGAGGGACTGTGGTTTGTCAGAGATCAGCTGTGATTATCTGGCAGCAGCGCTGAAGTCCAACCCCTCGTATCCCAGAGTGCTGGACCTGAGTGGAACCTACAACAACCTGCAGGATTCAGGAGTGAAGCAGCTGTGTGTTCTTCTAGAGAATCCACGATGTCGATTTGAAACTCTGAGGTCAGTCACCATGTTTTAGTTGTGCTGAGATGAATATGATGTGAAAGTTGTCCTGACACTGTGGATCAGTAGGCCCACAGACCTCTATACAGGAAGTCTTGTTTGGCTTTTTGTAGAACTTCTGATCCCTGATCCTCTGAGTCTTTCTCAGTACATAATGCAGAGTTCTGAGCTGATATGGATGAGCGGACTCAGGCAGCCTGACAGATTTGATGTCCATGTCTTCCCTGCTTGTCCTGATACACATAAACATGAGTATCCTTGCAGGTCAGATCTTATCAGTCACACCTGTTAGTGCAGCTCTCCTCTAGATTGTAGTGCTTGTTAAACTAGGATGATTTTAGGAGCCTGGACCGCAGACTCCAAGGGAATTTATGACTTGGAAAGACTAAACCAACATATTAGAGGTGTTTGCACTAACATAGATAAATACTCAGATTTACATCTTTATTGTCTCACAAAGGGTTAAAAAGTGAATGTACACAGAGAGGGGTGGTGAGATAGGTACTTTCAGCACTGTAGATGTGTTCCAGCTCAGTGTTCATGGAAATAATCCGGAGAGCAGGATTCCTTGATGAATGTCATATCTTCTTAAAGTTATAATCCACAGGGAAAACTGTAAAACTGTCCATCTGATATCTAGTCAACCAATCAGGTGTTTACATGCCCTTCACTGATCTTCAGTCCCACCTTATTATCACCCCCCTCTCTGTTTTACATCTGAATTATCTTCACTTCACATTTCAGTCAGTTCAGATTTCATTAGCACGTTCACTTTAGCATAATCCATTCAAACATTTTTCTCTTTAAACTCTGTTTGTCAGTCCCAGTATATCCAGTACAATGCTCTTTTTCACTGAGTCACACACATTCAGAGATCAGAGTGTCCTGTGTGTGCTCTCATTCACTCACACTCACTCTCATATGGCTGTAGTCTGTTTGTACAGAGGCTAACCTCAAGAAATCACATGATAGGGTGGGGCTAGGTTTCACAGTGAGCACTCCGCAACCTTGGCTGATTGGCTGACATTTTCACACCTTGGTCGTGTGATTAGGTAGAGGATCAACAGGGGGGTTCATGACCCCCTTGGTGGACTCTCCCACAGGGCTTAAATCTGGGACTCTCCACCATTTGACCCTAGAAATAAAGAAGCTTCTTGGATGAGAGGTGAAACGTCTTCAAGAAACTTAAAGAAGTCCAGATGCCTTTTTTTCTAAGCTCTTTAGATGACTGCGAACCTTCACAGACACCTCATCAGTGGGACTCTCAGAGCTACCAGCCCTTTCCTAAAATCTCAAAGCTCTTCATTGAAATCAATGATATCAAAGCTGGAATCAAATGAGTCCAAGTCTGATTCAGCATCACATTCATCTTTTGTCCTTGTTCTGCATCCCAACCATGGACTTCATTCCTTTCCAAGCCAGCCTTGAGTGTCCTTTATTCAACTTATGTTCTGCTTTACTTTTAGACCTGATTTTAGCTGCTTTATCTTTCTTTCAACAAGTTTCTGTGCCTCGATCTTTTTCTTCTCTCCCTTAATAACAAGACAGTTTCTTCTGACTGAGAACATGTTTGAGTGATTCACTAATCCAGGGCTGATTTTTGGGGAAAATACTTCCTGTTTTCAAAGTAATCCCCATTTTTCTCTGAAAGAAATGTAAGTAGAAATAAATGATCTAAGTGAGAACACGAGCCTTTAAAAAGGCTCTTGTGAGGCTGCTGCCAGTGGTCAAACCCTCCAACAAAGCTCTGTAAGTACATATGCGATCATACCTTTACTTTTTAAATGTTTATTCTAGTTAACACAAATCAGGTGGGAACAACTCAAATAAAATATCAAAAATATAAGTGATCATTAGTGCTCACTTTGTTCAATACTGAATAAATTGCAGCAGAAATTGTCCACATTTCTGAAATATTTCTGGGTGTAACTGTTACCAAAGTGCAATTTAGACCTGACCTGTGGTTGTTGTCTAAGTGATAATCATCAATTCTACTAAAACAAATACAAAATAAAGAAATTTGACACATTGTGTTGATACCAAAAGCACACTGAACAATTCAGTGTTGTTTTACTGCTGTTCTCTCTCCATTTCTTCTCCTCTGATTCTCTTCACGTGTTGCTCTGCATCAGAGCTCAGTTTCCTGAAAAAAACAAGATTAAATATTGCTAAATATAATAGTATCTCATTACACTTCAACATAAGTGTTATTTTTGTAATTGTCTATCTGTTATTTTTCAGACTGAGTCACTGTGACCTGTCAGAGAGAAGCTGTGAAACTCTGGCCTCAGGTCTCAGCTCTCAGACCTCTAATCTGAGACAGCTGGACCTGAGTAACATTAACCTGAAGGATTCAGACGTGAAGCTTCTGTCTGAAGGACTGAAGAGTCCACACTGTACACTGGAAACTCTCAGGTGAGATCCAGCATTTTTCTTTCATCAACTGTCAGAATCACATGATTAGTTTGTTACCAGGCCTCTGGACCTCAGGACATGTTGAGGAGCTAATTTAGCCATTTAAATCAGCTGTGTTGGTTCGAGGACACATCTAAAACCTGCAGGGACACCGGCCCTCGTGGACTGAGATTGCCCAACCCTGAGCTAACTGCTGGGACTGCGTCTTTCTAGCCAGAGCATCAGACACTCAGACTGGTTTTCTTTGTGGATGATGATGTATTCTCACACTGATCCTTCATGCTGATGCTGCCATCCACCCACTGCTCCTGGATTCCTCATCATCATCTCCATCAGCCCTCACAATACTCCACCTTCATCAGCTTCATGTTCAGGAGCCTGGATGGACAGTAATTCTTTCCATGGGTTATGGTGGGACATTGAGAGCTGAAGTCAAACAGAAGTGAGGTTCATTTCTATTTAGTCTTGTGATGTGCAGCTTTGTTCAGAGCATTAAGGCCCAGCAAAGATTACTGAGGTCACAGAGTCACTGATGAAACCTGTGTGCTTATAGAAACTGAAACCAGATGAACCAGAATAGAAGGACATTAAAATGAAGTGTCAGCTGCACACAGGCAAAGCTATTCAGTTGTTGGTGTTAGTTATTTAAATGGAGGATGGAGTCAGACTTTAAGCTGCTGGACTAATTCACTATATCCTGTTCTCCTCATAGAACCTGGATACGGTTAAGGTTCATTTTAAGGAGAGAGAGAAGGAAAATCGAAATAACACACTTATCCTGTCAGGTGGAGTCAAACAATGATTTTTAATGAACACACGCAGCATGGGGAGATGTACACAGCAACATCAGCTGTAGATCTCCGCCCAAAAATACACAAGACAATCGTCTTATACCATCGGGGTTTAACGCCCCCTCTTGCGTTAACAAATACAATACATGGATACGTCAACTCAAAACCACAAACGTTCGGTTAACTTTGAACAAAGTTTAAAAGAACATTGTCTCTATCTCCACGGCAGGTGCTTCCTGTTGAACTTCCCACTTTCGCTTCTGGCTGAGACAGACAGGCAGACGCAAGTCCTCGAACAAACTGTCACTTACGCAAGCACAAAATGCAGGCACAGCAAAATATGTCTGAACTCTTCCCTAGACATGAGTCTACCGACTATGTGTGTGTGTGTGTCTGTCTTGACCTCACTAACTAAACTTATGACCTCTCACCAAACAGAAGCCACCTCATATGTGTAATAATCTTGACTTATATATAAAATGTATTAAACAACTGTTTCAATCAAGAACCTCTACTAAAAGCTTAATCAAAAGATATAGATGCATAAAAGATATTACAAAATAACTTAAAATAACTTGCACTCTGCTTTCGGTTTCACTTCTGCAAAAAGCATGCCCTGCAAACATGTAATTTCCTGTCTTATTTTGGCACAGAGTATACTTTCTTTCACAATGCAGTCTGCATATAAACATTTAAGATTATAGATTCAACTCAACAGTTTAACGTGGTTCTTACTGGACCTGTAAAAAAGGCTACTATGATACCAGTATGTTTGAACATCTGAATGCAATATCAAAACTGTTATTAATGAAATGGTAATGATGGTTATAAAAAAAATAGCAGCAAATAATAGCAGCAAAATATCCCTATACCCTACAATACACAGACTCACCTGTGACACAGTGACACACAGTGTGCGCTACACACACATTAGAAAGTGGATCAGTCACACTTGTACAATCATTTGAAGTGCTGGGAAACCATGAACACTTTGAATCACCATTAATGGCTTTGTTACAGCAACATTCAATCATGAGTTCAAAAGTAGTGTATTGTGTCCTTATTTTAATATTACTGCAGTATGAGAAGTGCAACATTCAAAGTGCCGACACAAATCAGGTGCTTTCTAACAGCAGTGTTCCCTTTAACACAGCAGCAGTTCAATTCATATTTCTGTCAGTCTGAGCTGAAACATGAATCTAATCAAATCAAATATCAAATCAAAGTTCTTTGCCTCTGCCAGGACGTCAACATTTGAACTAGTTTTTTACAAAGTTCCCCTCAGAGTCCAGAGCCACCATCATAACATTATAACAGGCACCTTTGATCACCAGCAAGTGAACATTTATAAATGTGTGTTTTCAGAACAGGAACCAGCAGAACTATTTTTCTGTTATCAGGCAGCAGCACAAACACTCATCAGCTCATTTACTGTGCAGGACTTTGAGTGTGTGAAGTGTGTGTTTGTGCTGGATTTCCTTTGGAGAATCTCAGTCAGAAACAAGACAAAGAAAAACTCTTTCAATAGTCCAGGTTGAGTTGACAACATGAACTGTATTTATCTTCCTCTGACTTGACATTTTCTTCCTCCTCTGCACCGAGCCAGCTGCTAAGACACACAAGCTCATTCACATTTTCTGATGATAAAGAAACTCTCTTCTTCTGTACAATATGAGCAGCAACAGAGAACCAGCTTTCACAGGTACAGATGTTGCAGCTGTGGCCAAGTACATGTGCTGCATGTTTGGAGCAGCACTCTAATGCACAGGCCTCTGTACTGATGGTGGGCTCTGCTCTGTATCCACCACACTGTTCTCAGCTGAGTCTTCCTCCTGTTCACACTCTGATGAAGCACCAATAGGGCCAACTTTTTGTCTGGTGGCTCGGATGTTGTTGCTTCCACAGGTGTCCCTCCAACAACCCTCTGTTCCTTCAGTAAGTTCAGTAAGATCTGGGTAAACACTTGAGCTCCTTGAATCTGGCTCCAGTGCAGCAGCAGTTTCACATATACAATGTTGGTATTTTGCTTGCTGTCTCCAGGTCTGTTCTGAATGTAGACTTGAATTTGACCACGTAGGCGGGGTCATCATCTGAGCTCTCCATCACCTGAGAGAGATGACAAAACACAGAATCACAGAGCATGAAACCAACTTTTCTCCTCCCAGAAGTTCAGTCACAGACCTGCAACAGAAACAAGAATCAAAGATTCAAATGACGCAGAGCATTCATGTACTTATATACACAAACATGTCCTCTACATATTCATGCTGTATTTACACACATATAGAGGCTGTCTGTCTCCAGTGTTGGGGAGTAACGGAATACATGTACCACCGTTACGTATTTAAAATACAAAATATGAGTAACTGTATTCCGTTACAGTTACCGTTTAAAAAGATGGTATTTAGAATACAGTTACTTTGTTGAAATAAATGGATTACACGGCGGTACTTTCCTGCTTCATATTGTGGTGGGTCAGGATTGTTTGGGTTTGTTTGACAGCTGTTCTGTTATCCCAGGCGGCAGCGTTACGGTTGCCATGGTTACAGGGCGACGCTCTCTCTCTCTCTGCGTGTTTCCTGGGTGAGAGAGCGCCTTTTTGTTGTTGTTGTTGTGCTAAGCTAATAGGCAGAATGCTACAGGCATAGCTCTAAAGAATGTAGCATCATGGGCAGTGTAGTCCATGCTGCAGGGAGAATGGACTGCCATACCCGTTATGTGTCTGTGAGCGAGGGGGGAGAGAAAGGAAAAGTCGGAGCTGTCACGGAGCAAAAACGGGAGCTGGAAGAATGTAAATATAATAATAACCACTGCAGCCAAGAAGAGTGCCTGACGAGCCCAGTTGTAAGTAAGCTATTAAGACTCGACTGTACACCGTGTTCGCTTTTTCCTCCGAAACCATAAGTTCCGTTGGAGCAGCCTTTCAACGCCTCTCTCTGTCTCCTGCAAGCAAAGTTGACCCAGACAACAAAGTAAAGTCATTTTCGGCTACGAGCCCGACACGGAACGGTATTAGCCAGAGGTCCCTTTACTACGGTTCGGAGCCGCGGACCTTCAGTAATAGTAATAAATCACACAGCAATAGTACATTCACGTAGTTGTCATTGAGTAACGTAACGGAATACGTTACAGAATACATTTTGGGGCATGTAATCTGTAATCTGTAGTGAAATACATTTTAAAAGTAACCTTCCCAACACTGTTTGTCTCTCACACACAGACAGGACACTGAGAAATACATCATGTTAAATACATCATATTAAATATACCCGCAGGGTTCCAGCTGTGCACGTTGTCCCTGTTAGCTGTGATTGCCATGGCAACCTTGGTGTTGTGCGCGATGCAGGGACGTGTTCAAAGGCAGACGTCTGGCAGCAGCATCATATTTGATGCACTATCTGTACTGAGTGTGCTGACTTTATTTCAAATGTCCCACTGCTGTGCAACATGAATCACACGTTCTGCACGTTTCTGTAACTCCCAGGTAACCATGGTTACCCAGCCACGCCCAGTAGTCTCCAGAGAGACCAACAGCTGGTCCACGTTGTAGCGCCGTGGCTTTCGTAGCCTCTCTTTTTTCTACAGCTCATGTATTCTTCTTGTGATGGTGCGTCTTGAGGCTCATACATGTCGTCATTTGTTGATCCTTAGAACGTTCCTCAGACCGACTTCTTCAACAACACTAATCGGCCTGCAGTTTGTAGCTACTCACTTCACTGTGGCGTTTGTTAGCTTGTCTTTCTTTGGTTTATCTAGACTCCTCCCACAAGCTGATCCAACGTAGTCTGCACAAGCCTCCCACCACTGTTTGTTTGGGTGGTTTGTTTGCTGCCATTGTTACGGCCCTAGCAGGGCCTCATCCTGAAGGTGCCTGTGTGGGTGTGTCCTACAATCTCCCATCTGCCTGAGGTGCCACCTTCTTTCTTTTGTGCAGCTGACTCTCGTCAGTAATTAAGAGTATTTAAGCACAGGGAAAGGTGAGCTCTGGGCCAGAGTGCCATTAGTGTGGTTGCAGCTAGTGAGCTGTGTGTTTGTAGCTAGTGAGCTGAGTGTTTTGGCTGTGTTTGCAGTGAGCTGCATGTCCGTGTTTGCAGCTAGTGAGCTGCTCTTTCTTTTTGGCTTACGTTTTACTTTATTGATCAACGCCTGAGTTTTGTTTGTTTGCTTAAATGGTGATAGCGGCTTGTCCGTCTCTTTTAGATAGTTTTAATACAAACTTTAATAAAGCTATTTGATTTAACTAGTTTGACTCCTTGACTCCTTTTTCTGACCCGGACACTTTTTGTTACTTCCCCTCACCGCCTAGACCCCTCTGGGGGAACGTCACACCATCAACAGTGTGTAATGCATTTAAGTGATACTTCAGACATGAAGTACTCCAACGATAAAAAACTCAACCTTGCTTCCAGATAGCTTTACTTGTATCAACACTGCCTCCTGGAACAGTTTAAAATGAACATGTCCGTGTCAAAGATCTGTACCTGTCTCCATGTTTCTGTCCCCGCCCCTTTCTCCCTGTCCTGGGTCATGTGAGCGCTGCAGTAGTATTAGGCCCACCCTCAATGCTCTTATTGGTTGAGACGCATAATGACGCCCATTTCAAGCCAGCACTGGTCAACATCCCTCCTCTGACCCATGGCTTTATATTCAGAGCCAGTGAGCCCTTTCACAATAATCATGATTTTAAAAACTCTGATTAAAATAATTGCTGATGTTAATCAATTAATGAGTTAACATGATAATAAGAGGTTAACTTGCCTTAATAATTAGACTTTGATGACAAACTGATGTGATCTCCATGTTTCCTTTGTTGGACTGTTGGCGAGTGTACTGAGTAACATTTAGAGTTAAATATGTGTCAGTTCCAGTTTTAGAGCTCTAAAGTGCAGCTATTATGTTAGGCATATGTTAGGAATAGACAGTAACACTGAGGCCAAATCTTTATTTTACCACTCACTGCATTCTTGATGTTCATGAATTCAGCAGGTTCATGCTTGTCTGCAGCATTAATCTCATATTTCCATCTAAAGTGTTGAATTTGACTGTTTGATGTTCTTTATGATCTCTGGCACCAGTTCATCTGTAGGCTGAGCTCAGTCCATCCATTTAGTGAAATGATGTTTAAAGGTCTCCTTGTTCTGTGAGCGTGCACAGATTCTGAAGCAGAAAGCCTGGGTTAACAGAGAAATGATCATCACTGTGATGATGCTCATCATCTCTGACTGGGATTTGAGGTTTTTTCAAAGCAGCAAAGAAAGCCTGGCTATGTTGGACTGGGTCTCTCCTTAGTTTGTGTTTTGTTCTTGTCTCTCTGAGCTCGTCTCTTCTCTTTCCCCTCACCCTGCAACCAGTCATGGTAGATGCTCCTCCTTTAGCCTGTTTTCACTGGGAGGATCTTTGTGTCAAAGGGAGATCTTCCCACCATCACCAAGTGCTGCTCACAGTGGATTGTCTGATGGTTGGGGCTTTCTCTCTAATATTGGAGGCTGTTACCTTACTCTTTTAAACAGCTTGAGATTACTGTTGTTGTCTGTTGGGTATTGTCACTTATAAATAAAGTTACATTGAATAGATGTAAATGGACAGATGTTATTGTGACAAACAGAAAACGATTGTTGACAGATGGATTGTTGTTTTGTGTGTGTGCAGTCTGTCAGGCTGTCTGATCACAGAGGAAGGCTGCACTTCTCTGGCCTCAGCTCTGAGCTCCAACCCCTCCCATCTGAGAGAGCTGGACCTGAGCTACAATCATCCAGGAGACTCAGGAATGAAGCTGCTGTCGGCTGGACTGAAGGATCCAGGCTGGAGACTGGACATTCTCAGGTATGGAGAGAATGTCTGATAGAGGAGGAAGAGCCTGTGTCCTGTGTCTTTCACTCACTTGCTGTTTGTTTCCTGCAGATGAGACATGAAAAATCACACATGCAGGAATATTTTCAGGGACAAACACAATAGTCTAGCTGGATAGTACATGGAAATGGAAGCTTAAATAATGGCAAACTCTACATTCACAGCTGAATTCACAATAAATTTGTTCTCAAGTGCAAATTTTTCTGTTATTGTTCTCAAACAACAGAATGAGAATGAAATATTAGCTGTGTCCAAATTCATGGGCTGCATCCTCCTGAGGACCTGGCCTTCGCGGTCTACGTGGCCCGGGTCCTCAGAAGGTCGAGTAGGCCGGAAGTAAACAGCTGGGGAAATTGGACAGTCTAGCCTTCATATTAGCGTCACCGCTGTCTCAGTGGAGTTTAATAAACTTGGCCGTCTGCTCCTTGCTATCTAATATATAATATATAATATAATATAATAACATTTTAAAGTTGTCTAAGTGACTTGTATATTACGTTTAACCTGAGTAGTGAAAGTCCACAGTGATCTGAACATGATGTGCCGGGAGTTGTGCCATTCTCGGCGGCTTCAGTGACCCTCGACCTCTGGGCTAGCTATCGAGCTGGTGGGTAACAGATGTCTCCGAAAACGTCGAAGCACTTTTGCAAATATGCGATGTCTTGATAAACCGAGCAGATATTTGAGGTTTATACACCCACATTCTCGCCTGAAAATATGTTTAAAGTTTATTTTGTGACCCAGAAAGATTAATAAGAGTAATTTTAAAACTTAGTAGTGGCCGCCATTGTTAGAAACTGGAGTTTGGCTGGGCCGCGCTATGAATTCTGGGATATACCCATCCTTCAAAATCTGGGAAAAGGAGTACGCATTTGTCGGCTGCATTCGGAGGAGTCTACAAATTTGGACAGCCTTCGGCGCGTTGCTCTGTCGTAATCGGCCTACAAATGCGGCCTCAGGAGGATGCAGCCCATGAATTTGGACACAGCTATTGATTCTAACAGGGTCCATAAACAGCATTAGCTTAGCAGCATTAGCTTATCAGTTTCCATCATGATCACATAAATCCTTAGCAGAGCAAAGTGGCCTACTTAGCAATAGCTGCTCAAGTTGTATAAAGCAAGGGAAAACAGTATTAGCATTAGCTGCTAATGGCAGCTTACTTAGCATAAACTCTTCACATCTTTATAATGCAAGGGAAAGGAGTCACTCATGGCAGCCTATTTAGCATTAACGTCTCACATCAATATAACACTAGCGAGAAGGGTATTAGCGTTAGCCACTAATACTTATTCACCTCAAATTGGCTACTTACCTTACTAATGGTAGCCTACTTAGCATTAACTCCTCACTAATACAATACAATTTTTAAAAGGGAAGGAAAAACGATATTAGCATTAGCTGCTAATAATTGTTCACCTAATTAGAGTTAGCCCCTAATGGTAGCCTACTTAGCATTAAGTCCTGACATCGTTATAATGCAAGTGAAAAGTGTTAGCATTATTGGATAATGCTAAATTAAGGTAGTGTTATAATTAGCTACTGATATTGTTATAAAGAAAGAAAATATGGTATTAGCATTAGCTACTAATGGTTATTAACTTCAAATTAGCATTAGTTAATAACGGTAGACTTCGTATCATTAGCTGCTGTCATTCTTACAAAGCAAAGGAAAACAGTATGAGCATTAGCTGCAAATGCTTTTTCATCTAAAATTAGAATTAGCCATCAATGGCGTCTTATGTAGCATTAACTCTTCACATTGCAGGGGAAAAGTTAAAATTGAATGAAAAATAGTGTTTACATTAACTACTCATATTGTTAAAAAGTAAAAAAAAACATTGTTATCATAAAAGGACGTTGGTAATTCACCTCAAATTAGTATTAGCTAATAACGGCAACCTACTTAGCATTAGCTGGTCACATTGTTATAAAGCAAGAAAATATGGTATTAGCATTAGATGCCAATTCCTATTTACCTAAAATTAGCATTAGCCACTAATTGCAGTCTACTTAGCCTTAACTCCTCACTAATGTAATGCTAATTCACATCAAATTAGCATTAGCTGCTAGCATCAGCCTACCTAGCACTAGCTGCTCACATTGTTAAAAGGGAAGAGAAAACGATATTAGCATTAGGTGGTAATAATTATTCACCCCTAATTAGAATTAGCCGCTGATGGCAGTATACTTAGCATTAACTCCTCACATTGTTATAATGCAAGGGAAAAGAATTAGCATTATCGAATAAAGTTGACCTTGGCCCACTGGAAAAGTTCAGAACTAAAGATTTAGAAGTGTTTCTCGATAGCTCTTCCTCATTTGAGAAACAAATAAATTCTGCTTTTAAAACCAGCTGTAAGGTTTATATTGTTGATTGTCGTTTATGCTTCGAAATATTTACTCATATATGAGTTTTATAATCGATAGCATAATGATAGAGGTTTGATCCTTAGTAGTCTTTAAAAACTCTGTGTGCCTTCCAGAGTGCTCTGGCATGCACACACACCTTAAGGTCACGAGAGAGGTCGTACCTTCTATCACAGTCTGGCAGAGGCAGACTGTATGTATTGTGAAGAGCGGACCCAAAATGCAGACACGAAGGAACTTGGACCAAAACTTGTGTATCAACAAAAAGCGAGCCGTTTAATATGGCTGATAAAAAGGTACAAAAACAAAAAGGCAGATGCACACAAGAAAGAACCTAACTAGAACTAAACTGGGAAAACTAAATGTTAAACACAAAAAGGTAAAGAACAGAACCTTGAACATTGCAAAAAACCTAAACATGGAAAATCCTGGAAACATGACGTGGAACAACAGACGACCTGACAATGACACACTGAAAACAGAGGACTTAAATACACAGGAGGTGATTAGGGGAAGTGGGAACACATGGATGAACTGCTGACTGACATGAGCCTAATGACAGGACAAGGGAAGTGAAACTAAATACAATGAACAAAGAACACACGACTCCTTCAAAATAAAACAGGAAACATGAGACAGACAATATAATACAAACTTGATAACATAAGACACGCAGCATGAAACACAAAGGGTGAGGGAAACTTAAATACAGGGGAAGAAAACACAAGGACTCTAATAACCAAATGAACTCCGCTAATCTAATGAACTTAAACATAAACAACATCCAAATAAACTAAAACTTAAAACGCTGGGTCAACAGACCCAGGAACATGACACCTTCTCTTACTGATTTATGGTATAGAACAGGGGTCGGCAACCTGCATGCGGCTCTTTAGTCCTTATAGTGCAGCTCTGCGTGGTTTGGGAAAATAAATTAGAAGTATTTAGCTGAAGTGTATTTTATTTATGTTCATTCTTTTTTAACTTGTAGTTCTAAATTGAAAGATTATTGTGATATTGAGATATAACAATTAAATAATATTTTATTACTTTTTCATCGCTCAAAATAAGCGTCACACTCGCGGAAGCCGGTATACTTGATAAAGCCATGCATTTATCAAGACTTTCAACTCCAGGTAGGCCAATTATGGATCTTCAGATCCACATTATGTCAACAGCTGTTGCCCACCGTGAACTATGTTAAAAACAAACACGCTCACGCCTCACAGACGACAGCTTACAGTCCTGCGTAAAGATGAAAGTGACTTCGTACAGCCCCGATTTGCAGACGCTGCACGCAGAAGTTCAGGAGCAGAAGTCCCATTGTAAACATATCACGGCAGACCCGACGATGTTTCCATGAAGACGCTTTTCAGCATCTCTTTATTGACCACTTTTCACACACGGTTGCTGTACGCATACAGCCGGCTGTAGCTTTGCAGCTCACAGCCCGACACACAACAACAACACAACAGCAGAGAGAGCACAGACTTTAAGGTGGTGAGGCATGATTGCGGGCGCCGCTCAGGCGCATCCGCCTCCCCTGCAGCGGCGCTGCAGACCACGCCCCCGCTACACACATTAACCTGGTAAAATACATATTTAGGCAGAATTTTGCAAATATATATTTTTCATCTTTTAGCAGCATAGAGATTTCATAAGCAACACACCTTAGTTGTTCACACAAAGGTAAAAAACAATATATTCAGTGTTATCTTCATTTTAGATGTCAAAAAGTATTTGCTGCTCCCAGAGTTTTCTTTTGCATGGAAACCGAGTCCAAATGGCTCTTTGGGTGTAAAAGGTTGCTGAGCCCTGGTATAGGAGGACACCTATTCTGTACCTGGTTAAGTATAAGAGCCCTTTGTTAGGGGGACCGCTGGACTCTTAGCACCAGCTTTGGGGTCACAGGGTCACATCTGGAACACACACACACACACACACACACACACACATACCTACACTATGCACAGACTGGTACTCTTTGTTCATACCTGTCTAAGACGTCATATGTTAATGAACTTATGCATATTCATGTAACCTCAATAAAGAGCAGTGTTACGAGGGAGCAGACGAGAGCGACTGAGGTCAAGTGAAGGAACGGTGCTGTCACAGTTCTCTCCCTCATGAATTGTCTGGTTCCAGCGGTGGCTCTGTGCTAGACGACCCATCACCAGCTTTTTCCAGCTTTTTCCACTGGTTACCAGTACGTCGTAGAATCCACTTCCAGATCTTGTTGTTTGTCTTTAAGTCTCTGAATGGATCGGCTCAATCTTATCTCTCTTTAACAAAAATAATCCAAGTCGAGCCCTCAGGTCTGCAGATAAGTAGCTTCTGACCAGAACTAGCCGTAAAAACAGAGGTGAGCTTTATCGATGGCTGCAGCCAAACTCTGGAACAGTCGCCCTTCACATCAGGTCGTCACCAACACTCGAAATTTTTAAAACCCGGTTGGAAACACATTTGTACTCTGTAGCTTTCAATTCTGACGAGTCTTTATAGTAATTACTGTGTATGTTTCCTATTTTATCTCTACTCTGTGCAGCACTTTGGCTCAACCTGTTTTTAAATTGCTGATAAATAAATGTAGATTTCTTTGAATCAAACAGTGGAGCCGAGCTTTGAGCTCAGTGTGTAACAGTGTGTGTGTGAGAGCCATGTAATGTCCATGTGTGCATGCTGACTGCTCTGACCCCTCCTCCTTTCAGGGTGGAGCCTGCTGGAGTCCGATGGTTGAGACCAGGTCTGAGGAAGTGTAAGTGTGTTTTTAATGGGATTCATGAAAACAAAGCAGCACACATTCAACCATCTTCATCATGTCAGGAGTCATCATCAAAGTGTCAATCAATGAACAGATGATGGATCAATAACTGCAGCTGGATTGTGTTTGTTCTCTCCATCAGATTCCTGTCAACTCACAATCGACACAAACACAGTGAACACAAAGCTCCAACTGTCTGACAACAACAGGAAGGTGACACATGTGGAGGAGGTTCAGTCATATCCTGATCATCCAGACAGATTTGATGTTTGTCAGCTGCTGTGTAGAAATGGTCTGACTGGTCGCTGTTACTGGGAGGTCGAGTGGAGAGGAAACGTTCGTATATCTGTGAGTTACAGAAGCATCAGAAGGAAAGGAGACAGTAATGACTGTGTGTTTGGAGGGAATGATCAGTCCTGGAGTCTGATCTGCTCTGATCGTGGTCCTCGTTCTGTCAGGCACAATATCAGACAAACATCCATCTCCTCCTCCTCCTCCTCCTCCTCTGTCTCTAACAGAGCAGCAGTGTATGTGGACTGTCCTGCTGGCACTCTGTCCTTCTACAGAGTCTCCTCTGACACTCTGATCCACCTCCACACCTTCAACACCACATTCACTCAAACTCTTTATCCTGGGTTTATGGTCTGGCCTGGTTCCTCAGTGTCTCTGTGCTGAGTGTAAAGAGTGTCTCCTGTTAGAGAAACACTCTGACTGTTGAACAGATAGTTCAGTCTGTACATGTCTGTCTCTTTCACTCACAAACACATTTTCAGATTCATGGATTCAATCAGTTGATGTTTGAAACTCTTCTCAATGATTCCTTGTAAACTTCTTCCTCTTCAGTCACAAACAAACAGGAAGTGATGTCACATGTGTTCCTGTCCACAGCAGAATGAGTCTATTGCTGACAGTGATGTACAAACAGAATGAGCATTTCTGAGGCCAAAATAAACTGAGTAGTTCACTGAATGAACACTGTGAGCTCAGTTCCTTCATCATTAGGATCGTGGTCCTAGGAATTCATTTCCTGCAGGAAGGAAACTGACAGGAAGTAGTAGGTTTCGGTGAACAACTTTTTCCCTTAGTGACACAGGGTCTCTGATGTGGTACACATTGATGTCAGGTTTCACAGATGCCACCTCAAAAACCGTGGATTCCCATTTGTCAGCGATCTTCCTCTTTCCTCTCTCACCACGATTAGCGAGCAAGACTCTGTCACCGACCGAGAGGGGCGCACCCTTAGCCTTGCGGTCATAATTCTTCGCCTGCCGGGCCTGGGCAATACGGCTGTTCTGCCTGGCAATGCGGGCAGCCTCAGACAGGTCACGCTTCAAATGGGCGACAAAGTCACTGTGGTCAACAACAGCACCATCAGGGAGAACATGCTGGAAAACAACATCAACAGGCAGACGAGGAATTCTCCCAAATATGAGAAAAAAAGGTGCGAAACCTGTTGTTTCATGTTCAGTGCAATTGTAGCAGAACGTCAACATCTGAAGCATTTGCAGCCACCTGGCTTTGGATTGAGGGGGCAAAGCCCGTATCATGTTCCCCAAGGTCCTGTTGTATCGCTCGACAATACCATTTCCCATTGGGTGGTAAGGAGTGGTGTGTGATTTCTGGATGCCAGCCATGTCCAGGAGCTCCTTAATGAGTTGACTCTCAAAGTTGGCTCCTTGATCAGAGTGTATACGTTTGGGAAAGCCGTATACACAGAAAAAGTCATTCCACAGGCGGCGAGCAACCTGCTTGGCAGACTGATTCTTACAAGGGAATGCATGCACTAATTTGGAAAAATGGTCTGTGACAACCAAAACATCAATGCACCTCTTGTCAGTCTGTTCAGCAGTCCAGAAGTCGATGCAGACTAGCTCCATCGGTTCAGTGGTACAAATGCTCTCCAGTGTGGCACGGTCATTTGGCTCCGGGGTTTTCCCAACCACACAACGAAAACAGCTTTTCACATGATTGATGATGTCACGCTCCATCCCTGTCCAAAAGAATCTCTGCCTGGCAAGAGACAGGGTGCGGACTTGGCCCTGATGACCCGCCGTATCATGGATGCCTCGGAGAACTTCAGTCTTCAGAGTGTCTGGGACAACAAACTGGTAAATCGTCATGTTCATGTTCCTGTCTTTCTTCACCTTATACAACATACCATCTTTAATCAAGAGTCTGGACCAATGTCTGAGTAATTTCATTACACCACGGGACTCGCCAGCACGTTCATGCCTTGTGGGCCTCTTGTGACGCCGGACATAAAAGAAAACTCTACCCAAAACCTCATCTTGTTCCTGCAGGTTAGCGAGTTCACTTCTCGGCGTACAGGCAGGATGGGCAATAGTTGGGAGCTGAGGGATATCAGATCCCACACCTCTCACATGGCTGATACCACCAGTGTCATGTGCAGCCAACACAGCAGAAACATCCTGTGACAAGAGTGAACCTTGAGGGTTAGCTAGGATAGTGGTAGCTTCCTCCTCAGATTGATCCACGACCAACTGGCAGTTTGCAGCACACCGAAACACATCTTGCACAGTCCCATCCACCAGACCGTGCATTTGGTTCAATAGGGCAGCATAAGGTTCAGTGACTAGCCTGTGGCCTATGCACGACTGGACAAATGGCTCTCTACTCAATGCATCCGCAACAACATTCTTGGTGCCAGGGACATACTTCAGCTCAAAACTGTACGCTGCAAGCTTCGAAACCCATCGTTGCTCACATGCATCTAACCTAGGCTTGGTTAAGATGTACGTCAGTGGGTTATTGTCCGTCCACACTGTGAAGTGGCTCCCTTTCAGCCAATGGCTAAACTTGTCACAGACTGCCCACTTCAGAGCAAGAAACTCCAAACGATGCGCTGGATAGTTTAGCTGAGAGTGTGACAGGGTCTTACTGGCGAATGCCACTGGTCTGGCGATCCTACCATCAGGGGGCAACTGTGAGAGGACGGCTCCAAGGCCGTCAAAGGAAGCATCAACTGCAAGGATAAAGGGTGCAGTAAAATCTGGATGGGCTAATGTGACACTATGTACAAGGTCATATTTTAGGGCCTTGAATGCTTCCCTGCACTCCTCAGTCCAGTCAGCAGGAGACAGCTTCACGTGGCCCCTTTTAAATTTAGGCTTATGGCCTCTACCTCTCTTGCGTGGCGCAGCTGGTTCAGCCACAAGATCAAACAGTGGCTTAGCTTTTGCAGAGCACCGCTCAATAAAATGATGGTAGTAGAGAACCATCCCCAGGAAGGATCTGATTTTCCTTTGTTATGATTTAATGTTGTCAGTGTTTTGTTTTATGTCATGTTTAAGGATTTTGTTCTCTGTTGTATCTCACATTTAGTTTAGTTCAGGGTTAATGTGTCATTCTGTCTCTCAGTGTCTGCGTCTTGGTGTAGTGTTCTCGTTTCCTGTTTCATTGTGAAGGTCTGCGTCTCATGTGAGTGTGTTCAGTTTTACCTCTTGTCTCGTCTCGTTAATGACTCCCACCTGTGTGTAATCTCCCCGTGTTTCTCTGTGTGTATTTAAGTCGCGTCTTCTGTCTTTGTGGTGGCTGGTCCGTCTGTGTATCCACCATGTTCCAC
Source organism: Pelmatolapia mariae (assembly GCF_036321145.2). Taxonomy (NCBI): domain Eukaryota; kingdom Metazoa; phylum Chordata; class Actinopteri; order Cichliformes; family Cichlidae; genus Pelmatolapia; species Pelmatolapia mariae. Next base: position 7,006,497 of record NC_086229.1, on the reverse strand, counting down.
TCGTGTGTCTGGTGTTAGTATCTTAGTTTTGTAAATAGTTGTAAATAGTCTTGTCAAGTCGCAATTGTGTATTTTGTTCACCTTGTACATATTCTTCACTGCAGCAGCCTAGTAGGCGTGAGAAGCCATTTTTGTTGATTAAGTTTTCTCCTGTTTTTTGTTAGAAAGTTAGGTAAGTGGATTGTCTTTTGGTTGGTTTTTATTTTGTGTAGGAAAGCACAGGGACCATTAGGGAGTTTTGTTTGTTATTTTTGGCACTGCTCACTGCTGAAGCTAATAAATGGCTGCTTAGCACTTTAAAAGATACGACTGTTTGTGTTCTTGCTTTGGTGGAGCGTGAGTGGGCCAATTTCTTGTTGCGTTCAATACATGCCTAGACAAAGAACGTAACACCTTGCACATGGTGTCACCCCGTCAGACTCCATCAGGTCTGCTTCCTGCACATTGTCTATAGCCTGCACTTTACTCGGGTCTGTTTTCACACCCTCACCACATATGATGTGTCCCAGGAACTTCACAGACCGTTGAAGAAAGTGGCATTTCTTAGGTGAGAGCTTCAGGTTGTTGGCAGAAAGTCGTGAGAAAACCATCTGCAGACGTTCAAGAGCCACCTGTTCGGATGGGGCATAGACCATAAGGTCATCCAGATAACATAACAAGCTTGTGAAGTTCTCATCATCAAAAATGGACATCATCATTCGCATAAAAGTAGCAGGACTATTTGTCAGGCCTTGAGGCATCCTGTTATATTCATGAAGGCCAAATGGGGAGGAGAATGCCGTGTATTTTGTGTCGTCCTCGTGGAGTCTGACATTGTAAAACCCCGATGTGAGATCCATTGTAGAAAAAAAGACATTCCCACCAAGTGCTGCGAGGGCGTCTGACTGATTCAATTCAATTCAATTCAATTCAATTCAATTCAATTCAATTCAATTCAATTCAATTCAATTTTATTTATACAGCGCCAAATCACAACAAAAGTCGCCTCAAGGCGCTTTATATTGTACAGTAGATTGCACAATAATAAATACAGAGAAAAACCCAACAATCATATCATATGACCCCCTATGAGCAAGCACTTTGGCGACAGTGGGAAGGAAAAACTCCCTTTTAACAGGAAGAAACCTCCGGCAGAACCAGGCTCAGGGAGGGGCGGCCATCTGCTGCGACCGGTTGGGGTGAAAGAAGGAAAACAGGATGAAAGACATGCTGTGGAAGAGAGACAGAGATTAATAACAGATATGATTCGATGCAGAGAGGTCTATTAACACATAGTGAGTGAGAAGGTGACTGGAAAGGAAAAACTCAATGCATCATGGGAATCCCCGGCAGCCTACGTCTATTGCAGCATAACTAAGGGAGGATTCAGGGTCACCTGGTCCAGCCCTAACTATATGCTTTAGCAAAAAGGAAAGTTTTAAGCCTAATCTTAAAAGTAGAGATAGTGTCTGTCTCCCGAATCCAAACTGGAAGCTGGTTCCACAGAAGAGGGGCCTGAAAACTGAAGGCTCTCCCTCCCATTCTACTTTTAAATACTCTAGGAACAGCAAGTAAGCCTGCAGAGCGAGAGCGAAGTGCTCTAATAGGGTGATATGGTACTACAAGGTCATTAAGATAAGATGGGGCCTGATTATTTAAGACCTTGTAAGTGAGGAGCAGGATTTTGAATTCAATTCTGGATTTAACAGGAAGCCAATGAAGGGAAGCCAAAACAGGAGAAATATGCTCTCTCTTTCTAGTCCCTGTCAGTACTCTTGCTGCAGCATTTTGGATTAACTGAAGACTTTTCAGCGAGTTTTTAGGACATCCTGATAATAACGAATTACAGTAGTCCAGCCTGGAAGTAATGAAGGCATGAACTAGTTTTTCAGCATCACTCTGAGACAGGATATTTCTAATTTTAGAGATGTTGCGCAAATGGAAGAAAGCGGTCTTACATATTTGTTTAATATGTGCCTTGAAGGACATGTCCTGGTCAAAAATGACTCCAAGGTTCCTCACAGCATTACTGGAGGCCAAGGTAATGCCATCCATAGTAAGGATCTGCTTAGATGCCATATTTCTAAGATTTTCAGGACCAAGTACAATAACCTCAGTTTTATCTGAATTAAGAAGCAGGAAGTTAGCGGCCATCCAGGTCTTTATGTCTTTAAGACATTCCTGCAGTTTAACTAATTGGTGTGTGTTACCTGGCTTCATGGATAGATAGAGCTGCGTATCATCTGCATAGCAGTGAAAATTTATGCTATGTCTTCTAATGATGCTGCCTAGGGGAAGCATGTATAATGTAAATAGAATTGGTCCTAGCACTGAACCCTGTGGAACACCATAATTGACCTTAGTGGGTGAAGAGGACTCTCCATTTACTTGAACAAATTGGAGTCTATTAGATAGATATGATACAAACCACTGCAGTGCAGTACCTGTAATACCTACAGCATGTTCTAATCGCTCTAATAAGATATTATGGTCAACAGTATCGAACGCAGCACTAAGGTCTAGCAGGACAAGCACAGAGATGAGTCCACTGTCAGAGGCCATAAGAAGATCATTTGTAACCTTCACTAAAGCTGTTTCTGTGCTGTGATGAGCTCTGAAACCTGACTGAAACTCTTCAAATAAGCCATTCCTCTGCAGATGATCTGTTAGCTGTTTGACAACTACTCTTTCAAGGATTTTTGATATGAAAGGAAGGTTGGATATTGGCCTATAATTAGCTAAGACAGCTGGGTCTAGAGATGGCTTTTTGAGTAAAGGTTTAACTACAGCCACCTTGAAGGCCTGTGGTACATAGCCGATTATTAGAGATAGATTGATCATATTTAAGATTGAAGAATTAATTAATGGCAGGACTTCTTTGAGCAGTTTTGTAGGAATGGGGTCTAAAAGACACGTTGATGGTTTAGAGGAAGTAATTATTGAAGTTAACTCAGAAAGATCAATTGGAGAAAAAGAGTCTAACTTAACATCAATGGTACTAAAAGTAGCTGTAGACGATATTACATCTGTGGGATGATTATTGGTAATTTTTTCTCTAATGATAAAAATTTTATTTCTGAAGAAGTTCATGAAGTCATTACTAGTTAACGTTAAAGGGATTGTTGGCTCAGTAGAGCTCTGACTTTTTGTCAGCCTGGCTACAGTGCTGAAGAGAAACCTGGGGTTGTTCTTATTTTCTTCAATCAGTGACGAATAGTAAGATGTTCTGGCTTTGCGGAGGGCTTTCTTATAAAGCAACAAACTATTTCTCCAGGCTAAATGATGATCCTCTAAATTTGTGACACGCCATTTCCTCTCCAGCTTACGAGTTATCTGCTTTAGGCTACGTGTTTGAGAATTATACCACGGAGTCAGGTACTTCTGATTTGAGACTTTAGTTTTCACTGGAGCTACAGTATCCAGAGTCGTACGTAGTGAGGAGGTAAAATTATTAACAAGATAATCGACCTCTGTTGGAGTAGCGTTCAGGTAGCTGCCCTGCTCTATGTTGGTACAGGGCATTGAAGATGATAACAGTGGGTGGATTATATTCTTAAACTTAGTTACAGCACTTTCAGAAAGACATCTACTTTGATAAAGTCTACTCTCCACTGCTGTGTAATCAATTATTGTAAATGTAAATGTTATCAGGAAATGATCAGACAGCAGAGGGTTTTCAGGAAACACTGTTAAATGTTCAGTTTCTAAGCCATATGTTAAAACAAGATCTAGAGTGTGATTAAAGTGGTGGGTGGGTTCTTTTACATTTTGAGAGAAGCCAATTGAGTCTAATAACAGATTAAATGCAATTTTGAGGCTGTCATTTTTAGCATCTACATGGATGTTAAAATCACCCACAATAATTATTTTATCTGAGCTGAGCACTAAATCAGATAAAAAGTCTGAGAAATCAGAGAGAAACTCTGTGTAAGGCCCAGGTGGACGGTAGATGATAACAAATAAGACTGGTTTCTGAGTTTTACAGCTGGGGTGGACAAGGCTAAGCATCAGGCTTTCAAATGAATTAAAAGTCTGTCTTGGTCTTTCGTTAATTAATAGACTGGTGTGAAAAATTGCTGCCACACCGCCCCCTCGGCCTGTGCTTCGAGGTTTCTGGTAGTTAGAATGACTCGGGGGTGTTGATTCATTTAAACTAACATAATCATCCTGCTGCAACCAGGTTTCTGTAAGGCAGAGTAAATCGATTTGTTGGTCGATTATTAAGTCATGTACTAACAGAGACTTGGAGGAGAGAGACCTAATATTTAATAATCCACATTTCACTGTTTTACTCTTTGGTTCAGATGTGGATTCTGTATTGTTCTTTCTTTTTGATTTTTTATGTTTAAGTTTTTTATTGCTGGTTTTTGGTTTGTTTTTTGTCTGTTTGGGAGCTGACACAGTCTCAATGGAGATGGGTTTTTGGGGGGGTAGCAGGAGGAGAGAAGCTGCAGAGAGGCGTGTAAGACTGCAACTCTGCTTCCTGGTCCCAACTCTGGATAGTCAGATTTTGGGGGGTTTAATAAATTGGTCCATATTTCTAGAAATGAGAGCTGCTCCATCCAAAGTGGGATGGATGCCGTCTCTCCTAACAAGACCAGGTTTCCTCCAGAAGGTTTGCCAATTATCTATGAAGCCCACATCGTTTCTGGGACACCACTCAGACAGCCAGCAATTTAAGGAGAACATGCGGCTAAACATGTCACTCCTGGTCTGATTGGGGAGGGGACCAGAGAAAACTACAGAGTCCGACATTGTTTTGGCAAAGTTACACACCGATTCAATATTGATTTTAGTGACCTCCGATTGGCGTAACCGGGTGTCATTACTGCCGACGTGAATTATGATCTTACTGTATTTACGTTTACCCTTAGCCAGCAGTTTTAAATTTCCTTCAATGTCGCCTGCTCTGGCCCCTGGAAGGCAATTGACTATGGTTGCCGGTGTCTCTAGCTTCACATGTCTGAGAACAGAATCGCCAATTACCAGAGTTTGACCCCCGGCGGGTGTGTCGCCGAGTGGGGAAAAACGGTTAGACACATGAACAGGTTGGTGGTGTACCTGGGGCTTCTGTTTAAGACTATGCTTCCTCCTCACCGTCACCCAACCGCCCTCGTTCCCCAGCTGCTTGGGGTCTGCCGGGGAACAGCTAGCGGGGCCTACGCTATCTTCGGCTGCACCAGCTACAGGGGCCTGGCTAGCTACGGGTGAATGAAGGGTGCGAAGCCGAGTCTCCAATTCAGTAATCCTGGCCTCCAGAGCTGCAAATATGCTACATTTGTTACAGGTATCATTACTGCTAAAGGAGGCCGAGGAGTAACTAAACATCTGACACAATGAGCAGGAAAGTGCAACAGGGACAGGTGAAGTAGCCATGGTGCTAACGAGTCGGCTACGAGCTAAGCTAGCGAAACAGTAAAGAGACAGTGAGTGAATACTTTGGCTATAGATTAGGTAGTGAGTACACAGAAAGGGTGATTCAGATGAAGCACGTTAAGATTATACTATAAAAAAGGGATGTATCAAAAGATTTCAATTAAATTGCTAAGCAGAAAAGCTACTCAGAAACACCACTGTGTTTGAGCAGGAACAGGAAGTGATACTCTACCACAAAGCGAGCGAAACACCAAGTGACAGCGCCACCCAAAGGTCAAGGATGTGCATCCTTAACTGTTCTTGCATTTAACCATCTAAAGTCATTGCATATGCGCAGGTCACCATTTGGCTTAACGACTAAGACAAGGGGGGATGAGAATTCACTCTGGGACTTACGGATTATCCCTGACTCCTCCATCTCATCTAGAGCAGTGCGAAGCTTCTCGTAATGGCATGGTGGGACCCGTCTGTATGGCAGTCTGAAGGGCTTGTCATCCACTAGGCGGATCCTGTGGACAAAGTCAGCAGCCTCACCACAGTCCATTTTGTGCCTTGAAAAGATGGACTCATACTGCTCAGTGAGTCGCAGCAGCCTATCTCTCCATTCTGGGGAAACTTCACAGGATGAGAGGTCCAGGTCCTGCAGGCCCAAATCACACAAGCGCTGTGACATCTCCGCTTCTGATCTCGGTGCGGGCGATGAGTTCTGTGTGCATTGTGTACTGGATCGAATTTGAACAGGTTCAGGTAAGTCCTGCACAGAAAGACAGGGGGACATATCAGCAACCTTAGCATTTCTCCTGAGAGTGAGGGGCTTCTCGGAGGGATTCACCACTTTAACAGGGACCCAGCCATCCCCAAACAAGGAAGTGACAACTCGCCCCACTAGGATTTGTGCAGGTTTGGATCGAGACTGAGTGGGTTCAATAATGACAGCACTTCCCATCGCTGAGGCATCAGGAGCAGGCAGCTTAGCCCACACCAAATGTTCAGACAAGGGCTGCAAGGTGACGCGTCTCTTAAGCTTTGCAGTGCCAAAACTCGGAGGCATTGCTCTGCCACTACAGTCATCAGAATAGGATAGCAAAGTCGCCAAATGAGGAAAAGCATCATCCCGGGTACCAACAGTCATTTTTAACTGCGAAATAAGCCACTTTATCGCGTTGCTGCCCAGGACCATGTCATCAGCCTGACCCGGAACCACCAGAACGGGAATCACCACCTTAAAGCCATATATTGATACTGTAAGATCATACATAGCAGAAGGCGTAACAAGGTGACCCCCACAACCAACAATGACAATGTCTTCAGCTGAACGTCTCTCAATATCAGGTATTGATTGTGAAAGTTTCTCATCCACTGTCTCACTTATGGTGCACGCCATAGATCCACTGTCCACTAACGCTTTAAGAACTTGTCCACTACTAGTAGTCACTGCAGAGTAGAATAAGCTATCAGTGTTTGAGAGCCTATGCAAGCCCTGTGCAATCAGTGTTTTATTTGGTGGGACGATGCCACTCTAAGTGGAATACAAAGTGTCATAATCATTAATATCAGACATGTCCAAGGTGGGAGGCTTACTTGCTGGATCTGCGCTGTCCTCCCCTCCACGCAGATCATTCAGTTTCCCTGATGACCATTGGAAGGAGGACACTTGCCCTCTGGGCAGTTATGTCTTGAATGACCAGGTAGGTGACACAGGAAGCACAATCTGTTCTCCCGACAGTGCGTGAGTGTGGAGTGGGAGCCATCTCTGCAGATGGAACATGGTGTGTCATCCAAGCCCGGTATTCTCGGCAGTCGGGCACTCTGTCGCCTGGCATTAGCCCGAGCATAGCCTGGGCCTTGAAGCAGCACCTTCTCTAGCATGCTGATCAACCTCTCAATAGCAGGACCATCCTGACTCACAGCTGGTCTCTGCTCATGGTCAGCCAAGCAAGGAGCAGCATTAGTGCCAACCTCTGCTTTATTCACATAGACACAGTTACCCTTCTGTGGAGGAGACTGGAACCCCTTTCCCAGGTGATACTCATCCAGTACCTCCTGAACTTCACAAGCTGACCATTTATCACGTTTTGGTTCTAAAAATAAGAGCCAAGTCTCTGCAGGGGCAGTGTCTGATGAACATGCGTGCAACCTCCACACCAGAGTTCTCAAAAGATTTCCCCTGCTCCTTAAGACAGTTACAACATCAGCAGCCTTGTTCAGCCTCAGCCAATACTCATATGGATCCTCCCGGTCCTTCGGCAGGGTGGAATAAAAGTCAGCCAGGGGCACAGACGAGCACTGGGTGGAACTAAAATGTTTGTGCAGAAGTCTGTAGGTAGCTTGTGGATTATGCTGGACATCAATTCCACCATTCCTCACACCAAATTTCACAACATCTTTTGCCCTGCCTCTCAGATGCATCAAAATCTCCTCAGCTTGGTTTTCTGGGAGAATGCCACTCTTCTTTATGTAACTCTGCATGGCTTCCTGCCACTCATCAACAGACAATGAGTCCGAACTCTCCCCCCGAAACACAGGTGGGTCTTTAACCTGTCGTGGAGCCACCAGCTGGACTTGAGAGAGGTCCAATGAGCGGCTGGAGGGGCGATCCGTTGTTTCATGCGCCCCCTCAGGACATGTATATGTAGCAGATGCAGGGCTCGAAGTGTGTGGCGGAGTCAGGTGTGACAGAATGCTGTCAGCCAGGCGTTGCCCAATTTGCTGCACAATGTCGTTCATTTGGTCGACTAGACTGACATCAGTTATTGGGGGGTCTGAGGTAGATGCCTTAGTGTAGTGTACTGACTGTGACTCAGCCACAAGCCCACAAGAACTATCTGCTTCTCTTTGCCCCACCCGACAGTCACCCAGTGAAAAAGGAACAGTTGTGAACCCTCTACCCCTACCCACACCAAGGGGAGTCACATTTGGGGTGTCATCAGAGTCACTCAGATCCATATCTAGCAGGATATGAAAAGAGCTAAGACAGGCTTAATACAATATGGCAATATACAAAGCCAATATGAAAGTATATCCAACAGTCCCCAAAGTTTGATTCCGTTACCCAACAGTCTAAACAATAGGGAAGCTGATGCTCCACGATGATGCTGCGACGAGAAGACACCAGCCCGATCCAGCAGCGTCATGAACGGGTCACGGCACCAATGTGACCTCTGTGTAGTGTCTTCTCTGGTCTGCATTCACAACAAAAAGGCAATGGTTAGAATGCTCTCTTTTAATGGCGTGGGCAAGCAGCACAAGATCTTGCGGGAATCCTCCATTATTTTGAGGATTACATTTCCACTTGCAGTGTGATTGTATAGTGGTAAATTTATACAACCAAAATAGAAAAAGCTCAACAACAGGAATATATTTCAAAACTGTACATGAAACAATTTGAAATTCTCTAAACAGTGTGGCACAGTCACATACCTGCATTCACAACAAAAAGGCAATGGTTAGAATGCTCTCTTTTAATGGCGTGGGCAAGCAGCACAAGATCTAAATGGGAAAGCAACAACAGAGTTAGCTAACTATGCTCCCATTTTTTTCCTCTCTTCCCAATAAAGAAATCTCACATAAACGTGCACTCAATTCAACATAAAGACTGGAGAAATGACCCGCAACAAATGATGTATAAACAACAAAAAATAATCGGGTCAGATTGTATTACTTTAACAACCTGCAATATGATTTTTCTTCCCCACGACATTTGCGCATTCCTTACCTCGCGGGAATCCTCCATTATTCTGAGGATTACCCAGAATCCCTTGCCCTTTGTGAATGTTGCAGGGTGACTTTTACAACAGTAGGTGGCGCCAATGTCCCATTTAGCGGGATTTAACTTTGACTCTATCTAACTATGTTACATATGTATATATATATATATATATATATATATATATATATATATGTATATATATATATATATAGATATATATATATATATATATATATATATAGATATAGATATATATATGTATATATATATATATATAGATATATATATATATATATATATATATAGATATAGATATATATATGCACATGGCCACAGGCAGGAATGATTTCCTGTGTCGTTCAGTGGTGCTTTTTGGTACTCTCACTGAACGTGCTCCTGTGACTGACCAGCATGTCATGGAGTGGGTGGAAGGTGTTATCCAACATTGTCTTTATCTTGGACAACATCTGCCTCTCCGACACCACCTTGAGGGAGTCCAGCTCCATCCCCACAACACTACTGGCCTTACGGATCAGTTTATCGAGTCTGTTGGCATCTGTGACCCTCAGCCTGCTCCCCCAGCATGCAACGGCATAGAGGATCGCACTGGCCACAACAGACTCGTAGTAAATCCTGAGCATTTTCTGGCAGATGTTTAAGGACCTCTGTGATGGCTGCACTTACAGCCACACAGTGGTAATATCCACCATGTTAGTGTAGAGGCTTATAAGTAACATTGCATTCACATTTGTCTTTCTTTAAATATAGGAATTTACAGCACAATAAATAACTGGGTTTGGTTTAGAATTAATTCACATATCCACATAACACTGCATTCTAAAATAAGTGCGCACATTTTAGTTCACACTGTTATGTAGTGATGGCTCGCTTGAAGCTGACGCTCCGGTGCGTGTGTCAAAAAAATCAACACACTGCTTCAGAAGCACTGTGTCGAAGCTTGATTCATTTGGCCAGAGTCACGTGATCAGTGACGTCCAAAGCTTCATTTAGAACGTGACTGCTTCGGTATCTGATTCAATGGTTTATAAGCAGGTGAATCATTCGCGGGATTTGTGGAGTGTTTTGATGGTGACAGAGAGCGAACCACTGATCATTCTACTGACAGATTTGGAGCCAGCGAGGAATGGAGGAGGTTCTGTTGTGTGGAGTATTTTAGTTGATTTTGGTCAATCGGGTGGGTTTTCCAGCTTAGTGTTCTGGCTGTTTGCTTTTGTTTTGTGCGTGTTTATTTTATCTGAAAAAAGGGGGAAAACTTAAAATGTCAAAAATCTGCTTTTCATAATATAAATATCATTAAATAACTTTAGAAAGACTTACATTTGACTCGTAACATTTAATATTATAAAAAGATATATTTTATTTTCAAAATAATCTTAAAATGTTAGTCTACAAAATGTGCAGCAATTTAATTTATTTATTCCCTTTAGCTGATAGTTTGTGGGGCCCAGTTAGAATGTAGAACTGCATCTCTACCAGTTTCCCTGCACTCCAGCCTCTTCTCTGCCATGTGAAGGGATTTCCCTTAAGGCAGGAGAAATGATCTCCACGAAAAGGAACAGGTTCGGCCATCGCACAGTGGAACAAATTCTCTTCTTAAATAAAAATGAAAAAGGATTACCTTAAATGCATCATGTTTTTAATTTGAAAGTTCACAAGCATTTTCCCTTTCCATTTCACAATTAATTCTGCCCCCTGGTCAAAAATATGTATAGGAAAATTTCCCTAATATAATATTATTTATAAATATACCCGTCTAGCGATTAATTGCATAAATACATGGAGGCAGGACCTCGCAGCAGAAGCATACTCCATAATGTGCATTATTATATGTATGTTATATGTAACGTGGTATTTTTCAATTATTTATGTATTTACCAACATCAAGAAATCACAAGCAAAGAAAGACCAAACCATGGAGCATGTTTAAACAAGGAAGGTTTACTGGTCAAAATTATTTATTAAACAAATAAACCACATTTTTTAACACCAAAAAATACACGTTCAAAGCAACACAACTGCAGCCCAATATCAGACAGAGTTCCGCTCTGTAGAGTGGGCAGTCATTATGAAGCAGTTGGTTTTATTTTGTGGATTCAAGCTGCGCTTCATATTTTTGGCCACAAGATGTCACCAGAGAGGACTGTGTTGAAAAGCTTCGAGTAATGAATCGTTTTTCAATACAAGCTTCAATGCTTCAGAAAGCTTCATTTGGCCATCACTACTGTTATGTATGATTAATCTTTTGTTTTCTGAGTTACCTTAGTTGCAGCTGTTCCAGTCCCTTGATTAAGGAGCCAAGAGGTGGAAAAGGGGCGGAGCGAGTTTTAAAGGAAAACTGCAAATTGGTTCATGCCATAACTCGGGACCATGGGGGGGAATTGGAGTTCATTATGTTTGGTTTAGTTAGGTTTTGTGTGTTTTACCGCTTCTTGTGTTTTTTGTGGGCTGATCAGCCCTTTGTCTCGTTAAGTTAGGTCAGTTTGTTTGAGTTATCAGTAGTGTTGTCAATTTTGAGTAGAGTTCTGTTATTTTGACCTCTTTTATGGGCCCAAGATTTTGATTCTTTTTCCATGATTTAACCAATTATGTTTTTTGGGTTAAATAAAAAATCATTTTTTTGGACTTTAACCTGTGCCTAAGTTTCCTTCACTGCTCGGTCCATCACAACCTCAGTCGCCTCAAAAAATAGAGACGACTCTGGCCCTTTCTGTAAAGTGCTGTGGTGTTTTTTGTCCAGTCCAGTTTATTGTCAATGTGTACTCCAAGGTATTTATAGTCCTCCACAATATCAACACTGACCCACTGGATTGAAACAGAGGTCAAGTGTTTCCTGGTCTTCCTGAAGTCCACTATCAATTCCTTGGTCTTTGCCACGTTGAGCTGCAGATGATTCTGCTCACACCACGTGACAAAGGAGTGGACCACAGCCCGGTACTCTGTCTCATCATCCCTGCTGATGCATCCAACCACTGCGGAGTCATCAGAAAACTTCTGAAGATGGCAGGTCTCTGTGCAGTGGCTGAAGCCTGTGGTGTAGAGGGTGAAGAGGAAGGGGGAGAGGACAGTCCCCTGTGGTGCCCCTATGTTGCTGATTACCTTGTCAGACACACACTGTGGGAGACGTACATATTGTGGTCTTCCTGTCAGGTAATCAACAATCCAGGACACCAGAGAAGCATCCACCTGCATGGCTGTTAACTTATGGTAAATGGTAAATGGCCTGTATTTATATAGCGCCTTTCTGGTCCCTAAGGACCCCAAAGCGCTTTACATATCCAGTCATTCACCCATTCACACACACATTCACACACTGGTGATGGCAAGTAGCCACAGCCACCCTGGGGCGCACTGACAGAGGCGAGGCTGCCGGACACTGGCGCCACCGGGCCCTCTGACCACCACCAGTAGGCAACGGGTGAAGTGTCTTGCCCAAGGACACAACAATCGAGACTGTCCGAGCCGGGGCTCGAACCGGTAACCTTCCAATTACAAGGCGAACTCCCAACTCTTGAGCCACGATCGCCCCACAGCCACGATCGCCCCATCAGGCCAACAGGCCTGATGGTATTGAAAGCACTAGAAAAGTCGAAAAACATGACCCTCACAGTGCTCGCCGGCTGGCCCAGATGGGTGTAGACACGATTGAGCAGGTAGATGATGGCGTCCTCAGTTCCAAGACGAGGTTGATAAGCGAATTGAAGGGGATCCAGATGTGGTCTTACTATGGGTCGCAGCTGGTCCAGGATGAGCCTTTCCAGGGTCTTCATGATGTGGGAGGTCAGTGCTGTAACAATGTGATTGTTTTCTAACAAAAAACAGTGAAACTTAAGTTAGACTTGTGTTTGTAAATGAACCACCCCGTGTTGTGTAGCTTTCTGGAGTTTATACTTATTGGGCTACATATTTATTTATTATACAGGCTATACAGTACATAGAATCAAAACTCACACGTTTTATGTAACTAAAGTGTGTAATTATTTGGGCTACAGACAATAATTAAGTTATAGACTATATTTATATGAAAAACTTGTATACTTACTGCATTTGAATCATTTTAACCATATGTAACCACCTGCATATGTGTTTGGGGGAAAAAAGGCTTTGATTTTGCCACCCCATTTGATTTCTTTGCCACCCTCATGCGACCCTAAGAAAATTTCTCTAGATCCACCCCTGGATGTCTTGATGAATCGAGCAGGTATTTGAAGTTTACACAGCACCATTCTCACATGAAAATATCTTAAAAGTTTATTATGTGACCCAGACAGAGTTAAATTTCAAACTCCACCACTCTGTGTTCCTCCGCCACTGCCTCGTTTGAGTTTTGGACGAAATGGATTCTGGGATTTGTGCCTTTCGTCATTTTGAGCTGACTGGAGACCAAAACAGCCAATCAGATTTCTTTTGCATCCAAGTCTGTGATTGGCTGGTTTTGTGGCACAACTATAACGGTGCAGAGAAAGAGTTGAGCGCGTACAAGCAGAAATGTTGAGAGCGCGAGCGAGCGACACATTGTGAGCGAGCGCAAATGCAAAAACTGAGTAGGAGGGGCTGCTGTTGTGTGTGTGTGTGTGTGTGTGGATAATAGCAAACACTGAAATTCAGTTTTTGCATGCAGCAATGAATTTTGTTCACTCACATTTAGCTTTTCTTCGCTCGAAATAAATTTCTCCTCAAAATGCAACACCTTTTTCTTTTTTTTTCTTTTTTTTTTACGTGCGTTCAAATTGTTTTACATGCGCTCAGAATAGTGGCACAAAAGTAACGCCATATAAGACGGCCTTTTCAGCAGCAGTCCTTAAATGTTGACACTAAATCATATTTTCTACTCTTATGTCCACTGGAGTGGGTTGGTGATCAGTCTGTGAGGTGTTATCTAATGATCTCCATCATTAATACACATTAAACACAAATATTTATGAAGCTGATAAGATGGTTCAAGATGCTGAGCTTTTAAAATGGTAATTTAAATTGTACCGGTTCTGTAGGTAAACTGTTGATGGGATAATAAACAAATTTCACTTTGCAAAATGTTCTGCAGGGAGCTTGTGGTTGCTTCTTGGACTACCATGACCTGGATGACTGAGAACCTACGCAGACACGTTCTGAAGGAAGGGCTCCACACTTATTGTACTGATTTAACTGAGCTTATTGTCATCTAGCAAAGTTTGTTTAATGTGTCTCTATTGACAACACAAAGCATTTTTTTTTCACTATTTATAAAACATAAAGTCTTAAAATATATCTGCAGTGCTTGGTGTAAATTCAGTGATTCAAGCACAGTTGGTTGTCATCTTCATTGAAAATAAATATGAATAAATGATAATAATATATAATATAATAAATAAAGTATCATGTGATGTTGACATGTGTTGTTGGTGTTTTGTGTAAACATCTGTTTTAATGTAAACACTTTGTTCCAGACGGACAGGGAGTCGCTATCAGGCTGTCCAAGCAAACCCACGGCTGTAACAGAGACTGAAGAAGATTGTAGCAGAGTCCAACAGTCTGCAGAGGCCACCACAGTCCACCGTCTTCACATCATAATTTCAACATGTCTGTGAAGTCTCCTTGCCCTTGTACTCATGCCTTGATGAACAAGTAGGTAGAGTTCAAATATGCATTTTCAGTGAATTTATAAATTCACTTTACTTTAATGCTGCTGTTTGTCTTTTGTCAGGTTTGTTTCATGAATATTTCTCAGACAGAAGAAGGTGATATTCCAACGGAGCTGAAAAGAAGAGCCGTCAATGCCTTACATTTGAAGACCACAGCAGCTGAAGAAAAGCTCTGACCCCACTGTGAGATGGACACTGTGATTCATCACCTCCACCAGCAACACACTGACCTGCATTCATCCATAGATGACACTCAGGACTCTGGTTCCACAGCTGTTCTTGTTCACAGCAGCATCCAGTTAGAGAGGAAACTCTATAATGCAATGATGATGTTCCAGCGTCATGTTGTTGCTCCTCCTCCACATGCTCACCTGCCACAGTTTAACTCCGCCTCTCAGACAGTCATGTCACCTGATCTGCATGTTTTGCTGTACGATGACGTCATCTTGACGTTGACGAGGAGAAAAACTAGTTTTGTCCTGCAGATGGCGATCTTGCACCATGTTCAGAGAGCCGACACTTTGATGATGCTGCTCTACTCAACTTACTTTAGCCTGGGTTGGACTCTATATGAGCAGCTTCCACTCTGGTTTCACTGTTAAACACACTTGTTTGATTTCACTTGTAAAGGTTGAAAAATAAATATTTTATTGCAAAATTATTTGTTGGTACATTTTTTGAGGGTCAAATATCTTGTTTGATTTGAGGAATGAACTGTTAAGGTGTTAAAAATGAATCAGATCAAAATAGTGGTGCTTAAATCAGTGAAGATGTATAATGTAATTTAAATGTTGATAATGGTTGTAGTGGGCTTGTAATGTAAATGTGATTAAATGTGACATTAATGGTGACGCTGCATAAACCTGATCAAACAGTTCTATTAGTGGGTCTGTGTGATCAGCATCAGTGGGTTAAGGTGAGGCCTTGACTAGTAGAACGTCATGTTGGTGTCTGACAACACATGAGCCAACATCAGACTCCGAGCGCTACGATGCTAAAGATCAGAAGATCCAGTGTGACATCATCGTTACCTGGCAACAGCAGCCCTCAGCAGACTTTATTGGAGGATATTTACAGCAGCAACACTGTTTAGTTTGATATGATGGATTAACAACATGCTGTGATATCCAGTTCATCTGTAATAGATACTGGATCTAATCAGTCAGCAGATATTTGATCAGCTTATTTATAACTATACTAGAAACAAACACAACTGTGTTGGTGATTCATGCAAACTTGCATATCAGCCTTTGAAGGTTTTGTAGTATTGAGAACAAAGAGGTTGTGTTAGGGCTGAAAAGCCCGACTTGTTCTCCTCTGCAGGTCATCAAATGCACCACAGAAGTTTGTATTTGCACAGCCTGTATATGTTTGATGGCTTTATTATTCTCTGTTCAAAGACAATAAATGTGGAAAATGTCTCATGTAGAATCAGCTTCATTTAAAATGACTGCAAACATTTAGAGAACATGTGCTGCTGTTTGTCCTACATTTCAACACTGAATGAACCCTGAAAACGTGATGGCAGGTGGCAGATTGGAGTCCACATGAAATATCGGCTGTATGAAGACTGGAAAATATAGATGATACAAACATGCAGCCAAACATTTGTGGACATGGATAAACTATCTGATCCAAAAAGCAGGAAGTGACACAGCTAGAAAATGAAAGTGTGTAACAGCTGAAGTCAAATGTAATGCAGAGTTGAATCTGCACTTGGATCCATGTGTGAAAGGTCCACATGTAGGGATCACATGAGTCCTGATGTTTGTCAGGGCAGCTTGATAACTCCATCTACTGTGGGCTACATATACTGGGCTGGTAGCTCCATAGTGTTGCAAAGAAACTATTCAATGTGCAAATTTAAAATCAGAGGCTCTTCTAACACAGGAGCCATGTTGAGTTTAGATCACAGCGACCACCGGCAGTCTGAAATGGAATGAAGCCCATTGACAGCCAGCAGGTCTAAACAGGAATGCAGCCATTTGTATGCGTGGCAATGATGTGGCTGCAGCTGACACAGGATTGGTTCAAACTAAACATCATTTCACAGAGTTCACAAATAAACTCACGTTTTTATCTTTGAAGATCATCATAAAGTAGAATTGATGGTCCAGCAGACAACAGCAGGAGGTTTGAGCCCTTCTGATGCAGCAGAAACAGGATTTGGAGGAAGATGTTAATAGATTAGAAAGAATTGTACACTGTGAATCAATGCAAGTCTTTCTAGATAGACAGATCTTTAATAATCCCTCAGGTAGGTTCCTCTGGGACAGTCACAGATAGAGACACCAATTCTGACGTCCTTTGAAAGTTTTCATCACTCGTCATGTACACAGATGTTAATTCTACATATTCCTAGTACTGAACTCTAAATCAATATGAAGAAAATGCTCCTACTAATCTGCATATATGTTGATATCAAATCCTTTTCCAGCACATGGATAAATCTCTATAAATCTTTCAGTCTGATCAGAATGGGCACAGTGTTGTTATTGCAGCACTCCCTGATGTTTGAAAAGCTAAATGTCCATTTTAAAGTGCTCGTGTGTAGGATTGTGTTTCCTTCCTTTGTGCAGTTCTTACAGTAAACATGTTTGAATGTTTCCTGTTCCCCTGATGCTTCTTCCTGTTGGATAAAGTTGCTTTGAATAACATGTTCTTATAGGTTTCAATGAACTTCAAACTGGGATCCACTTACAAAACTGTCTCATTTTATTGGAACGATCCACATTTGCATCTATTCACGGTACATTTGACATCTGAACACGTTTGTACACATGATGAAAGGACAGATGGTGTTTGTGTGTCCTTCTTAAACTTAGTGTGAATGTTTCATCATGTAGAACTACTTAGAACAAAGTCTTTGGGAACATTTGGAGAACACGTTTAGGAAAGTAACATCCTGGTAGAACATTTTCTTAAAGCAAAGCAGAGCTGCAACATGACTGTGAGGATTCACAATAATAAAGTCACAATACTTTATTATTATGAAGACTAAAGTGCACCTTAATGCTGCCAATGAATACACATGTTCTTTGTGAAAGCATGAGCACAGCTGACATGCACCACACTGACCCCACTCGCCCCATTTCTTCATCCACTTCTTGCTCTTGTGCTTGAAATGAGACGCAGACGCAGCAAAAGTCAGAGGCTCTAAAATCCACAAAAAGGGGGCTTGTTAGATCAGGATATTGATGTGATCCATAGAAAACATGGATAATACACCACTTTATTTGAAGACATCTGTAGCACTGCCTCAGGATGTTTCCACAGACTCCTCTGTGCACCTAAAGAAAAGGTCAAAGGTCAGCAGCACATGTAGTTGGGACAATTCTTCATTTACAAACAACAGTCGCACAAACTACACAATTATTTTCCTCCAATTAGGACTTTTCACTTGCAGAAATGGTCCTGTGTGATTTCTAGGCTGTGATATAAAAACTAGTTCCTAATGGCAGCGATTCACTCAGTAAACATGTGTTTCCTTCACCAACCTCACACACAGATCCAATAAGATCAGGAAGTGGGCAGTATAGTACAATATGTGTTATTTTGTACTGTGCTGCCCAAACTAAAGATCTGCTGAAGTGTTGGAAATGATTCAGATGTTTATTTTGGACGATACAGCAGAAGATCAGACATGAAAGTGGAGATAACACAGAAGACCTGCAGCAAAGGGTCAGAGGTCAGACTGGGCCACGTGATTCAACAATGAGCCAATGATCATCAAGTAGTGACTAAAGCAGAGCCCTGACGTTCTGACATTTATCACACAGTTAGAACAAATGTCTGCTGATGACTTCATCTCATGAAATGACTGATAGATGTCAATTCATTGATCAGCTGAGCTGCTGATCTTCATCGTGCACAGAAACATTCAGCTTGTTTCAATCAGTAAATAACTCCCACTACTCCCAGTTTGAACTGTTCCCACTCAAAATGCTGTCAGAACAATGATCATTGTAGAACTTCACAAACATCACGTGTTGTTTTCCACATGGAAGATCAGCAAACATACAGAAACTTCCTGTTGCCACACACGGCCTCTAAAATCTCTTCCACGCTTTCTGTCTGAAGTCCACTCTCTGTGTCGGATCCACAGGAAACAACAAGATCTTATTAACATGGTTTTCAATGTGTCTCCTTCCAAAAAGTCCAACCAATGAACAAATGTGTATATTTGTGGAGGCCGAACAAAAGCATGACACATTTGTCTGTTTCTATAAACTGGTGTCAAACACAAATATGAAGAGTTTCATTGACAGACTCCAAAATGCCCCCGCAGTGAATCAAAGGGAAATCCTACAGTGTGCAGAGAATCTTAATGGCTCCAACATCAACACATCCACAATGTTGGATCCAGTTCTACCTCACAGAGTTACTAAGACACACCCTCTGCCAGCATTATAACAGCTCCACCTGCTTCACCTGCCTCCTCAGCCTCTGTACACCTGAAGAGAAAAGAAAGGCTCCAAAAGCTCAAATCTACAAAGGATTCATGAAGTTTCATCCAACAAGAACATGTTTGCCTTCCACAGTGTGCTGTTAGACACCACTGTACCTCTGCCATTTCAAAAAGAGCAGCTTGGGAACATTTTGGCTCCAAACACTTTGTGTTAAACTTCCTAATCTTTGTTTTCTTTGTGAACAACATCTGGAGCTTTTTGACTCATAGAAACATCATTTTGTTCTTTAGATGACAGCAGATTGGGACTGAATAATCAATCACTATCAAACCAATAAAGATGCTGATTTTACAGGAACTTTGTTGGAGAAGCTGGAAAGACATGAAACTGGTCCCAAACCAGTTGATAGTGCTGGTTATTCCAAATAAAGCTGTTTTCCATTTGAGATGACTTTCTGTCCTGATATATAATAAAGATGTTAGTTGTTGTTGAGCCCCTGTATTAAAAGTAGATCCAGTTTAAAGTCAGCTTGAGTTTGATGTCTTTATGTCAAAGCTGCTCATGATGTTGAGCTGCTGATGGAATAAAAACAGGTAAAAATCTGCCTCAATATAAAAGCATGTAGTCCAGACTTAAATGGAGCCTATTGTTAGCTGAGGTCCACACACAGTGTTTGACAGTGTAAACTGTGTGAAAGGGCTGCTGGTGGAGCTCACTAGGATGAGCAGGTGACCATGTGCCACGAGGTGGAGAGCAGCTGGCCTGGCTTTGATTCTGACCACGCCCCCTTTCTCTCTCCCTCTGCTTTGCTGTCACTTATCTTCACTGCTCTGTCCAATAAAGCTGAAAAAGGCCCCAAATCAAAGAAATCTGCTGCAGCCTCTGAAATGTCTTCTGTTTCCTTCCCGACGGCTTTTTCACCGTCAGCCCATCAGACAGTCCAGCAGCATTTATGATGATGTCATGATGTTGAAGAGACTGCTATGGTGGCCTCCCATGACCCCCAGCCTCATCTACACTGAGATGCAGACATTTGAAAACAACTGAATAATAGTCCAACACAACAGTCTGTGTACAGACACACACTGAGCTTTCATAGAGTCAAAGGAGTCAATCAAACACAGCTAGTTGAGTCATTTCTTGTGTGAGTCTAAAGTGAATCTAGTGTTTGAAAGTCCACTTCCTGTATTTGTTGTTGAAGACTTCTTCAGCTTCTTCTCAAGGACATCAGCTGCTTGTTTGGCAGCAGAGGCAGTTAAGAAGCTTCCTGAAAAACACTGAACAGTGAGTTCACTGTGGCATATGACAAATTCAGCTTTCTATGTGCAAATGTGTCTGTGTCAACCTTTCAAATGCTGTTGAATCCAAAACATCAGCGGCTCCTTGGCTGCTCACTTCATGCACTTCTGTCTTTGTGACAGTCCAATGACATCACAGCTGTTTCCACCCCCAGTGTCTCAGGACTGGACACCTTTAAACATGTGGAGGATCAAACAGCCGTCCAGCTAAACATACATGAAACTATCAAAGCTGACAATCATTCCAATAACATCTAATGCTACATATATATAGACACAGGACTACAAGGAAATGGCTCTCAGCATCTGGCTGTGGGAACAAATGATCCCTGTTTGTGTTCAAATTGTGTGCATGTTTTAGACGTGTGTCACATGTAGAAACACAAAAATGACACAAAGATGTGTTTGACACAACTGTGCAGCTGTAAGTTGTTTCTAATGATTCATTGAAGCTCTTCTAACATTCTGGAGACAATCAGTCCATGAATCTGTTCAACACCACAACAATTTGACTTCAATGTGAACGTTTGCCATTAAATAACCTTCTTCATCCAGCTGACAGCATCCTTCATTCTATGATATGAACAGTTCCTCCTGTTGATGACAAACCTCTGACATGATCTGCTTGAGGAGCTTTTTCATGTGAAGCTCTCTGAGCTCAGGGCTAAGTTGCTGTGTTTCATCTTTAAGAGCTGCTGCCTCCTCGCCGTTCTTCTTCTCCTAATGACACCATTTCTGCTTCAGATCTTTCACTGGGCCTAAAACAGATGAAGAGTAGATCTACTGCTGTTCACTGTTTGTGTCAATATGGAGAAATATGAAAGACAAACACAGCACATACAGAGAAATGTAGACAGAATGTGCAGCCAGTGCAGTAAATGGTCTCAATATCAGCTCTTTAGAAAATGATCCTGATGAACATGAAACTAACATCCAATGAGAAACACAGCTTCCTTGTTTCATGTCCAATAACAATAAATGAAGAGCTAATAAAGAGCTATTCTATTGGAAAATGCTGAGATGATTATTAGACAGAAGCCAGCGGCTCACCAAAAGCCTGCATTGCAAATCTATATGAAAGTAATCTATGCTCATATGTGGCAAAATCCTTTAAGTGTCACTGTGTTTTTCATCTGTGCTCTTGTTGGTTGGACAAGTTTGTAAATGACAAAGAGCTCAGTGGACTTTGCATCCATCAAATCCTGTTAGATGTTTGTTTTTCCTTCACAGCTTTGTGATGAAGGCTAAAGAACAGAGATATGAACTATTGCCAATATGAATCCTGATGCATGACGTGGGCACAGACCCACCAAAGCAACACTCAGCTCACCTCATTCCAGGCGCTTGTCTGCTGGAGACCATGAGCCTTGTTAGTCACACATTAGCACCGTGGTAGGAAACAGCCTCCATCATTTCATTAGATCTGAATTTGGACTGTTTCCCTCTGGATGAGAACCAAGTCTGTCAAATCTATTGATCCAACACAAACTATCAAACACATTGGCTCACAGTCAGATTGGCTTTGTATGGATGGTGTAACAGGGGCTGGGAAAGGATGCTGAAAGCTGAATATAATACAGAACAATAACAGGACATATAATCATGTAGAAACATGATCTTCAACAGGCACACTTCTATTATTCATGATCACAAAGAACTTGTGCAGCCCTGATATCAGCCCTAATATATGAGTGTGTTTGCCCAAAGATTGAAACAGCATCAACATGACAGCTGTAAGAAATCTTCTCTCAGCCTTGTTTGGCAGAAGATCCCTGCAACAAAGATTGTAGCTGAAAGATGACGTGTGTAAAGTTTGTCTTTGGGAGGGTTGAGGCTGTTTTTAGACCTTTGATAGTTTCAATCCAGTTCTGAAAGACACAAATAAAAACAACATCATTAAGATCAGATCATGGAGCTGTTTCCTGCCTTGTTTCTAGCTTCACATTACAAGACTTTACTACAATAAAGATGCTAACATGTATCTGTAGCAACAACATCATTGAATCTAGAACAACTGGAGCCAAACCAGTGGCTCTGCTGGGATCACTGGTGAGCCAACACTTCCTTGTTGATGCAGATTTCAGGGCTTCCTGTTGCTCCTCCGTTATAACTGTTCTCTCTTCTCAACACATGATGACACAAAGGAATCAGCAGTGACGAAGATGATGCTGAAGCACACATTTCTCACATATAACAGAGCAGTCCAGTTACACACACCTCTGCTTGACATTAGGCCTCAAACAAAGACACAAAACACTAACTTGACTCTAAATAGAAGAAACTGGCAGCTTGTTCTGTTCTGTGCTTATTTATATTTGACACACATGCTTCTCTTTGTGCAAACACACATCGCACTATAAGGGTAACCTAGCACACAATGATTGGACAGCACAGTGATGATGCTGGGAGATCCTATACGAAGCAACACAGAAACACTGAGAACTTTAAACATTGATTATATTGAGATAAGCAGCCGACCCAGTCTAGATAAAGGCGAGCAGCTGGGACCGCTGCTGCACCAAAAACAGGTTTCAGTGTTTCCATGTGTGTGTGTGTGATGTCTTTACTTATACTGGTCAATAGACTTTAGTCAACACATGATTGAAAGGTGTTACACATGAAATAAAAACAGTGTTTCATCTTTATTCCTCTGAAGCAGCTGCATTATAACCAATCTGCTCCTTTGTGGCCTTTAAAACAGCTTAAATAACTGTTGTTATATTTGTTTCTGCTCCTCTTGGACAGACGACTCTTGAAAAGACATTTTTGAATTTCAATGTGACTTTAACTGGATAAATATGGGATATATAAACGTCCCTCTGCAACAAACTGATTCCAGCTTCTACCTCATGATAGGAATGTTTTTGTGGCTCAAGATGACCTGATATCTTTCATGATGGAGACATTTGACACATGTTTCACATATTATAGACCAACAAGTTATTCATAGCAGTTTAAATACGGGGAGTCACTTTTGGGCCCAGCAGATAAAACAGAGCCAATATTTCCTTCTTTATTTAAGTGACGTGTGTCACAGATGTGACCTAGTAAAGTGTAGCTGAACATTAGTAACGTTATTAACACTCTCAGCTCGTCCTTGTTCCAGACCTGAAGATCCTCTTCTTTCATTCAGCAGCAGCTTCAGGTCTCTGATGGTCCAGGCTTGTTGTTGGGAAACAGCCCTGCTGGGATGATGGTGTCCTCACAGAAACAGTCAGTGATGCTGTTGATCTCCATCACAGAGCACGTCCCAGTCTGCAGGCTCAGTCCTGCAGGGCCTCGCTGGCTTCCTGACTCCACCCAGTCAACAACAGGAAGTGTTTGCAGGAACAAAGTGAGGCTGTGGTCAAACAGGAGTTTTTATCTCCTGGCTCTGACTCTCACTGCGGCCCCGCTGCTGTGTCAACATGTGTTTGTGCTAAACAATGATGGAAAGTGTTATAAATGACTTGTTGGCCTCTGATCTGTCACAAACAGCTGAAACGTGTCTCTCATGAGTCACATGAAGGTTTCTGACAGAAAGGACAAAAAGTAGCTGCAGTCAGTTTGTGTCATTTTTAGATTTATTCATCTGGGAGAAAAATCTGAGGGACATTAAAATGTGTTTTTCAACAGAGACAAGAACATAAATATAACGTCACAGGTAAATGAACATATTTCAAGTAAACAGCTGGACTGATCAGGTCCAAACACAGAGTGATCAACAAACAGCTGTCATATCTTTATATATAAGCTCTTTATAAATCCTGTTCACTGCAGTCTGTTTCCTAATAATGTCAAACTGTTAGAAACACAGAAACATGGTCTTTGTTGACATAAAGCTGTCTGGGATCCTTTGTTGTTCTTTTGATGCAGAGTTACATTATAAATATAAAGAGTTATTTCAGAGTCTCATCAGTTTTCCTGCATGTCTTTATTGAACACATCAGCAGGGCTGAAGCTCTCATGTTAAACACACACTGATCTATGGACACGTTCATGTGTTTCTAACAGAACCAGGCTGTTATCAGCTGCACTAACATGATGTCACACACACTGAATGTAACAGTGACATCATCACACAATCAGCTGTGATTGTTTCACTGTCATCAAACTAGTCAACAGGAAGTAGAATCAATAGAAACAATCATTTACTGACAGCATGTCTGATGGAAATAAGTGCAGATTATGTATGAAGTATAACTGCACACAGTAACTGTGTTACAATAAGGACTTAACAGCGCCCTCTGCTGGAGTGTTTCAGTACTGCGTTAACTAGAATACACCACCTCCTCCTCCTCCTCACACCACCTGCTACAGCTCTACTCTTCTATGACTACAGTCATCCACAGCACTGATGTGAGGTCACATGGTTCATATGTAAGGAGCACAGAGACGTCCTAGCAGCTGACCTCAGGTCAGTTTAATGACTGTGAGCAGCAGCTGTGTTCTTGTCACTGTGACAGGGAGACACTCTCAGACACAGCGCTCATGTCAGCTTGTTCTCATGCAGGAGGATCAGGAGCTCCATGTTTGTCTTCATGTTTGAATCATGATGTGTTTGTGCCATCAGAGTCTGTCATGAGTACTCAGGGTTTCACAGCAGCTCTTCTGGATGCTGACGAGGACTCCAACCTCATGTTTCACCTCTCTGAGCTTCTGATGTCTGTGAACACTCGTGTTTCTTCTCTGGGCTCATCTGGACAAAAACAGCTTTCTGTGTTTGGCTCCAGCCTCATTGTGACTGACAGGAAGTGTGTTATCCATGAGCTTCTTTGTTTCCTGCTGTGTTTCCTGTCTGTGGACAAACACGAGTGTTTCAGCTGAGGACTTGGTTCCTTCCACCTGTCCATACAGAACATCACGCTGTCTTTTCTCTTTAAATGCAGCTCCAGGTCCTTCCACGTGCTGTATTTGTGCAGTTTGTAGTGTGTCCTGGGAAACGTAGCACACATGGTGTTCTTCTGCTGTTTCCTCCTTTCACTGAGTGTGAAACACTGACGCTGTGCTGTTGTTCACAGAGCTGATTCTAGCTGCAGCTGGACTCTGTCATCTAACTGAATGTGTTGGTGCTGATCACGGGGCTCTGAGGGGGGAGCAGCAGGAGGACTCTGGATGCTGACGTCAGTGTATCTGTGGAAGCTCACACAGCGTCTCTGTCATTCAATATTGTGCTATATATTGTATCTATGCAAAGATGAACAGACTGTGTGTTCACTGGTCTCTGTGCTGCTGACTGCTTTGCTGCAGCTCTGATGTCATCATCACTCCCTCCTCCACCCTCAGCAGTCCCAGCATGCTGCTGTGGTGCACCCCACCCTCACTCTACACCTGAGCCATAGACCACACCCTCCACCTCAATATACACCACAGTTTTCTCTGCTATGGAAATGAGATCAGGAGGAAATCATTATTATTATTATTTAATAAATGCTCACATTAATGTGGGCTTATTTGTTTCATATTAGAAACATTAGTTGAGTGTTTTTAGTATAAAATGGTGAAAGTCCCTCTTTTTGCTCCTCCCCTCACCTGTGGATGGACAGTGCTGTTACCGTGGTGACAGCTGTGATGTGTTTCAGTCCTGCCTGGTTATCACTGCAGGAATCTTTCACATTTATTACAGGTAATAACTCTGATTTTTCTGTGTATTATGAACTAAATGTATCCTGATACACACAGAGATGGATGAGCAGAGGTCACATGATGAAAGAACAAACATGGAGTCTTTGATTTATTTAGATATTTATTGATGAATGCAAACAAACCCTGACACTGAACCATCGTCCAGCTTTCACAGAACAAACCTGATCACATGACCTGCTGACCCAAACAGTGAAAAGCTCCATGGCAACAACAACAAACAGCCTCACATATGTTAACAGAGGCTGTTAGAAGCACAGAGTCTTTACAGTCTTTCTCCTGTTTGTACACAGATCTCTGCACATCTTCATCACAGTTACTCACAGACGTGCAGAGTGTGTGGATATCAAAGCTAAGTTTTGTTACGGGTCCGAAATTGAGGACGAGAGTAAAACAATGATGGTCCAGAAAAGGTCGATCAAACAATTGATTTTAATGAATGCATGCAGCGTGGGGAGACGTACACTGGAAACCATCAGTTGTAAATCCCCACCCAAAAATACACTTCAGATTGCTTTTATAACATCAGGGTATTATGACGCCCCCTCATGCGTTTACAAGCACATAATTTGCATCTTAAGAACATTATTTGCCTCTTCTACAGACAATGATCAATTTTAAGAGATAACTACAGAGACAGGAGTTCCCCTTTCTGGCATCCTTTTCCATATATGGTGATGAGGTCCCCATGGACTTGTCCTCCTCTTTGGCCCATCTTCTGTCACCTGGACAGGGTGTGTTTTCTCTCTCTGGCTCATCACTGGTCATTGTTAATGACATTTCCCGTCCGCCTGTGCCCAGCGGCTGTACCCTTTAAGTCCCGTCTCCTCCAGTGACTCCAAGGTCACTTAGGGACTTAGGTTCAAGCAATCGTGACTGCGCCTTGCCTTAGGTTGTCCCAGGGTTTCGAGGTGGGATCTTACCCGTCATGGGCTGTCCAGCCTTCCATGCTCGCCTGATACGGGGGCCAACTGGGCAAGGGTGTTATCAGGTCTAGGGGACACACTGGTTCTGGAAATTAAAGGAGTGTAAACTGCTTTCTTTATTTCATGTGTGTATTAACTTTCCAACAATAATTGTTATTATTTCACATGTAACAGTTTGTGTACGTGCGTTTTCAATTCATTAATGTAATTGTTAGTTCATGTATTTATTTCTCTCGGTCTGTCCCTTTTCTAAAACCTGTAATTAATATAATTTTATTACTTTATTACTTTTCTTAAAACATGCATTCGCTTCATCTTCTTAGAATTTAACTCGTCTGCCTATTTCTCTGGGAGCTCCCCTGACACAGTCAGTCACACACACACCTTCCTGTCACACACACAGCAGCACAGTATTTTCTGTTTCTCTTTCCTGTTTCTACAGATTAATCAAACACTTGTTTTTTCATATTTACAGTCTACAAACCCTCTTTAGTTTTACTAAGTCTTGGTCTAAAAACAATACACCCTTATTTCATGCACACTTTTAAATATTCCAAGTTTTTGCATTTGTCAGTTTTTGTGACATCATTCACCCAATACTTTCATAATCATCTCACACACACTGCCTTTTCTCTCAAACTTCTACTTTTTCACTCATTCTACTATAAACCTCCCTAGTGTTATTATGACTTTTATTTACTATTTGGTACAAATCACACAGAGTCACTCAAATCAACTACTTACAGCATTCACACAGTTAAAATCACTCAAAATACGCTTTCCTAAGAGTATTTTACAGGCATGCTTTTCAAACTCAGAAAGAGCAAATGAAATAAGAACAATTGAAACCTCTAATCCTTCTCACAGCACACGCATAACTGGAAAAATGAAACACCACAGCCTTTATTTCTGAAGAGAGGTTACTACTGAAAGTAATATGTTAGTCTTAAGTATATACAATGCACTCCATATATCTATCTATAGATATATATATATATATATAGATATATATAACTCAAAACTCAGTCAATTACTATACATCCACTACAGCAACTCAAAACTTTATTTATAACCCTCTAATAAACATAAATGGCGTCTTAAACACACGCATTCAACAATGTTTGCAGCAGTACTTGTGAAACCAACTGTGGTTTAAGCAGTTCACAGCTTCTTAATTTGCATTTTATTGGCTTCTAGGACATTCTAGTCTCTAATTCCTCTGTTTTCATGTTATCTCCGTTTGACACACACAAACACCACAAACACACACTCCCCCTAAAAACCCACAAAAAACTATCCCTAAAAACACACACAAAAACCCATAAGAAACTTCATTCATTTATTTATTATTATTTTTAAACCCTTAAGATGTTGTGCTGTGCTTCCTCTGTGCCCGCTGCAACCTATATTAACATAAAGCCAAAATGTAAACAAGTCTGTCAAATCTAACTACTTATATGTTATTGGACTAAAAAACCACTTACAATCTTCTAAAGTCCTCCTTTGCCCAACAAACATCAAACGACTTACACCTATATGTATCACTCAAAGTCAACCACAATACCTGAGAAACACCAAATGTAACTGTGTATATTATCTCAAACTGAAACAAAACCCATCTAAAAATCCTAAAACATCTTACTTGGAGACACCAAAAGAGACATCACTCACAGACATATTTATTAATGAAATTATTTCAAAGTCAATTTCAGTTTTCAGACCCCAAATAGCGGTCCTAAGTATCAACAGTGTATGTATCCTATCTCAAAACCCAGCAAAAAGTCATACAGTCATGGCAAGAAATAAAAACTTTACTTACAGTATTGTAATAAACAAAACCAGCGTCTTAAATACAGGCGTTCAGCAATGTGTAACACTCTCTATGAACTTCCTAAAACTCTAGGGACCTCGCAGCTGCCTCATTTGCATTTTCACACACACTCCGTCTAAAAAATGGCCTCAGCACTTCAGCTCAGTGCTGGGTCAGACTCCTTTTGACACCAAACCTCTTACTTTATATTACACAGATACACAGACGTCTTATAATTACAATAACAACAATTATCAGGCCTGAGATTGCACAACCTACAGAATTTTCACAAATTTAAATTAACCCTCCAAGGGACAAACTCCAAGTTTTTTATTATCAATTACACAGTATCAGTTCTAAACTGTATCTGGTCGAATCCCTAAGGTCCCTAACTCAATTTAAAAGCGTCTAACGCCCAAGCTCCAAGCTTTACTGCCCAAAAAAGTGCAAATACCGTTCTAAACGGTAAAGTGGTCCAACCACTAGTTATTTTGGAGTGCCCCAAGCTCCACAGTGACCAACTGACTATCCCTCCTAGAGGACGAAGGTACGCGTCCGCACCCTCGGCAAGCGTTACCTCTGGACAATGCGCTTCTTAGCAGTCCAACTGCCGTTCTACAGAAATTTGTAATACTTTGAAACAACAATCAACACTCAAAACAAGTGTATGACCGACGCAGGTCCAACCTTATAGCCAATTGGGAGTGTTAACCACAAAACAACCAATTACCTATTATTCTAAATTCACTTAGCAGTCCAACTGCTTTTATTTACTTAGCAGTCCAACTACTTTAAATTCTCTTTACTCAGTACTGTCACTTTCAACATTTCATTATCATTACTTCAACTTCAATTCTCATGAGATTTTCACCAAAATCAAAACAGACCTTTACCAGTAATTTCAGTGAGTAAACTTTTAATTTGGAATATCCAATTGGCACATTTTGGAAATAATTCAACAGGTAGTGCCTTACCTTTGAATAAGCCGGCTTATGTCCACTCACTTCGACCACTGACTCGTGTCTGCCCGTTCGAGCGCCTCGGACCCTCTCGGTCTCAACCTCCAACTTTCTCCCTCTCTCAACCCTCGGCCAATGCACCAAATGTTACGGGTCCGAAATTGAGGACGAGAGTAAAACAATGATGGTCCAGAAAAGGTCGATCAAACAATTGATTTTAATGAATGCACGCAGCGTGGGGAGACGTACACTGGAAACCATCAGTTGTAAATCCCCACCCAAAAATACACTTCAGATTGCTTTTATAACATCAGGGTATTATGACGCCCCCTCATGCGTTTACAAGCACATAATTTGCATCTTAAGAACATTATTTGCCTCTTCTACAGACAATGATCAATTTTAAGAGATAACTACAGAGACAGGAGTTCCCCTTTCTGGCATCCTTTTCCAAATATGGTGATGAGGTCCCCATGGACTTGTCCTCCTCTTTGGCCCATCTTCTGTCACCTGTTACTAGGCAAACTCAAATGCAACAAGAAGCTGAATACATTCAGGCCTTTGCTCAGCTACTATTTTACTGTAACAATATACTCAGCATATAAGCTTTTAAGATTATAGATTTAACTCAACGATTTAAGTGGTTGTAACTGCACCTGTAATAAACATGTTAATATGTGATTATGATAACCTATGTAATACAAATTATAACATAATGCCAGCAACTTCAATAAATGCTTGGATGAAATGATAATTAATGCAATGATAAAGATGATGGTTATGTAAAATAATCCCTGTAATTCCACAGTTTCCACCATGTTTGTAGTCTGTACTGGGACTCATGGAGCATCTCTCTATGAGCACTCAGTGCTTTAAACAGTGAGTCCCAGTTTAACCAGCAGCCTTCACACCACACATCACACAGACATGGAAACTTCAAACCCTCAGACTGAAGAGACCATCATAAATAAATAGATTGTGATGAAGATGAATAACTGGACCAGTTTGCTGTGGTTTCTTCTGTTCCTGTCAGAAATAAGAGTCTGGCAGCACTTTGCTCTCCTTCCACATGTTTAAGGAGGAAGTGAAGAAGAGTGAGTGAGTCGTCTTCCTCTGTGGGTCCAACATCAGGCAGCAGCCACGTATTTTTAAAAACCCAGCACACTGCTTCAGAAACACTGAGTCCAGGTGACCAGAGTCATGTGATCAGTGAGGTCTTCACTCAGTACGTCACTGCTTCAGGACCTGATTCAGAAGTTTATAAGGACGTGGATCATTGGTGGTGATGCTGTGTGAGAGCTGGTGAACCATGGGGAACATAAATAAAAACCAGGCCATCAGCAATTCTACCCCCAGCTCTAAAACCTACATAATACACTATACATATAGTTATATAGGTTACAGTATGTTATATATAAATGTAGCTGTCCACTGGTTAAATTGGAGCAGTTTTTAAAAGCAGCTGTTTGTATAAAATGACAGTCACATGAGAGATGCTGAATGTTGTTAATATTTGATACACTGAGTACTATTGAATGTCTTTTTTTTGTCTATTGAATGTCCACTTATTCAGCCATGATGGAAAGATCCCATTAAGAAAGAGAAATCAAACATTTGGATTCATTTTAATAAGCTCAGACTTGTTGAAAATGCAGAGGAGCTGGTTGTGAACTGAGCTTCAGAGAAACACAACATACTGAGATTCACTGTGAAGCTTTGAGTGGAAAAAGACAGAAACCAACATGTGGATCCTGGAATAATGGGAGCTTCCATCTTTAAAGGACTGAAGAGGAAGAAGTTTACAAGGAATCATTTTGAAGAGTTTCAAACATCAACTGATTGAATCCATGAATGTGAAAACGTGTTTGTGAGTGAAAGAGACAGACATGTACAGACTGAACTGTTCAACAGTCAGAGTGTTTCTCTAACAGGAGACACTCTTTACACTCAGCACAGGGACACTGAGGAACCAGGAGACCAGACCGTAAACCCAGGATAAAGAGTTTGAGTGAATGTGGTGTTGAAGGTGTGGAGGTGGATCAGAGTGTCAGAGGAGACTCTGTAGAAGGACAGAGTGCCAGCAGGACAGTCCACATACACTGCTGCTCTGTTAGAGACAGAGGAGGAGGAGGAGGAGGAGGAGAAGATGGATGTTTTCATCTTATTGTGCCTGACGTAACGAGGACCATCATCAGAGCACTCCAGACTCCAGGACTGATCATTGTATCCAAACAAACAGTCTTTACTGTCTCCTTTCCTTCTGATTCTTCTGTAACTCACTGATATATAAATGTTTCCTCTCCACTCGACCTCCCAGTAACAGCGACCAGTCAGACCATTTCTACACAGCAGCTGATAAACATCAAATCTGTCTGGATGATCAGGATATGACTGAACCTCCTCCACACGTGTCACCTTCCTGTTGTTGTCAGACAGCTGGAGCTTTGTGTTCACTGTGTTTGTGTCGATTGTGAGTTGACAGGAATCTGATGGAGAGAACAAACACAATCCAGCTGCAGTTATTGATCCATCATCTGTTCATTGATTGACACTTTGATGATGACTCCTGACATGATGAAGATGGTTGAATGTGTGCTGCTTCGTTTTCATGAATCCCATTAAAAACACACTTACACTTCCTCGGACCTGGTCTCAACCACTGGACTCCAGCAGGCTCCACCCTGAAAGGAGGAGGGGTCAGAGCAGCACAGTCAGCATGCACACATGGACATTACATGGCTCTCATGGAAACATACACAGTAATTACTATAAAAGACTCATCATAATTGAAAGCTACAGAGTACAAATGTGTTTCCAACCAGGTTTTAAAAAAGTCGAGTGCTGGTGAAGACCTGATGTGAAGGGCGACTGTTCCAGAGTTTGGCTGCAGCCATCGATAAAGCTCACCTCTGTTTTTCTGTCTAGTTCTGGGTCAGAAGCAACTTATCTGCAGACCTGAGGGCTCGACTTGGATTATTTTTGTTAAAGAGAGATAAGATGGAGCTAATCAATTCAGAGATTCAGAGGAAACCAGCGGATAAACAACAGCAGCATGTTTAAGCTTGATCAGCTGTTGTTAGAATTTATTTAATATTACTTTCTAGTATCAGCTGATGTTTGCTGGAGCCACAGCTGTAAAACCTGCTGGTCATGATATCGGTTTGGTTATCTGGTGAGAGGGAAACATGAAGATGAAACCAGGAGATGTCCTTACTGAATCATCAGAGCTGAACAGGTGATGGAGAAACAGGTTTACCTTTTAGGTGACATGAATAAATTGAAGGGAAGTTATGAACTGTTTCTGAGAGACAAATAACACCAGGATCCTTTTCTACGTAGCTGACAGCTGGTAACTGTGCAGGGGCGGGTCTAGCAAAGTTTTGTCAGGGGGCCAGGTAGGGCATTAACAGGGAAAGGGGGGCACAACGAAATACTTTTCTTACTTATTCTCATTTAAAATGTCTCACTTTTAAAAAAAATTATCTGAGTCTTACAACATCTTACAAGTTTTTATCTGATGTAAAATGTATAGAAATCATACATATACCAGCAAGACAGTGTACATCACTGTCACAACAGCGTTTGTTTTCATTCAAAGTACACACTTTTGTATTTGTACTTTGTATTTACTTTGTAAATACAATTTGTAAATACTTTGTATTTCTATTTGTATTTTGCATTTGCGACCAAATTTAATGCTAAGTAGACTGGCATTAGTCGCTAATGTTAATTTTTAGGTGAATAGGCATTGGCAGCTAATGCTAACACACTTTTCCCCTTGCATTGTAACAATGTGAGCAGTTAATGCTAAATAGGCTGCCGTTATTAACTAATGCTAATTTTATGTGAATTAGCATTATGCACTAATGGTAATACACTTTTCTCTTGCGTTATAACGATGTGAGAAGTTAATCCTAAATAGGCTGCCAATATTGGCTAATGCTAATTTTAGGTGAATAAGCATTGGCAGCTAATGCTATTACCATATTTTCTTGCTTTATAACAATGTGAGCAGCAAATGCTAAGTAGCCTGCCATTATTAGCTAATGCTAATTTGAGGTGAATTAGCATTATCCGCTTGTAATGGCAATTTCTTGTGTTTGATAAACCAAACATCCCACAATTTTGAGTCCACAAGCCACTGCTGCACTGAGATAATATTTCGTACGCAGGCAAAAGAAGTCCACTGTCCAAACTTGAAAGGTTGCGTTTTTATGGTTTATTCATCCAGTTTGGCAAGCAATAACAAGATCCATTTTTTTGTTACTTCCTGCTGCTTCTCCTGCTCTAGTTAAAAAAAAAAAAAAAAACCCATAGGGCCACCCCAGTGAATAATGGTCCTATACCAGTCTCTTTATTTATAGAAAGAAAATGGCCCTACAGCTCTTACTGACTAATTTAACAAGGTAAACACCAAACAAACAAAACATTGAAACAAATATTAACCTACAAATAAACTTGTAAATAAACCCCAAAATATAAATTATCTAGCAACAAACTTTAACAAATTTCTAAATAATAAAAAATAAAGAACAAATAGCTCCAACACCACTGATGCTAAGAATATTTTCCCTTCCTTTTTAACAATATAAGTAGGTAATGCTAACACTCTTTTCCCATGTGTTATAACAATGTTAACAGTAAAAGCTACGTAGGACGCCATTAGTGGCTAATTCTAATTTTAGGTGAATAAGCGTTAGCAGCTAATGCTCATACCTTTTTCCTTTACTTTATAAGAATGACAGCAGCTAATAATAAGAAGGCTACCATTATTAACTAATGCTAATTTGATGATAATTAGCATTGTGCGCTAATGCTAACACACTTCCCTTGCTTTATAAGAATGTGAGCAGCTAATGCTAAGTAGGCCGCCATTAGCAGCTAATACTAATTTGAGGTGAATAAGCATTAGTAGCTAACGCTAATACCCTTTTCTTTTGTGTTATAACCATGTGAGAAGTTAATACTAAATAGGCTGCCATTAGTGGCTAACAATGCAAGTAGCAGCTAATGCTAATACTGTTTTCCATTGCTTTCTACAACGTGAGCAGCTTAGCTAAGTAGGCCACTTTGCTCTGCTCAGGATTTGTGTGACCATGATGTATTCTGACAAACTCTACATTCACAACTGAATTGACAATAAATGTGTTCAAGTGCATATTTTTCTGTTATTGTTGTCAAACAAAAGTAAGACCTTGTGAAAATTAAAACAAATCATCCTAAGTGAACTTAAACACTTTCGTTCCCCTTTTGTTAACCCTCTGGGGTCCAGGGTTTAATTGGCCTTTTTTGACTACTTTTGATTTTACCTCTATATTTCACCTTTAAAAACTGTTTATCTTGCCTTGTTTGGTATCATTTTTTTTCAGCACAACCTCAAATATCTGAAATTTAAGTTATTTTTTTTCCATTTTGGCATACTATATTAGCACAATTGATCTAAATTCAGACAAAAAATTCAAAATCCGAGTAGAAAAAAGTTATATTTTTTACTGTAAAACCCACAAACATGTTTAACGAATCATTTTCATAACTTGAAATGCAAATAGAAATTGTACATTTCTAAAAATTCTGCACAGGTTTTGCAAACAAAGTTATATGGTACTATTCACCTAAAAATGCAGCCAAGGCCTCAGGGTTTTTTTATATGACCATTTAAATCTATTTACAGATAAATCAGGTGTTCTGCATCAAATAAGAAGGCACACAAATGATTTGTGCCAGTCCAAAAAAATAGTTTGTGTCCACTATAAGACAGAGGAGGAACAGCACAGGGATAAACCTGCAGGTCTGACAGAAGGTGGATCACTCCTGTTTTCCATGTGGAGACAGCGTTTACACTGCAATCTGCCTTTGGTGGCTTTAAGGCAGCAACACAAACACAACGACTACACTACACACTAACTGCACACAAACTACACAAGACAACACACTGACTTGAGACTCTAAACATCAAAAAGCTCTCACGTATCAAAACTCTCTCTCTCTCTTTTGCTCACTCGCTCTCTCTCGACGGTCACTCCTAAAACTTCCCCCTCTTCCTAAACAACCAAATGCCACATGTTGCCATATCATTTTTTGATTGGTCGACATGGTACATTTTTCCACCAATAGGGAAGGAGTGTTTTTTTCTTTTTCTTTTTTCAATCACAAGCAAAGCGTGTTTGCTAGCGCTCTCCTTAGAAAACACAGTTTTTACCGTTTCTTCCCAGAGTAAACGCCACTGTTTTATTCAAAAGGAAAAAAAAAACGGTTTTACGTGGTCTATCAACACAATTTAAAAACTGGCATATAGTTTGAAGTCCACACATTCGACCTAAGTTGAAATGGAGACTCTGGGTCCGTCAACCCCAGAATCAGAAAGTCTTAAGTTGGCTAGTTATGTATCGGGCTAATGTTTAAAGCTTTCACTTGAGTAAATTAACTGATATTACTGCTAAATAATGTTAGCTAAGTTCAAAGCATATTCCATTAATCTCCATGCCATAACTAACTACTATAATAGCGCTGCCATACTGCATCACATTCAGTGCATTTCAATCATTTCTCCAGAGAGTTTGATAACTAGCAAAATAATAATCATAATTTTAAAAAATTGTATGTGTAACGTACACGTACTGGAAAATTATTTACTAGGACTCATCTCTCATGCGACTGGAGAGCACAAACTCCGCAATTGTCGTTTTCCATCAAACACCCATTAAAACAGCAACCTCCAGGTATGTTAACACACTCATCCACGACTGCCATAAACAGCATTAGCTTATCAGAGTTTTCAATATTTAAGCTGCCATTTCTGCCTCTTTGTCACACACAGACTGAAATGATTCACAGCCTTGTTTCATCCTTCTGTCAGTGTCACTGACTGTCACTGTGACTGTGGACATACAGCATGGGAAACATACTCATGGCTGACACTTTATTAGGTACACAGTGGCCACAGGTACAGTACACGTGTGACCTAATAAAGTCTATCTAAAGTTACAAAATGTTGTCTCTGTCCAAATATTTATGGACGTAACTGTAGGTCTGCGTTTAATGAAACTTTCAACATGGCTTATCAGTTATGTTCCTGCAAACAGACTCCTTGGAGACCCCCTACATAAATATCCATGTACTATCCAGCTAGAGTAGTGTGTCTGTCCCTGAAAATATTCCTGCATGTGTGATTATTCATGTCTCATCTGCAGGAAACAAACAGGAAGTGAGTGAAGGACACAGGAAGTGTTTCTACCTCTTCCTCCTCTATCAGACATTCTCTCCATACCTGAGAGTGTCCAGTCTCCAGCCTGGATCCTTCAGTCCAGCCGACAGCAGCTTCATTCCTGAGTCACCTGGATGATTGTAGCTCAGGTCCAGCTCTCTCAGATGGGAGGGGTTGGAGCTCAGAGCTGAGGCCAGAGAAGTACAGCCTTCCTCTGTGATCAGACAGCATGACAGACTGCAGACAGAAAAATAACATCTGTGAACACATCACTGAAAATTTGTCTTTGCTTTTCCTTTTTTTTCCTGATTCATTGCCCCTCATACATTCCATCCATTCAATTCAAGTTAGCTTTATAAAAAACAAGTTATGGGAACAGTGATCTCAAGTTGTGTAGCAGTAGGCTCTACAATATTACACTCCAACAATTTCTGTTGAGCACTTGGCCACAGTGGCGAGGAAGAACCTTTTGACATGCAGAAACCTCCAGCAGACGCAGAATGAGGGGAAAAAAATACATTCATCCATCCATCCATCTTCTTCCGCTTTATCTGGGGCCAGGTGGCAGGGGCAGCAGCCTAAGCAGAGAAGCCCATACCTCCCTCTCCCCAGCCACCTCCTCTAGCTTATCACCAGCTGCCAATGCTTATTCACCAAAGCGTTCCCAGGCCAGCCGAGAGATACTCGAACCACCTCAGCTGGCTCCTTTCGATGTGGAGGAGCAGCGGTTCTACTCTGAGCCCCTCCCGGATGGCTGAACTTCTCACCCTATCTCTAAGGGAGAGGGCAGCCCCCCTTCGGAGGAAGCTCATTTCCGCTGCTTGTATCCACAATCTCGTTCTTTCGGTCACTACCCACAGCTCGTGGCCATAGGTGAGGGTAGGGACGTAGATCGACCGGTAAATTGAGAGCTTCGCTTTTACACTCAGCTCTCTCTTTACCACCGTTGATACCTGGGCAGCAGCTGGGAATATCATCTCATAGATAAGAGCAAGCCCTCCAGAACTTGCACTCTGCAATCATGAAGTAATGAACTGAATGATCTGTAAAGTTTAGAAACCTTTTTGGTATCATCTAATATTTTTATTCATTTAATTTTTATTCTGACGGTCTGATTGAGTAATGTTCAAAATTATCAAAGTTATCATTTAATTTGCTGTGGGACAAGACAACAAGGTGATATTCACAGACTGCAGACTTGAGCAGGTGAGGTACTGAAGCCTGGAAAAGGAGGTTCCCCACAGGAAGTGGAGATAAGAGTTAATGAAATAATCATAAAGTAATTCACTAATCAAAGAAAAAAAATTGTAGATTACGGACTACCAAAAATAATCTTTAGTTGCAGCACTAATACCGTTATGAAAGTACAGAGAGTAATTCAGAAGTATTCACAGCAAAGGTAAATAAAAGCTGTTTGACAATTCTAAAACTTGTAACCATTTATCCAGTAATGGAATAAAGATTCTAAATACTGCTAAGTGGAAAACACTGAATCCTGACCTTAGAGATTCCAATTTACAGTGTGGACTCTGCAGTGCGGCAGACATAAGTGTCACTCCTGAATCCCCCAGGTCACTGTGACTCAGGTCCAGCTCTCTCAGAGTAGAGGACTGACAGCTGAGAACTGAGGACAGAGTTTCACAACTTCTCTCTGATAGGTTACAGCCACTCAGTCTAGAAATAAAGAACACAAACACACACAAGTACACAAAGCAGAATTTAAAGGTTATTGATGGTGCAGTAATGAGTTACTAGGTCTGGCAATATTGAATGTTTTGGGACTGGCTGGAACTGGCATTTCTGTATTTTAAACACCACAGAAATGTGGCAATTTACTATGATTTAGAAATAATGAAAAATACTAAGCCGAAATTACGTGAGGATGAAGGTACTATTTATTAGCTCTAAGAGTTATTTAGTTAATTGTTTCCGTCGATGAAAAATAAATATCATTTTTCTGACCTCAGAATTTCCAGTGTACAATGTGGACTCTGCAGTGCGGCAGACAGAGGCTTCACTCCTGAATCCCCCAGGTCACTGTGACTCAGGTCCATCTCTTTTACACTAGAGGACTGCGAGCTGAGAACTGAGGACAGAGCTTTACAGCTTCTCTCTGAGAGGTTACAGCCACTCAGTCTAGAAATAAAGAACACAAACACACAAGCACACAAAGCAGAATTTAAAGGTTATTGATGGTGCGGTAATGAGTTTCTAGGTCTGGCAATATTGAATGTTTCAGGACTGGCTGGAATTGGCATTTAAGTATTTTAACACCACAGAAATGTGGCAATTTACTGTGATTTAGAAATAATGAAAAATACTAAGCTGAAATTACGTGAGGATGAAGCTGCCATTTATTAGCTCTAAGAGTTATTTAGTTAATTGTTTCTCTTAATGAAAAATAAATATCATTTTTCTGACCTCAGAATTTCCAGTGTAAAATTTGGACTCTGCAATGCAGCAGACAGAGGCTTCACTCCGGAATCTTGCAGGTTGTTGTTACTCAGGTCTAACTCTCTCAGGCTACAGCACTGGGAGCTGAGAACTGAGGACAGAGCTTCACAGCTTCTCTCTGAGAGGTTACAAACAGTCAGTCTAGAAATAAAGAACACACATACACACACACACACACAGAGTTGATTTTAAAGATTAGTCATGGTGCAGTGATGAGTTAACTATGTCTGGCAATATTGAATGTTTCAGGACTGGCTGGAATTGGATAGAACATATTAAAATTGTCCAGTAAAATCATAATTTTAGCTCTAAATAGAAACCAATAAGAAGCTGTTACATTTAGTGACCCTAGTGCAGGAAAATAATACCTTGTCAGATATATCTGTACATTTTAGATGATGAACATCAGTTTCAGAATATTCTATTAATCCCTGGGAAAACTGTGTGAAAAATATATAACACACTTAAACACTCTACAATAATAGGTAAAAGAAACTACAATACAAATGTAAACAAAAGATAAGTGAATATGTCAGATTTGTTCATCTTAACTGTTATGCTCCAAAGCAAAAATAAAATAAAATAAAATAAAATTTAGATTTAAAACCAGCACATTAAGTGCAGTACTCTCTCAGTGATACTTCTATATGGATCCCAATTGTGAGCTGACCACAATCTGATGTGGTGGTGAAGAATGACCCCGCTGTCCAGCTGTGTCCCTAACCAAGCCTTATGGGTTAAAAATATGGTGGAAATGGTCAGAGTGCTCAAACAGAAGTTTTTCTTGTCTGCTAGTAGGTAGATTATCTTTCTTCTTAATCAAAGATAAATCTAAGATATGAGTCTGATCAATACATTAGAAGAGATGTAGTCTGAGTCGTGAAAATGTCTATTGTTTGTCTAATATTTAGATTTTGTGTGTAGACATTATCCATCATCAACCTTTTAATTCATGTCTGAGTTTAAGAAGGTAAGAACGGTGTCACCAGCCTATCATTATATTTCTGAACAAAGAAATACTGTTAAATGTTGTAAGGGTTAAACACAGAATTACGATTCATACTTGCTGATAGTTCATTATCCTGATCAGAACATAATAATTAACTATAAAGAAGTTTGAGTTTAACTAAAATTACGAAAAAGACAAAAGAAAGAAAAATCATTTTAGTGACAGGCCTAACTCAGATGACAGTCTCTGGAGTATATGCCTTCAGAGATATGTGTGAGAGCACATAGAGGACTCTCTGATATCTGAAAGTTTGATTTAGTGAAACAAGGCATGGTGGTTAGCACTGTTGCCTCACAGCAAGAAGGTCCCGAATTCAATTCCACCATCAGGCCAAGGTCTTTCTGTGTTTTTATCAGCTTCTGTTTTGAACATTTCCTCGTGAACTGTATTAAACTCTTTAAATGAACTGAGAACTATTTCTACATTTGAAACTATGGATTCATTTTCCCATTCACCTCTGTATGTTAGTGTATAAACGAATGTTAGACTGGGCTCCATGGAAACACTTGGACTGGTCTCAGCTGCCTTCTTTCTATAGTCATCAACAGAGTCCTTTCTCTTCTCCAGCTTCTGTTTGAAATCCTCTCACAGAGCCTGAATCCTGCTTTGTTGACATGTTTAGGCCTGTGTTAGGCTGCTCTTTGTTCCTCTGCTTTAACACACACCTCACCACAGCAGCTGTGTGGGTTGTCTCTGTAGCAGCCATATCAGCTTCTGATACCATGAACATCATCACAGCTCCTAACTTCACCTTTATTAGCTTTGACATTCATGTCTTTCTTTTCTCTCTCTCTGTTTCCACAGAAGCTCAAAGTCTCTGCAGCCTGTTTTTATCTGCTATCATCAGATCTTCAACAGCCCCATTCACATCCCTCACACACTCTACAGCCTCATCAGTACTGACTTCATCTTCACTGACCGATGGAGCACAACATGAACCTGTGGAGCTGAAAAACTATCCTGTCAAACATCTCCCCGTCACCACTCCACTTCTGTCAGCCTTTAAATGAACCCTGCTCAAGTCTGTCACCTCTGTTTGGAACCAAAAGGAAAAACTGTTGTCGTTTGGAAAGACAACATTTCTGAAAGCACTCAAAACTTCTTCACATTTCTCTTCAGACACATCCTGAACATATAGGAACTAAAGAAAGTTCTGAACTACAGAAAAACAACAATAGCTGCAGTCAGTGAACTCACCTCAGAGTCTCCAGTCGACAGTTTGGACTCTCCAGTCCACCACACAGAAGCTTCACTGCTGAATCCTGCAGCTCATTTCCACTCATGTCCAGCTCTGTCAGATGGGAGGGGTTGGACTTCAGAGCTGAGGCCACAACTTCACAGTGAGTCTCTGAGAGTCCACACCGAGTCAGCCTGTGATTATAGAAAATATAAAATGTGTTATTATAAAAGCAGAAAATCTACATTATAAACAGACTGGTATATGGATTTCAGTCTGTAGATGTGCAAAGCTGGTAGAGACATACCCTAAAAGACTGGCAGCTGTAACTGCAGCAAAAGGTGGTTCTACAAAGTATTGACTCAGGGGGCTGAATAATTACGCACACCCCACTTTGCAGTTATTTATTTGTAAAAAATGTTTGGAATCATGTATGATTTTCGTTCCACTTCTCACGTGTACACCACTTTGTATTGGTCTTTCACATGGAATTCCAATAAAATTGATTCATGTTTGTGGCTGTAATTTGACAAAATGTGGAAAAGTTCAAGGGGGCCGAATACTTTTGCAAGCCACTGTATCCTGTCTCAGAGTGATGCTGAAAAACTAGTTCACACATTGATTACTTCCAGGCTGGACTACTGTAATTCATTATTATCAGGATGTCCTAAAAACTCCATGAAAAGCCTTCAGTTAATCCAAAACGCTGCAGCAAAAGTACTGAGAGGGACTAGAAAGAGAGAGCAGATTTCACATGTTTTGGCTTCCCTTCATTGGCTTCCTGTTAAATCCAGAATTGAATTCAAAATCCTGCTCCTCAGATACAAGGTCTTAAATAATCAGGCCCCATCTTATCTTAATGACCTTGTAGTACCATATCACCCTATTAGAGCACTTCGCTCTCACACTGCAGGCCTACTTGTTGTTCCTAGAGTATTTAAAAGTAGAATGGGAGGGAGAGCCTTCAGTTTTCAGGCCCCTCTTCTGTTGAACCAGCTTCCAGTTTGGATTCAGGAGACAGACACTATCTCTACTTTCAAGATTAGGCTTCAAACTTTCCTTTTTGCTAAAGCATATAGTTAGGGCTGGACCAGGTGACCCTGAATCCTCCCTTAGTTATGCTGCAATAGACGTAGGCTACCGGGGATTCCCATGATGCATTGAGTTTTTCATTTCCAAACACC
The DNA here is from genome assembly GCF_036321145.2 of Pelmatolapia mariae. NCBI lineage: Eukaryota > Metazoa > Chordata > Actinopteri > Cichliformes > Cichlidae > Pelmatolapia > Pelmatolapia mariae. The sequence goes on along the minus strand of NC_086229.1, from coordinate 6,963,742 downwards.
TTTCTCACTCACTATGTGTTAATAGACCTCTCTGCATCGAATCATATCTGTTATTAATCTCTGTCTCTTTTTCACAGCATGTCTTTATCCTGTCTTCCTTCTCTCACCCCAACTGGTCGCAGCAGATGGCCGCCCCTCCCTGAGCCTGGTTCGGTTGGAGGTTTCTTCCTGTTAAAAGGTTTTTCCTTCCCACTGTCGCCAAAGTGCTTGGTCATTGGGGGTCATATGATTGTTGGGTTATATATATACAAAATTATAAATAAATATAAAATATATACAAAATTTGTAATTTCTTTTATCAACTTTTCTTCTGACGATGCCGTGTGTGTTGAGAGCTCAGTGGATCTGCGCTCGACTACTCTGCCTAGGCTGCATTGTCGAGCGCAGATCCACTGAGCGCCACCCATATGCATTCACTCAAGCTAGCGAGACAGAAATTAAGCTTGTAGCAACATGGCAACTGCCTGAACGTTACCCGAAACTGAACCTCATCCACCGTCATTCAGATCTGGTGTTTGGAACTATTTTGGTTTTCATGTGAAGTATGACCCTGATGGTAAGGGTGTCATGGACAAAAGTACAACAGTATATTGGATGTGCCACGCAATGCTCAATTACATCGGTGGGAACACAACAAGAGTTGGGCATTCGCCTTGTAATCGGAAGGTTACCGGTTCGAGCCCCGGCTCAGACAGTCTCGGTCGTTGTGTCCTTGGGCAAGACACTTCACCCGTTGCCTACTGGTGGTGGTCAGAGGGCCCAGTGGCGCCAGTGTCCGGCAGCCTCGCCTCTGTCAGTGCGCCCCAGGGTGGCTGTGGCTACAACGTAGCTTGCCATCACCAGTGTATGAATGTGTGTGTGAATGGCTGGATATGTAAAGCGCTTTGGGGTCCTTAGGGACCATAAAAGCGCTATATAAATACAGGCCATTTACCATTTACCATTTACAACAAATATGACTGCACATTTACGCCGACATCACGCTAGTGCAAAGACAAATGGAAGCAGACAAAAACAACAACAAGCACGCATGCTACAAACTTTACCTGAGTCATTTAGACAGCCGTTAGCACATGATTCTGAGAGGGCAAAAGAAATCGACACGGCAATTGCTCCTTTTATTGCTGTCGACATGCGACCCTTTTCTGTTGTAGAAAACACCAGGTTTCAGGAAATGCTGAGAGTACTTGAGCCCCGTTACATTATTCCTTGTTGTTTTTGTATAGGTTGTATAGAGCCATTTCTCTGTAATAAAGTCTCTTTTCCACAGATGAGTGATTTCCCGATCAGATAAATGTATTTTTTTTATTATTATTTTATGTATTATTTATATATATATATATATATATATATATATATATATATATATATATATATATATATATATATATATATATATATATATATATATATATATATATATATATATATATATATATATATATATATATATATATATATCTCCGTCTTCCGGCGCCGTCTCGGATGGCAGCCTGTCTAGCATGCTCTCTGCAGTTGAAAATTACTTTCCCCTTTCTTTCTTTTCCTCTTATTTATTTCTTTTTGTCTACTTAGTTAGGTTTTTAGTTTATACTTCTTGTGTAGTCGAGAAGTTTTTAGCCGTGTTTGGATACGAAACTCCGTGTAAAACAACTGAGATGACCGCGACGCCACGCTGCCCCTTTGTCTATAGCCGGGACCAGCTGCTGGGGCTAAGACAGCACAGCCATGCCGGTGTTCAGCATGAGATCCCCGCGGTGATCAAGAGGAACTACCGTGGCTGCAGAACGGGGAAAAAGCAAAGACTGAGGAGGAAAAGATTCCGTCCTGCTCTCCCGTCTGTGGTGACTGGCAATGTCAGATCGCTGGTTAATAAGATGGAGGAGATCGCGACGCTAACAAGGACAGAGAAAGTTTTCCGAGAATGCAGTGTTATGTGTTTCACGGAGACATGGCTGCACAAAAACATCCCGGACCAGGTGGTGGATATAAACGGATTTACGTGTGTGAGAGCGGACAGGGACCCAGGCAGTAGCGAGAAGAAGAGGGGAGGGGGAGTCGCTCTCTATGTTAACAACCGCTGGTGTTCCCCCAGTCACGTTAAGGTGAGGATGGCTGTGTGTAACTGTCAATGGAAAATTGTACTTAGTAGTCAGTATAAGCTTTTAATGATATAAGTTTGCATATGATAGAATACTGTATGTTGACCTTTTGATGACTTAGACTGTTGTCCACTACAAGACTGTTTTATAAATTCTTTCTCACAGCGATAATAGCTGAACAAGCAGGAAGAGGACAGCTGGATACTTTTATCTGCGCTCCCTAACAAGAAGAGGGGCTGCGTCCTTCTGAATCTCACAACACACACGCATACACCTCAACCACTCTTATCTTCACTCCCTACGCACTAACATTCCTCTGCCTATGAATAGACGTATTCACTGTTGTCACCAGTGACTATAAATGCACGAATAAAGAAGTACACTGTGTGACTCTCTTCTGAGACGCTCACCCATGTACATGTGATTAAGTATTTTGTCTCACTGTGTTTCTGTTTGCCTTGGCAGACTTCTGTTTGGGATTTTCCCTTAACAGTAACAAACACATCGAACTGTTAGCAGTCGGTCTTCGACCATATTATTTACCGCGTGAGTTTTCCCTCGCCATTATCGTCATTGTTTACATCGCTCCTGATGCCAACGCGGCGCAGGCGTATGACGTCTTCAGCTCTGCGACAGCGGACCTACTAAATCGTAGTCCCTCTGCGTTTGTGGCTATAACGGGCGATTTTAATCACACGAACCTCTCCACTGTTCTACCTACATTCAAGCAGTATGTGGACTGCAAAACAAGAGACAATAAAACACTGGACCTGTTTTATGCCAATGCTACTGAGGCATACACCTCCAGCCCTCTCCCTCCTCTGGGCAGGGCTGATCACAACCTGGTCTACCTCCAGCCCCTTTACAGACCTGCCATTCAGAGACAACCTGCAGCCACAAAAACGGTTACAACATGGACAAGGGAGTCGGAAGAGACTCTGCAGGGATGCTTTGAGTCAATGGACTGGGATGTTCTTTTTGATTCCAATCAGGACAATATTGACAATCTGACAGGCTGTGTTACAGACTATATCAACTTCTGTGTTGACACTGTAGTCCCCCAAAAAACCATTCTGTGCTTCCCCAACACTAAGCCCTGGGTTTCCAATGACATCAAAGCAACCCTGAACAAGAAAAAAAGAGCTTTCAGAAATGGTGACAGAGATCAGCTGAAACTGGTGCAGAAGGAGCTGAAAGCCAAGACTGCAGAGGGTAAAGAGTCCTACAGACAGAGGCTGGAAAACAAACTGCAGGAAAACAACACCAGGGAGGTGTGGAATGGAATGCGGGCTATCACTGGCCTGAGACAAAAGAGAGGTGTGGGGATGGATGGGGACGTCGAAAGTGCTAACAACCTAAATCTGCACTTCAATAGGTTCGACTGCCCTGCGTCTCCTGTCTCCACACCCAGCTCTTCCCATCTTCTCCTTTCGCCTCCCCCCTCTCTTGCCCCCTCAGACTGTCTCACTCTGTCCCTTCTCAGCAGATGACATCAAAAAAGAATTGGGCAGACTCCACTCCGGCAAAGCTGCTGGTCCTGATGGTGTCAGTCCCAGGGCCCTCAGGTGCTGTGCTTCCCAGCTGTCTGGAGTTCTACAACGGATCTTCAACATGAGCCTGGAGATGCAGAGAGTCCCATCACTCTGGAAGCAATCCTGCCTGGTTCCTGTCCCTAAAAAGATCAACCCGTCGACCCCCAGTGACTACAGGCCAGTGGCTCTGACCTCACATGTCATGAAGACACTGGAGAGACTCGTCCTAAAACATCTGCGGTTGCTGGTGGAGCCTTGGCTGGATCCCCTGCAGTTTGCTTATCAACCTCGTATCGGTGTGGAGGATGCCCTCATCTACCTGCTGGACCAGGCTTATTCTCATCTGGACATTGTTGGGAGCACTGTGAGGGTCATGTTCTTTGACTTCTCTAGTGCTTTTAACACGATCAGACCATCACTGCTGGGGAATAAGCTCACGGAAATGCAGGTGGACGCCCCACTGGTAGGATGGATTACGGACTATTTAACAAGTCGACCACAGCATGTCCGACTGAAGAGCTGCCGCTCAGATAACATCCTGAGCAGCACAGGGGCGCCGCAGGGGACAGTCCTATCAACCTTCCTCTTCACTCTCTACACATCTGACTTCAGGTACAAGTCTCAGTCATGCCATCTGCAGAAATTCTCAGATGACTCTGCCATCGTGGGCTGTATCAGGGATGGACAGGAGGAAGAGTACAGGAGTGTGATGGACAGCTTTGTCGAGTGGTGTGAGCTAAACCACCTACAACTTAACATCACAAAGACAAAGGAACTGATTATGGACTTTAGGAAGCAGGCTCCTCCTCCTACCCCTGTCACCATCAGAGGGGCTGATGTGGAGATCGTTGAGGACTACCGGTACCTGGGGGTACACTTGGACTGTAAACTGGACTGGACCAAGAACACCAATGCTATCTTCAAAAAAGCGCAGAGTCTGCTTTTCCTACTGAGGCGACTCAGGTCCTTCAATGTTGGTAGGAAAATGCTGACAATGTTCTATCACTCGGTGTTGGAGAGCGTCGTGTTCTTTGCAGCTGTGTGCTGGGGAAGTGGGGTGAAGACAGCTGATGCCAACAGGCTGAACAAACTGATTAGAAAGGCTGGTTCTGTCCTGGGTGTCAGACTTGAGAACCTGGAGGAGGTGTCTGAGAGGAGAATGCTAAAAAAGCTTCTTTCTATCATGGACAACCCCTCCCACCCCATGCACGCCCCCATGATGGACCATCGGAGCAAACGCAGCAAAAGACTCATTGCCCCGAAATGCAGAACTGACCGCCACAGGAAATCCTTTGTACCGGTGGCAATAAGACTGTTTAACTCTTCCTCACTCTGTAGGTGATTCTCCTAAGACTATTACCTACGTTATTCTGTTCCCTCCAGACCGTGCAATATTACCCAAGAGTACTTATTGAATATTTGTTTTCATCCCCCTATCATACGCTGCTACTCCCTTTATTCTATTGCACAATACTTTGTCACTTTCTAGAACCGCCTGCACTGATAGTTTAGTTATTTATTCACCAGGATATAGTTATGTATATTACTTTGTTAGAGTTATCCGATTATTTGTCTTGCACCATCCTACTGTATATTACTGTACACTATTCTTATTGTATATATTGTATATCTTATATCTATTTCATCTGTTCCTGGGTCTCTCCTGCTGCTTTGAGCATGTACATGACAAAAGAATTTCCCTCGGGATAAATAAAGTTGTTCTTATTCTTATACATAGCAAAAGAGAAATCAAAACTGAGTGAAGTAAAACCATGAAAATTTATCTTAATGACTATGCTATGTATCCAGATACAAAATAAAACTGACAGATAGTTTAATTTAGAAATACGAGCTAAAGTCTGTTAGTTGTATTTAATTTTAAATTCAGACTTTATAATAACCCACAGAAACTCTGGTGTATTTCTGGATAACAAATCTACTGCTCTATGCTGATGATGTTGAATAATCAAGTGTGACTCACCCAGCCTTTCTGCAGTTCCTCACAGCTGGAATCAGTCTCAGTCGTCCCCGTTTTGATGTGTTGTACTTCTGCAGGTCCAACTCATCCAGAACCTCCTCTGACATCTGCAGCATGAAGGCCAGAGCTGAGCACTGGATCTCAGAGAGTTTCTTCTTTGGTCCTTTCTCTGACTTCAGGAACTTTTGGATCTCCTGATGTACTGAGAGGTCGTTCATCTCCATTAGACAGTGGAAGATGTTGATGCTTCTGTCAGGAGAAATTTTATCACTGTTCACTTTCCTCAGGTACTTGGTGACTTTCTGGATGGTTTCTGGACTGATCTCTGTCTGACCCAGCAGACCTCCTAAGAGTCTCTGGTTGGACTCCAGACAGAGGCCATGAAGGAAGCGAACAAACAGGTCCAGGTGGCCATTTTTAATCTGGAGGGATTTTCTCATGACTTGCTTCAGAAAGTCATCCAACGATGACTCTTTATATTTGTTCCCAAAGAAGTCCTTCAGCACCTCTGTCCTCCTGTTGGTGAAACAGTGGAACATGTAGACAGCAGCCAGAAACTCCTGAATGCTCAGATGAACAAAGCAGTAGACTGGTTTCTGGAAGATCACACACTCTCTTTTGAAGATCTCTGTACAAACTCCTGAGTACACCGAGGCCTCTGTCACATCCAGACCACACTGCTCCAGGTCTTCTTGGTAGAACATGATGTTTCCTTTCTCCAGATGTTCAAACGCCAGCCTCCCCAGCTTCAGAAGAACTTCCCTGTCAGCCTCCGTCAGCTCCTGTGGACTCGTCTCATGTCCCTCATGGTACTTGTTCTTCTTCCTCTTTGTCTGAACCAGCAGGAAGTATGAGTACATGTCAGTCAGGGTCTTGGGCAGCTCTCCTCTCTGCTCTGTAGTCAACATGTGCTCCAGAACTGTAGCAGTGATCCAGCAGAAGACTGGGATACTACACATGATGTGGAGGCTCCTGGATGTCTTCATGTGGGAGATGATTCTGCTGGACAGCTCTTCATCACTGAATCTCCTCCTGAAGTACTCCTCCTTATGGGCGTCAATGAAGCCTCGTACTTCTGTTAGCCTGTCAACACATGTAGGAGGGATCTGATTGGCTGCTGCAGGTCGGGAAGTTATCCAGACGAGAGCCGAGGGAAGCAGATTCCCCTGGATGAGGTTTGTCAGCAGCTGGCTGACTGATGACTTCTGTGTGACATCAGACAGCAGCTTCCTGTTGGTGAAATCCAATGAAAGTCTGCTTTCATCCAGGCCGTCAAAGATGAACAAAAGCTGAGAGACAGCCAGCTTCTCTGCTGTGACCTTCTGTAATGTTGGATGGAAAACATGGAGCAGCTCCAGAAGACTGTACTGCTCATCTCTGATCAGGTTCAGCTCCCTGAATGAAAGCAGAACCACCACACTGACATGTTGGTTCTCCAAGCCCTCTGCCCAGTCCAGAGTGAACTTCTGCACTGAGAAGGTTTTTCCAACACCAGCCACGCCGTTGGTCAGAACCACTCTGATGGGTCTCTGTTGGTCAGGGAAGGCTTTAAAGATGTCCTGGCACCTGATTGGAGCGTCATGGAGGGCGTCCATCTTGGAAGCTGTCTCCAGCTGCCTCACCTCATGTTGGGTATGAACCTCTTCACTCTGTCCCTCTGTGATGTAGAGCTCAGTGTAGATCCTGTTGAGGAGGGTTCTACTTCCTGTTTCATCACTTCCTTCAGTCACACGTTCACATCTCCTCCTCAGACTGATCTTATGTTCATCTAAAACCTCCTGCAGACCAACATCTGCTGAAAGAAAAAGAGAAAGAAAACTCTTCAATGTCTGAACAACAACAAGAAGTCCAGTTTTCAGAAATGAGTCCATCAGCAGACAGATGTTCAGTCTTACTTTGTACACAGCTGCTCTGACTGGCTGTCTGCAGTCCAGCTCTGCTTCTGGATCTTTCTCCACACTGGGGACAGGACGAGTCTCCTGATGAAGCAGACTGGTCCCAGTATGAGCAGATGCACTGTCTGCAGAACCAGTGTCCACAGCTGGTAGAGACTGGATCCTTCAGGACGTCCTGACACAAAGCACAGCAGGACAGCTGCTCCTCCTCACAAACACCACTCCTCTTCCTCTTCCTCCCTCTGTGAACACATTTCATCATCACTAAAATCAACATCCAGATTTGATGACACTGTGCAGACATTCTGGTCTTTAGCTTATAGCCACATTACTGTTATGTTATCAATAAGGTAGCAGCTAGCAGCTATGGCTAATAATAAAATGATAATGTCTGAGCTCAGCAACACACATCTTCAGTCCTGACTGTCTATATTGTTTTGATAGGTAACAGTTATTTGTGTCCAAAAACGGTCATGTTTCTTTTAAAGTTCCTGACTGTAGCAGAGAAAAGTCTGGCATCAACTACATACAGACTGTGCAGCCTGTGTCACCAACTCTATGTGGACTCCTGAGCCTTTCTGGGATAGACTCCAGCCCCCAAGCAACCCTAATAAGAGGAAGAGAATGGATGGAGGGCATCGGAAAGGGTACTGAGTCCTTTCCTGGGCAACTTTCAAAGTCTACCATCATGACAGCCCTTTTCTGAACACTGTTAAAACAGCCCGGAAAGCAAGAAACTGAGCAAAATGTTCTGATCTCAGTTGCAGAATAGACCTTTAAACATCCTCTTTGCCTTTTTCTGAGAGAACAGCGAGGACTTTTTAACACAGGTAAGTGTACAGAGACAGTGAGGGAGGACACACAGCAAGAGGCCCATGGTTGGAATCAAACCTGTGATATTTGGTCACCTGCTCATCCAGGTGAGCTGAATTGGCTCCCAAATGCAAACAACCTTTGAACTCTGAGTCAGCAGCTCTCTTACATGGTCAGCTGAGCTCCATGACTGAAGAACATTGTTGGTGCAGGTTCATTACTGAAGTTCGGAGGTCTTCCTTTGGACATGTCACTCCTCATAGACACACAGCTGGATACTGGAGACTGTGACCTCTGACCTCTGCAAACACAAACATGTTTCATTCATATCACATCAATCCCCTGATAAATTTTATCATGAAAGCCACAAGTGCTGCATAGTAGGACTGAGCGATATATCGAGGTTTTAAATATATAGATGAATTTTATATGAGATATGAGATGTGACAAGATCGTTTATATCGATATAGTCTCTGTTACGTTACAATTATACTTGTGGAGCCGCAAGTTTGCCTCTCTTTCATCCACTATGGTCTCTTTGCAACGTTACACTGCCTCTCTCCTTCACTGAACACAACTCCCCGATCGCTTCACCTGCAGGCAGCATAAGATGGACACGGCAAAAAGAAAACATCTGGATATTATCATCATTATTATTATTATTATTATTATTACTATTGTTTGGAGATGGTTTGGATTCAAAGTGTCAGCTGAGCAGCAGAATAATGTGTTCTGTAGAGAAAGTTGGGAAAGCGTACTGACTAAAGGTTGGAGCACTACTAGTATTTTCACCAACAGCACCATGAAGTGCAAATGAAGAGTGTATGAAACTGCGTGTGTTATCCCAGACCGCAAAGTCTCCCAGCCTCCTGCCCCGAAACAAACCACCTTACAAAATTCATATACAGCATTTTACACACTGTAAGGCACACTTAAAATCCTTTCATTTTCTCAAAACTTGACAGTGCACCTTATGTATGAATTCTGGTTGTGCTTACTGACCGCAAACCGATTTTATGTGGCGCTTAAAAATCTGTCCAAAAATGTTTTAGTATGACTTTGGTACGAAGCTGCACCGCTGGATGGATTGTGGAGCATTACGGCTGCCGTAGTCAGGAGCCTCGCAGAGTAATACATGCTGTGCTTCAACATAGTATTTTTGTGTGTGTATAAGGACCATAAATGGCACCTGTGAGAGACACGGTTACAAAGAGGATTTCAAATTCCAGGCTGTCAGTCACGCAGTAGAACTTGGGAACAGAGCAGCTGTGAAATCTGCCTCTTTGTTATTATGCTCAGCGTCTTTTAGTTTACATTTTGACTGCACAATTGTGAGCTTTTTGTTATGAACAAAAACAACATTGTCTTAGTTTATTTATGGAGCATTATTATTTAATAAATGCTGATCATTTATTTATGAGTAATTTTTGATGTACATGTATGCTGTATGTTAATAAAAGTGCCAGTGTGATAGCTGGGACACAGCTTTGACTAAGAACTCTCTTTTTGTTCTTACTTTATGGATTTAAAAGAATATCGAGATATGAATTTTGTGCCATATTGCCCAGCCCTACTGCATATTTAGACTTACACAAAAATGTGGCTTCATAAGATACTCTAACGTTATTGTAGAAGAACATAATTGTGATTGTGAGCTGACTGGTTTAAGATTTGTTTGGGAAAAAACTGTTTTTTTAAAAAAGCAAGAAACTGAGCAAAATGTTCTGATCTCAGTTGCAGAATAGACTTTTAAACATCCTCTTTTGCCTTTTTCTGAGAGGACAGCGAGGACCTTTCAGACAGGACAGTGTACAGGGACAGTGAGGGAGGACACACATGGTTGGAATCAAACCTGTGATATGTGGTCACCTGCTCAACCAGGTGAGCTGAACTGGCTCCCAAATGCAAACAACCTTTGAACTCTGTGAGTCAGCAGCTCTCTTACATGGTCAGCTGAGCTCCATGACTGAAGAACATTGTTGGTGCAGGTTCATTACTGAAGTTCGGAGGTCTTCCTTTGGACATGTCACTCCTCATAGACACACAGCTGGATACTGGAGACTGTGACCTCTGACCTCTGCAAACACAAACATCAATAACTGATCATTTCTCTCTGACAGCCACATGATCAGCTGATCACTCTGTGATATTGTGGCTGCCTCATAATGCTGACAGGTCAGCCAATCATCAGCCAGTTTTTTCTGTCTCTGAATGAACTCGGTTTGTTCTCAGCTCTTCTCTCTGATTCTGCTGCACTGACTTCACTTTAACTCACAAAGATCTTAGCAAGAAAACAACAAGAAATCAAACTCAGAGGAAACAGTTTGAACCAATCACACTTCTGTCATGGTTATGTTTGAAATGACTAATAAAGTTAGTCGTGTTCTTACTTTGTTGCTGCAGGTCCATGATGGTAATGTGGAGGTGTTTCTGTAACCCCGTCACTCCCCACAGACACACAGCTGGATGCTGCAGCTGCTGCTCCGTCCTCTTCCTCCATCTTCTGGATGTCAGGGTGGAGTTAGTCTGAGAGGTAAACACACACAGTGCTGTTGTAGTGGAAGCATCTCTGTCTGTTTGGGATCATCATCACGGTGAGGAGCCCACATGTTACGGCTCCTTTGGAGAGAAGCTGAGGGTCACTGCAGGAAGTGACCTCATTAAACCAAAGTGCTGCTCTGATCCTGAGACCCCGACACACCGTCTGTATGCTGCTGACAGACTGTGTCACGCTAAGCCTGTAAGACCACATGTTTCCTACACTGTCTCCAGCAGAAAGAAGAACAGAACCTGAATCGTAATGTTTCAGTGAGATATATGAACTTGTTTGAAGACAGTGACTCTATTGGCTGATCTCTTACTTAATATGTGATATTTCTGATAGAAATAAGTGAAAAACTCTGTCAGTGGAACAAGCGAAAATTTTCTAGTGTCAAGAGTGAAAGTGACTGCTGATATTTCTGTGTGTGTGTGTGTGTGTGTGTTATATATAAAGTACAGAAATGGCCTGATTTACAGTTGTATCTATGACTGTGTTGTTGTACCCTCTGTGTTCTACATAACAATCAAAACTTTTTCATGACTTGAACTCTCTTTAAAAAAATTATTGTCATATCGTTGCAGTTTATCTCTAAAGATATTTTAATGTCAGTGGGAGTTCTGCTCTACCTTTATTTATAACCTGTTGAATAAATGATGTATGAAAGTGATACAAACTGAGAACAGCCTCTGCTCTGTAAACTACTTCCTGGCTCAGTGACAGATTAGTTTTCCTCTGTCGCCATTTTAGTTTTAAATAAGGGCGGGGCTTAATTTGACTCCACGCGCTCATTGGCTCAAAATTAACTTTGACGAGTCGTTATCCAATGAGCGTGCGGCCTCACGCGGACACAACTTTGTTTACTTAAAAACAGTTTTTATGAAGAGATTTTCAGATCAAACCTGATGTTTCTGCCTGTTTATAATCAATATCAGATATCAGAGCAACAGAAGGTCACGACGGGACTGAGAACAGGAAGTGGCGTCACCGTTTAACAAAGTCAGCCTGAACTCCACTGACGGACTCTTTTAGCGGACATGGCCTGATGCGGACTTTGAATCGGAGCAGTATTTGGTCTGTGACTGATGACGTATCACGCGTGTACTTGAGTCCACGAGAAAACAAGTACACACAAGTAAACACAAGTACGCATATTAAGAAACGGCCCGCGACTTTTCCACTGTCGCCATTTTAGGTTTTAAAAATCCCCTCGATAAGGGCGGGCCTTTCTGTGAATCGGCACGCTCATTGGGTAATAACGTGAGATTGACAAGTCGTTATCCAATGAGCGCGCGACCTCTTACGACACCAAGTTCTTTACTTTGATAATTAAAGTCTTATTTTTGCCTCCGCTGACGGAGCCTGTTGTTCCCGCCACAGAGACACAGTAATGTCGGTGTTACACTCACCTGCCTCAGCACAGCTCTCACTCTCCTCCTGCTCTCTCACGGAGGCTCAGCTAAACTCACTTCCTCTCTACTTACAGGAAACCAGCGCTCAGAGGACCGACCGGCCTCACATTTCACCCACAGACACGAACAGCGTGGAATTATTTTATGTCATAAGAAGAAACATATTCATGTTAACACTCACCTGCCTCGGCCCCAGCTTCCTCCTCCTGCTGCTCTGAACGGAGGCTCAACCCTTTCACTTTCACCGCTCCTCCCTCATTTCCAGCAAACGGAGGGTGTTCCAGTTTAACTGGTGTCGCAGATTAACTGGTGACTCTCCAAAAGTTGATTCTGTTCATCTGGACGTTTTCAGTGAGAGAAACGTTTGGTCACTCATCCAGGTGACTTCTTCAGTCTCAGCTGACTTGACAGCTGAATCTTATAAACAGTATGTTTATAAGTACTGTTTATCAGACTGGGGGAAACAGAATCAACTTTTGGACCAACTCTTAACTCACTGCTAGTGATGGCCCGCTTGAAGCTGACGCTCCGAAGCGTGTGTGGAAAAAACCAACACACTGGTTCAGAAGCACTGGGCGTTTATCAATATGCGTACTTGTGCGTACTTGCGTTCTCGTGTACTCGTGATACGTCATCAGTCGGAGACCAAGTACTGTTCCAATTCGAAGTACGCATCACGCCGAGAACGCGAAAAAGTCCCGGATGTGTTCTCGATCCGCCCATTTTATCGAGCATGCATCGGTGTAGACTTGGGACAGCTATATATCCCAGAATGCATTTCGTCCAAAACTCAACAGCGGACTCCCGGCACATCGCCCCCCCCGCTCGCGGTCTTCTCACTACTCAGGTTAAAGAAACCGCAGCAGCTGTCTATAGTATTGAGTGTCCACTAGAATAGAAATAAAAGCGTTCTAACATCTCACCTGCTTGTTTTTATTAAGGTATGTACACGTATGTACATGTACACTATTTTTATTATTAGAGGTTTCACTACTGAGGTTAAAAATGATATATAAGTCACTTAGATCACTTCTAAATGTTAATGTTTGGTATATTTCAGTGTTTTATTTGTTCCTGAGTAAACCGGTTTGGCTGTGATTAAAGTTAAGCTTCATAACATGTTACTCACAGTTACATTAAGAGGGGACGGCAGTAAAAACTCCGGACCTGTGACATCATCACGTACGCTGGTGTTCCGACTGTACAAATCACGAGTCCGTGCTCGCGTTCTCGGCGGGTACGTACTCACCGAGCACGCGAGTACGTACTCGCGTACTTGGGCATTGATAAACGGCCACTGTGTCGAGGCTTGCTTCGTTTGGCAAAAGTCACGTGACCAGTGACGTCCGAAGCTTTATTACGCACGCAACTGCTTCGGTACCTGATTCAAATGGAAGGAAGTGAATCATTTGCGGGATTTGTGGAGTGTTTTGATGGTGGCAGATAGTGAACCACTGATCATTCTACTGAGAGATTTGGTTCTGTTGTGTGGGAGTATTTTGAGTTGATTCTGGTCAATCGGGTGGGTTTTCCAGCTTTGTGTTCTGGCTGTTTGCTTTTGTTTTGTGCGTCTTTATTTTATCTGAAAACGGGAAAAACTTAAAATGTAAAAAATCTGCTTTTCATAATATAAATATCAGTAAATAACTTCCATTTGACTCGTAACATTTAATGTTATAAAAAGATATATTTTATTTTAAAAAATAATCTTACAATGTTAGTCTACAAAATGTGCAGCAATTTAATTTATTTATTCTCTTTAGCCGATAGTTTGTGGAGCCATAACTGCATCTCTACCAGTTTTTCTGCACTCCAGCCTCTTCTGTTCCATGTGAAGGGATTTTCCTTAAGGCAGGAGAAATTATCTCCACGAAAAGGAACAGAAGAGGCCATCGCACAGTGGAACTAATTTTCTTCTTAAATAAAAATGAAAAAGGGTTTCCTTAAATGCATCATGTTATTAATTTGCAAGTTCATAAGCATTTTCCCTTTCCATTTCACAATCAATTCTACCCCCAGGTCAAAAATATGTATAGGAAAATTTCCCTAATATAATATTATTTATAAATATACCCGTCTAGAGATTAACTGCATAAGTACATGGAGGCAGGACCTCACAGCAGAAGCATACTGCATAATGTGCATTATTATATGTATGTTATATGTAACGTGGTATTTTTCAATTATTGTATTTACCAACATCAAGAAGTCACAAGCAAAGAAAGACCAAACCATGGTGCATGTTCAAACAAAGAAAGTTTACTGGTCAAAATAATTTATTAAACAAATAAACTACATTTTTTAACACCAAAAAATACGCGTTCAAAGCAACACAACAGCAGCCCAATATGAGACAGAGTTCCACTCTGTAGAGTGGGCAATCATTATGAAGCAGTTGGTTTTATTTTGTGGATTCAAGCTGCTCTTCATATTTTTGGCCACCAGATGTCACCAGAGAGGACTGTGTTGAAAAGCTTCGAGTAATGAACCGTTTTTCAATACAAGCTTCAGTGCTTCAGAAAGCTTCATTTGGCCATCACTACTCAATGCATTACCGCCTCCCGGCATGCATTGCCGTAACACGTAATTACACAATCGAACAATAAACACATACAGCCCATACAACAAATGTACCAGGGCCAATTATGAATACACCACATCTCCCCTTTTAAACAAAAACAGAATATTTCTTGTCTCAGGACAGAACTTTCGAGTGGATTTTGATTTTTCTTCTTTCTCAAAGACAGAAACATCTGGCAAACAAACTGCATCACATTTTTAACCTTTTGTTTGTATTTCCCATTTCTCCCTTCTTTTTTTGACAACTGTTTTTGATTCATTTCACGCTACAAAACCATTAAAACACAATTATATAACAACAACCCTTTTTCCTCTTACAGATCTAACTTTTTAGGTTTAACTGTTGCCCTCCCTGACTTGGTTCTGACAGGTGTAGCAGGGATCACACTGGGTGTTTGTGGTTTCTGCAACACAGGCACATTAGCAGGGTCCTGCACTGGTGCAGTTAAAGGAATCAAATGCACGCGATTATGCCTCACAGTCCCTTGTGGTAGCTCCATGCTGCAGCTTCTACATCAGGTTCTAGTGGACAACCATGAACCTGAACTGAACACCTGAAACTGTCCAGCAGCTCTTTGTGTCTCCACGTCTCTGCTGGATGGACTCACCCACTGAAGCCAGGACTCAGTGTGGAGCCGGGTGTGGAAAACGTCCTGTATCACCATCACATGACACAGGGGGGTCCACAGAGGGTGGCACGGGTAAGCTCACGGTCACTGGGAGGCTGAGTGTGGAGTCAGTGTTGCTGTGGTTTGTCTGTGTGTGGAGATGAAACACACCAGTGTGTCCTGTTCACATCTGTTTGACCTCTGCTCCTCCTGCCGTCTCTCACTGGACTAACTTTCTTAGCTGGAAAACCATCGTGTCCACAAAATGTTTCCTTACAAGGTGAAGGACGTTTCATTTAAACTGAATCTTGGATTTTATTGTGAAAAACCTCCTTCAAACATGTCCGAGTGGTACAGAGTCTGTGGATTTTCCCACAGACATTGCTCCTGTGCTTCCACAGCTGTCACACAGACACATTACCGACTTCCTGTCCAACAAAAGCTGCCAGATTTGTACTTTTCCACATCCTTAAATGTGTTTTCAAATTAAAAGCAGCACTTCCTGTTTCCATGGAGGAAATGTAAACCACGTGGAAGCTTTAAACATTAATGTTTGTGATGCTGTTGACGTCTCATTTTCAGACAAATAGAAGAAAGGAAGTGTGAGGTCTGAGGTCTGGTCCTTCTAATAAAGATGCATTTCCTCCAGTGTATCCATGAACTCGTGGGGCTGAATGATCACATGTTATCACAGTGATCATGAGGTTCAATGTAAAAAGTTCAAATAGACTGAAACACTGTAGATAAAGGTCAGAGGTCACGTTGATGCCTTTTCATGTTTGACCACAGAACGGTCAGTCTGTGTAACAGACTCTGTGATCAGTGATCATTGCTGTGGGTCCAGATCAGAGGACATGTTGGATCTCTGATTCTTTCACGTCCATATTAAACAGCTGCTGCGATGAACTGTGACTGTTAGCAGTAACTCATTAAACATGTCTGCACACTGTGAGAGAGCCGTCCTCCATCAGTGAGGCTGACAAACGCTCACACTGGGAACAGGAAGCAGATTTCTGTCTGACTGTCCTGATGGACAAAGGATGAAATCCTCTGTAACATAGTCAGCCTGTTACAGCCCATAATCCAATCCAACTTTATTTATACAGCACTTTAAAAACAACAACGTCACCAAAGTGCTTCCAATAATAAAACAGAGATAGCAGTTAAAAACCATCCATTAAGCAAACAATGAAATTATTATAAATACAATAAATACATAAATGAAAAAGAAGATAAATAAATCAGTGTGTAAATTAAATATTAAAACATGAGTAAAATAAACAATAAGATTAACAAAATAAAAGCATTAAGAGTGGCCAACAGCTGACTACAAACTGACTACAAACTGACTCTGGTACGACTCCTAAAAAGCTTTTGAAAAAAGGTGTTTTTAAAAGTGATTTAAACATTTCAAGTGTTGGGCCAACCTAACACGGAGGGGCCGTTTGTTCCATAGTTTGGGGGCCACAACAGTGAAAGCTCGGTCCCCTCTGTGTTTCAGTCTCGACATGGGGACAGCAAGGAGTGACTGGTCAGATGAGAGACCTTTGTGGAGTGTATCGGTGTAGAAGGTCTGACAGGTAAGAAGGAGCCATTTAAAACTTTAAAAACAAGCAATAACATTTAAAATGAATTCTAAAATGGAAACCAGTGTAAGGAGGCAAGAACAGGGTAATGTGCTCACGTTTACGTGTCCCTGTCAACAGGCGAGCAGCAGCATTCTGGACCATTTGCAAGCGTGATAGTGAAGCCTGATCAATACCAATATAAAGTCCATTACAATAATCAAGGCGAGTGGTCACAGATGTGGGCAAAACTCTCTCCAAGTCACGAAAAGAAATAAAAGGTTTAATTTTAGAGAGCTGCCTCAGCTGAAAAAAGCTTTTTCTCACCACTGTATTTACCTGTTTGTCCATTTTAAGAGCTGTGTCACATTTTACTCCAAGGTTGGTGACAATTGGTTTGACACAGGATGTAAGAGGACCCAAGTCAGATGGAGGGACACCAGGTCCACTCGGCGCAAATATAATGACCTCGGTCTTCTTTTCATTAAAGTTTAAAACATTCAGAGCCAGCCATGCTCTGATATCCTTAAGACTTCTAAAATAGGCCTGAGGGGGTCAAAGAGGCATCCAAGCCAGGGTGTCTCAGCAGAGGCTGGACCACTGCCTGTTTAAAAGGTACATCGCCTAAAGTCAGGCTGCTGTTTATAAACCTTTGAATATAAGGTCCAATAGGTCCAAACTTCTTTAAAAGCGAGGGGGAAGGACATCAGTGGGAGAGCCAGACTTGATTTGGGTGACAATTTTACCAGATACGACAGAGACACGGGTTCAAAATGGTTAAAAACTGCTAAAGGCGTAAAAATAACAGAAGGGTCATAAGATGGGGTCAAATATGTGCTCTAATAGATAAAATCTCGTCCACAAAGAAACTTAAAAAAGCTTCACAAGTTTCAGCAGAACCTTGTGTGCAGTTGGGTTGGGGAGGGTTAAGAACAGAGTTTAAAATACTAAATAAGACACGGGGCTTATGGCTGTGCTTAATAACACCTGCAAAATAGGCGGATATCTGGTTCTTAACAGTTTTCTGATATTTATGCCAGCGATCTCTGAAGATATCATAAGACACTTGTAGCTTGTCTTTTTCCATCTGCGTTCTGCTTTCCTGCAGAATGATGTCGTTCAGGCTCAGACTTCGATTCAGGCCGCCTGACCTTCAGAGGAGCAACAGTATCCAGAATGTTTTCTGTTAGGGTCCCTGGGCCGTCGACCCAGTGTTTTGTGTTTTTGGTTCTTTGATTTTGTTATTTCATTATATTCTAGCTTTGCTTTATGGGTTTTAGGATTATTCTTAGTTTAGGTTCTCTGGGTGGGGTTTGGTTAGAGTTTTAGTGTTCTGGTTTTCTGTCTGTTCCATAGTTGCTGTCTCCCCTGTCTGCTGTATCCCCACGTCCAGTCAGTGTCTGTGTCTGCCCTGATCCCACGTCTCCGTTCCCTTTGTTATAGTGCCTGCCTGTGAGTCTGTTATGTTTCCTGTTTTACTTTGAAAGTCCATGTCTGATGTTAATGTGTCTGGTTTTGCTTCCTTTGTCTCGTTAGGCCTGATTTGCCCCAGCTGTGTTTCCCTCCTGTTACCCATTCCCTGATTGCTCCCTCTGTGTATTTAAGCCCTGTGTTTCTTGGTGTCTGTGTTGTGATCTACTCTCATTTATGCTGTGTGTTCCGTCTGCCTGTTCATGTAAGTTTATTTGGATTTTTGTTACCTTTTGCCACGTTTTTGCCATCCAGCAATGAAAGCTGAGTTCTGAGTTACTTTCCGCCTCCAAGTGTCTGCACATTGGGTCCTTCTACTTCCACTCCTGCCTGCACACAGCCCTAACCTGACAGTTTTCACAAGTAGAGAAAAATTTTGGAGTCAGCTCCTCAGTGTCAGCACAAGCTGAGAGCTCTGAATCAACATTAAAGGCCTTACTAAAGGGTAGAAAACTGGGCGGCACTTGATGGTTTAAACATGCGAGAAGCAGTAGGAGGACACAAGTAGAGATATTACAGGGAAGAGAAGTTTCAAAGAATACAGGCTCAGAAAAGACGACATAAATTTGAAGATCATAAACAGGTAAACCATGAGACAAAACCAGAGTGTGTCCATGTTTATGAGTGGGACCAGTGACAGACTGCAACACATTAAAAGCATCAAGTAGGTTTAAAAAGTCCTTTGCCAGTGGTTTAGTAGGACAACACACATGAATACTCACATCACCAGGATTAAACTTTGTCCTACTTTGTCATTATTTCAGCCAAGAACTCAGAGAAGTCATGAACAAAGCTGCTGTTATATTTAGGTGGACGGTAGATCAGCGCACAGAGAACAGGATGACCCAGCTCAAACATACTCAGGTCCAAACTGGAGACAGTGACAGGTGACAGTTGGCGACAGTGAAAAGTATTTCTGTAAACTGTGGCCACTCCTCCACCTCGGCCCGTCGTCCTCGCTGAGTTAAAATACCAACAGTTTGGCGGTGATAGTTCTGAGAAAGCGCTTAACTCACCGTCACTTATCCAGGTTTCTGTCACACAGAGGAAATCCTTCAATATGAACCTTTTATTTGCTAACGACCGTTAACAAGGGTGATCCTGGTCCATCAGACCGGTGACAGCCATCCAGGGAACCGGTTTCAGTGGCCGCAGATTCACCGCAGCGAAGACGAGGTGAGAGAAGGCGGGGACGCTGGATCAACAGAGCTGACCACAGGTACCAGCCAGGTGCCGATAGGTTCCAGGAAGCGACGTGAGATGAAACGCCGGTGCAAAGGTCGGATTTCCGCCAGAGTGCATTGGAAACTGTCTCTGCCAGATGAAAGAGCTAAATATGGTTTCAGTTTCACCAACAGCCCGCTGCGTTTAAAGCGCTTCTTCTTATGAGATGGGGTCGGGCTGTAATCCAGGTGATGCGGGACTACAGATAGTAGTGCAGGTGGAAAAAAGTCCATCAGCGCTAGTCCGAATATTTAACAGAGTTTCATGATCGTATGTCAGTAGAGAGTCAGCGTGGTTCAATAAAAGTGACAAAAACAATAAAAACACGCAGAGCAAAAGTGGATCCGACAGCTGTGGACGGCGAGCCACGCACACCGGCGCCATCTTACACCATCTTATAATGTCAAGTGTTCTCTGTCTGTGAGGTGCCCACACTTGAAAAAAGACCAGACTTTGAATTTCACTCAAATTTATTTTTGACCAGTTTCAGGTTCATGCAGTCAATAAGGTAGTTAGATAGGTGAAAAACCTTTAAACACAAAAATAAAGAACATTTCATTAATCATTCAGATAAATTAAATGCATTATACAGAATACATAAAAAAAATATATACACTTCAGTAAAGCCATTTATCATAGCTAAGGCTAAGTACTTTTGTCTAAACTATCATTGAACCCAGTTTAAGTTAGTTTTACATTCATTGGTTTTTAAATCACAGAGCTGAGTAATTTCAAACAACGAAGTTGAAATAAACTGTGGTTCTTAAGTACACAAAATGTGTCTACCTTGCATTTTATACTTTTTATAAACAATTACATTTTTAAAGCATACATTTTAGAGTTTGCAAATATTTTAATAGAGACTTTAACCAAGGATTTTCTTTTACAAAGAATTATTTTCCTTAAATTAAACCAAACATATACTAGTTTTAAGATTTAACCAAGGATTTTGTGGTCGCAAATTTTGAAGCCATTCTGATAACCTTCTCCCACCAACGATGTGGAGATCCAAATCCAATTAAAATCAAGAAACTCAAAAAGATGCTCTGTAAAAGAGTAGAATTCTTGGAACAGAGTTTAATACACTGAATCGTATGAACAGCAGGAAAAATACATACAGACATTTAGCAAGAGAATTACATAGCAGAAAGCAAGCAAAGCAAAACCCCGGGGTGTACAGCCTTAAGCACAGACAGCAGAGCAACACAGAGACGGACAGGTAGCAGCAGCAGGAGGAAAAAGAGCTCTGGGGGCGTCCTCTGGTCCCCTAATATAGGGACCAGTATCGCCGCCCCCTGCTGCTGGGTAACTTTCCCACACGCCCCGCACAGCTGCTGGGGTCAGGTAACGGCCAAGGTCTTGGCCAAAGGCCAGTCAGGACTCTGAGTACCCCTTGCTCTGGCTTATCGCAGTAGGTCATGACACGGTCAAAGGTCACACATTAATCCTAATTATTAAATCTTATTCAGCAAGTGGCACAATCTTATAACATATAATACACAGGTTACATGCTTAAAAACACTTCAGTGTGGGTTCAAAGTGTGTGTGTGTGTGTGTGTGTGTGTGTGTGTGTGTGTGTGTGTGTGTGTGTGTGTGTGTGTGTGTGTGTGTGTGTGTGTACACTTTGTATGGTATTTTATCGTGATGTGTTCAGGATCTCTATTACAATGTTACTGTTTTGGTTGTGCTGCATTAAAGATGTTAAATTAATTAAATATTAAGTAAATTATTCAAGAGAACTCTCCCCCTACATTAACTGCCCTGTTACAGTACCAACTTAATAAACCTCGGTGAAGCAAAATGTCTTGTGCTTAAGACTCTACATGAAAGTTAAAATATATATGTTCAGTGCGCATAGATATATAGTGTATATAGTTACATAGTTATACATATCAAACAAAAATCCACCACAATTTGGGATAGCTATTTTTAGTATTAGCTAACATAAATGTGGGAAACACTGTCTACATAAACAATTTATTCAAACTTAAACATTCATTTTAATATCAATATTGTAGCGGGCCAGGGCTGTTTGGGGTTTTGTTATTGTCATTTATGTTCTGTTTTGTAGTTCTGTTTACAGTTCTGTTTGTTGTTACGTTGTCATGGTAACATGTGACGCTCCCTCTGTGTGTGTTTCCGGTGAGAGAGCGCCTTTTTGTGTTGTTGCCGCGCTGAGCAGAGGGCTCGCGCCAGTGTTCCTCTGCAAAGTTAAATAAACGGCTGTGCTCCCGGCTAGCTGGCGGAAGCAAGACCAACCGAAACCTCTGTCTCCTCCTTTCCTGAGCTCGCCACAATATTTTTTTTAAACTTATTTCCCAAAGCATAAATACATTTCCACAATTGAGCTTCCATAGTTCCCAAACATATAAGCAGCAAATACGAGTCCAAGAGCTTACCGATAGCCCGTCTAGCTCAAAGTCTTCCTCACAGTGGAAAGTGGATTGTGCTTTGTTTGCTGTCCTCTCAGTATGTCACAACCAGGTCAAATGACTGCTGCATGCATTTTAAGGTCTACTAGGCACACCCGCCCTTGATTGCTCCAATTCAGCACACCAGGCCTAATCAGCAGCAGCACAGAGCAGGAGGAAGAGAAGAGTAACAGCCACACCTACTAGGTCAGCGCGACATATAATAACAATGAACACTTATTAAAATATGAAAGGATCACGTTCGATAAAACTGTTTTTAATCAAATATGTAAACAGATCCAACAACATTCACACAATTAAGATCCAAATCATTAGTTCCAGCTGACATGGACTGGAGTGAGGACACCAGTGACTGAAAGAACCAGTGTTTCCATCACAGACTCATCATCATGTGTTATGTTAGTGTCTCATTCAGCACAGACACATTATTCCTGTTAGGTCCTGTCAGCTGTCAGCACTCTGTACAAGCACGACTGTGAACAACACAGACTTCTTTAAATGTGTCACAGAAACATTCAGTGTGGATTTGATCCAGATGTTTCTGCGTATGGAAGTTACTCAGGCATCAAATAGATCTGAAGTCTTTATGATCCTGAGCTGACTTCAAACAAGGAACTTCTCAGACTAACAGCACGAGCACAAAACTGAAAGGACGAGAAACAAAAGTTTGATTTTAATGCTTCACAGAAAATCTATTTGAATACGCTGGAGACTCATTTAGGTCACTGCTGTTATCTTTCACTCAGTGCAGCGTGTCTGAAATGTCTTTGTATTATAGTGAAGTTTGAGCTTTGCAGGATACAAAGAAGAAGAAATCAAAGATGTGCACACAGCAGGTAGTTGTACAGAGGATGTCAGCTGATGGAGCAGAGGGAGGCAGACTGTGGATGAATGAGGAGGTGAAGGCCTGCAGGCGGGTGGAGACAGAGGAGGTGATGGTCCAGGGGCGATTTTAGCCCATTTTTGGGGGTGCTTCAGCACCCCCAAAATGAATCAAAGCACCCCCAAAGATTTCTAACTTTTTTTTGACAATATTTGCTGTTTGTAGGACACACTACTAAAAATATAAAAAGCATACAGTACGTAATTGAGATGGAACATTTTAACAACAAAACTATAGATAACCCCTCCCCCCTCCCAAAATGGTTTGTTCCAGCTCGCCCCCACTCTGGCTCTAGCTCCGTTGCTGCCAGAGCGATGGTGGCTGAGACTCAGCGGAGCGGAGGTGGAGTGCCTGCCTTAAAACAGGACATATTAGCTGCATTTAACCTTCAGTTACTCTTTATATAGTTAGGTAGGAGTCAGGCCATGTTTCTTTTTAGCTGAAAAACATTACACCAGGTAACCTGCTGTGTTGAAAACGTGTTTCCCGACTATGTTTGCTACCCTACAATCCGTCCTACTCTGTAGTAAAATCAGCGATATTTGACCCTCCTGTTGCTCCCATTGAAATGTATACAGCCTATTTAAAATCTAAAAGTTAACATTGTCCGTAGCCTGCTGTTGTTACCACTGTCCTGTTTGAAATGTAATGAGAGAAGCTGCTTATTTTGTCATATGTGCATGTGCCGATATTAAACCCAAGGTACTAACTAGCTAACTGACTGGATGCCCATTAACCTTATAACTCCTGTTGTTTGTGTGTGTGTGTGTGTGTGTGTGCAGAGAGATAGCCAGGTTCATAATGGATATGAGGAAGTTTTTTCAAAAAAAGGAGCCACATTCAGGTAAAAGTGTAGGATCAAATTATCCCTCAATAAAGGATAATGTTGGATCAGTGTTTCAGTATTTATATCCTTTATTAGATGTACATGTGGTTTGGTTATTTGCCTTTTGGTTGAAAGTACACTGAGAGAGGACTTTTTTTATTAGTGCTCTTAATAGTATTTTATTTAATCTAATTGAATACAATCTATTTGTGTGTGATTGTCAGTCCAAAGAGGGAGAGAGGAAAGAGGAGAACATGAGGAGAAAGTACAAGATCAGGAAGAACCAGGTAAGAAAACAGACAGGGAATACTAACAGGCAAAACAGAAACTGTTAAACTGGCAAAGAAAAAAACCCAACTAATTTTACTCATACAATCTGGAAGTTGTGTTCTCCCTATATTAAAGCTGTTGTACAGAATCTGCAAAACAAACTGGGTTGTCAGCCCTGGCACTGCATTACCATATTGAACTTCAGTCAGAGGAAGTCATGGTTGCCAAAAACCTTTTTAAGCTCAAGAGTGAGGCTGGTGCGATCCCAGATATGTTAACATTGTACAATCGTCTGGATAATCAGATCTTCCCCACACTGAAAACTGTTATTCATGTTGCCCTAACAAACCCAGTTAGCAGCTGTAGCTGTGAAAGGTCTTTTAGTGTCTTGAGTCAGCTCCATACCTGGCTGAGAAGGACCATGGGTCAAAGCAGACTCCAGCACCTGGCTGTGATGTCAGTTGAGAAAGAGATGCTTGAGAGACTTGACCACCAAAATGTGATAGACAGATTTGCAAACCTCAAGGTGAGGCGACATAGGTTAAAAGAAAAGAAAAAATCTGCAGAGCCATAGTAGTATCTGCACTAAAGATCTTTTCATACATTGTATACATTGTACCAGAGGCCAAGGTGTCTCAATTTTTCAATTTTTTTAATAATATTTTGTACATTTCAAGGACTCTTCTATTTTTGGAGTGTATTTTTATGTATCTGTATTGTATTATACATACACATTAAAAGTGAATCTCTGTCCAAAAAATGCACTCAGTTTACTTTTTACTCACTATGAGCATCATTCATTATTCTCCCCCAGTAATTAAGGTTAGGATATGGTTTTTTTTTTTTTCAAATTCCAATCCATTCTTCTTTAGCAGTAGTCGACTTTAGCAGCATTTAAATAACCTTTATCAGATTTGATGGTTTTGTTACAGACTTTTCAAAAAAGTGTTTTGCTTTTCTTTCACAAATGTGGGGATTTAATTGTGTTAAAATGTACAAAACAGTGATGTCATGTTTCGTGACGAGGACCCAGGCACAGAGAGACTTGTTGAATTTAAGAATCTTATGATTTAATAAAGAAATTTGCAGACTTGCACAGAGATGGTAAAATTATGATGACTGATAATGGAGATGAAGACAACAGACGATGAGGACAGGGAGGAACAGGGTTTAAATGCACCAAGGAGACAGTCAGAAGGAACTCAGGACAACATTTAAGGATGCAGGAACTGACAGAGACAGGTTTATCGTGCCTGGCTGGGCAGCTTTCTGGGTGCTCAGCACCCCCAAAGCTCTGATTCTAGAATCGTCCCTGCCTGAGAGTAACCTGTACACTAATGATGCATTCAGGGTCCTGCAGCAGACTGTCGGCTCTACGGTACAACGGGGGGTTATCCTTCAGTCACTGCAAAAGTAAAATATGCTGCCATCAAAGTCCATTGAAAAATCTGTAAATTTAAGAATTAAGTCTAATATCCCAATACTACAGTACCATCATGGAATACACATCATAAATCTTAGTTTACACTCATGAATCATGTTGTACACATTCGTAGTTACAGTTTGTTGTGCCATTCAAAAACCATTATGGCTCAGTAGAAGCTCTGAGGTCACACTGTCAACATGTCAGCACAGAAGCTCACACATGACTGCTTCATCAACATGGAGCTCTGAGTGTTTATTAAAGGATCATTGTGTGAAAGACGCACAGCTGACTGCAGCCTTTAGCTGTGAGCACACAGTGGGCGTTTATCAATATGCGTACTTGTGCGTACTTGCGTTCCCGGATGTGTTCTCGATCCGCCCATTTTATCGAGCATGCATCGGTGTAGACTTGGGACAGCTAAATATCCCAGAATGCATTTCGTCCAAAACTCAACAGCGGACTCCCGGCACATCGTTTCCAACCCCCCCCCCCCCCCCCCCCCCCCCCCCCCAAAACCGCTCGCGGTCTTCTCACTACTCAGGTTACAGAAACTCCAGCAGCTGTCTATAGTATTGAGTGTCCACTAGAATAGAAATAAAAGCGTTCTAACACCTCACCTGCTTGTTTTTATTAAGGTATGTACACGTATGTACATGTACACTATTGTTATTAATAGATGTTTCACTACTGAGGTTAAAAATGATATATAAGTCACTTAGATCACTTCTAAATGTTAATGTTTGGTTTATTTCAGTGTTTTAGTTGTTCCTGAGTAAATCGGTTTGGCTGTGATTAAAGTTAAGCTTCATAACATGTTACTCACAGTTAAATTAAGAGGGGACGGCAGTAAAAACTCCGGACCTGTGACATCATCACGCACGCTGGTGTTCCGACTGTACGAATCACGAGCCCGTGCTCGCGTACTTGAGAATTGAGAAACGGCCCACGAGTCCGTGCTCGCGTTCTCGGCAGGTACGTACTCCCGTGCGTTCTCGGCGGGTACGTACTCACCGAGAACGCGAGTACGTACTCGCGTACTTGGGCATTGATAAACGGCCACAGTTTTTTTGACCGAGTCTCGCCATGTAAAATCAGAGTTTCAATAAACATCTTTTTTGCAAGAAAAGAGCCTGGACTTGCTCGCGTTCAAATGCATCTTGCCGGACTGACTCCTAAAGGTGGGACAGAAGAGTGAAATAGGGACGCAGTGCCGCCACTACAAAAGTAAAAAAAACTCGCTTCACCAATATGTGGGGGATCGGCTGCACGGCGCTCGGATGGAAGGGCGCAGCCTAGCGGAATGTAAGATAAAAGGAGCTGCTTAAGGATGCTGGCACAGAACCGGATAATTCTTTGGATTATTCTTTAGAAGAAGGTAACAAACTCTCTTATTACTTCGTGCTGTAAGAGGAAAAGGACGTCTTTCGGCGGCTCGTTAAGTTTAGTGGAAAACGAAAGTGAAACTTAACTTCGTGCCGTCGTCAACCCTGCTCTCTTTTTTCTCTCTCTGCCTGTGGGACTGCATGTTGTAAAACAGGATTTGATGCAGTCAATGTGGAGTTTTTGGCACGTTATGAAGCTGGTCTACACTATGTCTATTTAAAAATCTAAGGAGAAGACAAATAGTGCATGCAACTTGAGCCAATAAACCCCTGCAACTTGTAAGATGGCAGATGAAAGAGAGGTGGGAAGAACGTGTAAGTTAACAGAGAAGGCTTTGGAAGAAAAATTACAAAGATTCATTGCCTTAAGAAGACGAACATTAGGAACAATCACAGGCAAAATAAAGGAGATAAAGACAATGATGAGTGATGCTCAGAACCTTCAAAATGGGAATGAAAGGATGGAAAGTGACTTTGCATCGGCTCTGAATGAGTTTCACAGTCACAATAACCAAGTTATGAGCCTTTTGTCTGAAGAAGAAAAAATTTTTACCAGGACAATTGGTTTGAGCCCAAAATGGCATCAATAACAGAATTTATGAAAATAACAAAGAAATGGATAGCAGAGGATCATAAGCATATGATTCCAAATGAAGCTGAGCAGCAGGAGCACGTTACAGATGACTTGGAGGAAGCTGTGAACCCAGATGACAGAGCATCACAGGTTGGAGTTAGAAAGGATGCAGTTCATAGCTCGCATGGGTCTCAAGTCAGCCGAGCACCTACAACATCTAGAGTTTCCTCCACTCGTGCTAAACAGGAGGCAGAACACGCAGCCTTGCTGGAACGAGCCGCAGCATTGAAGAAAAAGTAAGAACTTGAGTTAGAGTTGGCCAGGATTAGGCAACACCTTGAGCTTGAAACAGCAAGAGTCAAAGCGGAAAAGGAAGAGTTAGAGTTGGAGACTGCATTAGCAGAAAGTCAAGCAAAATTATCTATAATATATATATATATAATAATAATATAATAATATATAATATATATAGCTCAAAGAATATGAAAGATCTGAAGATGGTCTGAGCAGTTATGTGTCAATACAAAGATCGCAAGGTCGAGGAGTTAAAAAGGAAAGAGTTGGCATAATGCTCGCACAACAAGCTGATGTGAGTAGTCATGCTAATTCACAAGTGCAAAACTCACAGGTACCACAACTGTCTCATCCAGTCTCCACTCATGGGCTTAATGCTCACTTTAACAGAAGTGATGATCTATTGTCAGTCATGCAGAAAGAGAATGCAATCACTGAGTTACTTGTGAAACAGCAGCAGCTGGCTCAGTTGCCAACAAAGGACATTCCTGTTTGTAAAGGTGATGCACTACAGTATAAGGCCTTCATAAGAGCCTTCGAACATGCAGTAGAGCAAAAGACTGATAACGATCAGGATAAGCTGTATTTTTTGGAACAGTTCACTGCTGGCGAACCACAGGAGCCAATTTGCAGTTGTGTTCACATGACTCCTAGCAAAGGTTACCGCGAGGCCAGACGGTTGCTACATAAGCACTATGGAGATGAGCTAAGGATCGCAAGCGCATTCATTGAGAAAGCACTCAAATGGGCGCAAGTGAAAAATGATTCAAATTCAAATTCAAATTCAAATTTTATTTGTCACATACACAGTCATACACAGTACGATATGCAGTGAAATGCTTACACAACTGCTCGTGACCTAAAGAAAAAAAGAAAAAGCATTAAATGCTTATGCTATGTTCCTGACTGGATGTCGCAACACCATGGAGGATGTTGAATTTTTGGAAGAGATGGATAATCCAACCAATCTGCGCACAGTGATTGTTAGAGTGAATAGTTAAACATTTGTCATTTTTATGTTTACCATTTGTTCATTGTTTTAACTCTGTGAAAGGAATTCTTTCTTTCCTCCCATCTCCAGATTCTCGAGGTTCTGGGTGCGAGGTTGAAGTGTTTTATCACAGGTCTTTTGATGTAAGCTTCCTGCGGTTACGACCCTTTGGTCAGCAGGAGGTCACACACACACACACACACACACACACACACACACACACACACACACACACACACACACACACACACACACACACATTCCTACTTACATATAGAAATTCACACATGGCATACAAAGCTTTGTCTTAGAACTATGTGGGCGTTACTTCTTGTGTGAACTGTCTCTCAATAAAAGGCAGCAGGAGGAGGTCATCGTCGGGGTCATTTTCGTGTGAGACACAAGACGATACCTCCCTTGCAAGTGAAAACGATCGATTGCTGTTGCCTTGTTTTTCTTTCACGGGAATAAGTCTCTAGAATTAGCGGGGTCTGAGTTTAGACCCAACAGTGATATCCAAGCTGCCCTACAAAACCAGAGAACGGTGGCATGTAGAAGCATTTGAACTCCAAGAAAAGAGGGGCAAAAGAGCAAGATTTGCAGATTTGGTGAACTTTATAGACCGCCAGGCTAAAATAGCTATGGATCCACTCTTTGGTAATATCCCAGACAACCGTGCAGTGACAAGTGGAAAGACTGACCAAAAGGAAAGATATACAGCACAGAAGGAGTTTCGAGGAAGCAGTTTTGCCACCAACATTTCCGCCGAGAACAAAAGACAAGAAACAAACGTTAAAACTGAAAATTCAATCAAGTTCCTGTCAGTCAAGAGACTTGTGGGCTTACAGGGGCCGGAGAAGAGGAATGTGTGCTCTCTATAGTACCAGTCAAGATCAAATCTGAAATGAGTGATAAATATATAGAGACATATGCCTTTTTGGACCCTGGAAGCACGGCAACATTCTGCACTGAAGATCTACAAAG
Organism: Pelmatolapia mariae; assembly: GCF_036321145.2. Classification (NCBI taxonomy): domain Eukaryota; kingdom Metazoa; phylum Chordata; class Actinopteri; order Cichliformes; family Cichlidae; genus Pelmatolapia; species Pelmatolapia mariae. The sequence goes on along the minus strand of NC_086229.1, from coordinate 6,933,962 downwards.
GAAACTGAATGTTAAAGGACAGCCTACACGGATACTTTTAAGTACCATGAGTCAATAAAAGCCAGGAGAACAGAAACTCATGAACAGTTTTGTTATATCAGACCTGGAAGTGTGTGGGTTGGAAGATTCCAAGTTCGTTGACTTACCCAAGGTGTTCACTCACACTAGTATACCTGTGAGTAGTGGAAACATACCCAAGCAGTCAGACATTCAGAAGTGGCCTTATCTACGTGAAATGAAGCTACCAGAGATAGAGGCTAATGTAGACCTGCTTATAGGAGCCAACTGTGCAAAAGCAATGGAGCCATGGCGTGTCATTAATGGACAAAATGGAGGTCCTTATGCAGTGAAGACCACCATTGGTTGGGTTGTGAATGGACCCATAAGAAAAGAACTAAATGACACAGAAAACAAAGAACCACATTTCTCAGTAAGCCGAATCTCCTTAGTGGAAGTTGAGAAGCTACTGGTCCAACAGTATAACATTGATTTTTCAGAACGTAATTATGACGACAAAGAGGAAATGTCACAAGAAGACAAACAGTTTCTACGAGCAGTAGAAAAGACAACGACCTTCGAAAATGGACACTATAACATTGGATTGCCACTTAAGAATGAGAATCTGCAAATGCCAAACAACCATTGTGTTGCGGAGCAGCGAATAGCATGTTTGTTCAGGAAGTTTAAGAAGAATCCTCAGTTTTTTGAAGATTATAAGTGCTTCATGGAAAACATCATCACCAAGGGGTATGCAGTTCCAGTGCCAGACCATCAGTTGAGCCGTGACGACAACAGAGTGTTCTATATACCACACCATGGGGTGTATCACCCGAAGAAGAGAAAGTTGCGAATCATGTTCGACTGTACGGCTTCATACCAGGATATGTCTCTAAACAAGGAGTTACTGCAGGGACCGGATCTGACTAACACGCTGGTGGGTGTTCTTTTAAGATTCCGTGAAGAGCCAGTAGCGCTGATGGCAGACATTGAATCAATGTTTTACCAAGTCAATGTACCAGAAAGAGATGCTGATCTTCTTCGTTTTCTTTGGTGGCCAGATGGCAAGCTGGATGAGCCCATGAAGGAATATAGGATGATGGTGCACCTATTCGGAGCTACTTCCTCATCAAGAGTCACCTCATATGCGCTAAGAAGAACGGCAGAAGATCACAAGGAAGAAGCATCTCCAGAAGCTGTTCAGACAGTCCTGTGCAACTTCTACGTAGATGACTGTCTGAAAAGTGTAGCTACAGAAAAGGCTGCAGTGAACTTCGTGCTCTGTGTACCAGTGGAGGGTTTACATTAACAAAATGGACAAGTAACAGTAGAAAAGTGTTGATGTCAATTCCTGAAGAACACAGAGCCAACGAGGTGAAAGATCTGGATCTTAGGCATGACAGTTTGCCAGTTGAGAGAACTCTAGGTGTACAGTGGAACACAGAAACAGATACCTTCACTTACACTATAAGGTTGCAAGACAAGCCAATGACCAGAAGAGGCATTTTGTCAGTCATTAATTCAATTTATGACCCTCTTGGCTTTCTAGCACCAGTCATCTTTCCTGCAAAACTTTTGTTGAAAGATCTCTGTAAAGAGCAGCATTGTTGGGACAAGGAGATCAATGAAAAGCATGCAAAAGTTTGGAAAAAATGGAAAGAAGACGTTGTACTCCTCTCCAGCTTCCATGTGAGTAGATGCCTAAAGCCTACAGGTTTCGGATGCACCGTTGTTGCACAGTTGCACCATTTTCCCGATGCTTCAGATTACGCATATGGAACTGTCTCTTACCTGTTGATGGAAAATAGACATGGTAAGAGACATTGCGCTTTTCTCGTTGGGAAATCAAGAGTTTCTCCGATCAAGCAAGTCACAATTCCTAGGCTTGAGCTGACTGCAGCAGTGATTTCAGTGAGGATGGACAGATTACTGCGAGAAGAACTTCAAGTTCCTCTGCAACAATCAGTCTTCTGGACGGACAGCACAACTGTGCTTAGATACATTGATAGCGAAACATCTCGCTTCAAAACTTTCGTGGCAAATAGAGTTTCACTGATTCGAGAAGCAACCAAGCCATCGCAATGGAAGTATGTGACATCGGCAGAAAATCCTGCAGATCAAGCAAGCAGAGGCTTAAAGCCAAAAGATCTGCTGGAAGGAGGTTCATGGATTCACGGGCCGAACTATCTTCTAGATGAAAACTTTTCTGTGGCGGTCTCTAAGTTCAGGTCATCTTCTACGTCCCTGTCCTATGGTGTGCCACAAGGTTCCGTTCTGGGGCCTTTATTGTTTTTAATATATCTACTTCCTCTCCAGCATGTTTTGAGCCCCTTTGAGGACATTCGCTACCACTGCTACGCAGACGACATCCAGCTATATATGTCTTTTAAACCAGAAGATGTTTCTAAGCTGCAGATTCTAAATGTGTGCTTAGAAACCATCAAAGGTTGGATGGCTGACAACTTCCTCCAACTTAATGAAGAAAAGACTGAAGTCCTTGTATGTGCTCCAGACAGACATGTACCTAACATAATGAATGCTCTTGGTCCTCTCTCAACATTTGTGAATTCTTCTATCAGGAACCTAGGAGTAACCTTTGATTCTGCTCTTACCCTGGACGTTCACGTCAAATCTCTGGTTCGGTCCTGCATCTATCATTTAAGAAACATTTCTAAACTGAGCCCCATAGTATCTCATACTGAACTGGAGATTGTTATTCATGCATTCATTTCATCACGATTGGACTACTGTAATTCACTGTTTACATGTCTAAACAAAAACTCCCTGGAGCGTCTGCAGATTGGCCAAAATGCTGCAGCAAGGCTTCTGACAAAAACATCTAAGTACTCTCATGTAACACCATTGCTTATACAGCTGCACTGGCTCCCCGTTGAATTTAGAGTCCATTTTAAGATACTGGTTCTGACATTTAAAGCTCTTCAAGGACAAGCACCAGCTTATATAATTGAACTGTTACAGCCCTATGTCCCTAGTAGGTCGCTGAGGTCTTGTGATCAGGGCCTACTTGTTATTCAACATACTAGGCTGAAAACCAAGGGCGATAGAGCTTTTGCCACTGTGGCCGCCAGACTGTGGAACTGTCTTCCTCAGAACTTAAGATCTGCAGACTCATTGATTACTTTTAAAAAACAGCTAAAAACACATCTTTTTAGAATTGCATTTTGTTAACTTTGGACTGCTTCTGTTTTATACCTTGTGAAGCACTTTGTGATCTTTTATCTAGAAATGTGCTATATAAATAAAATTTTACTTACTTACTTACTTGGATTCCACAAGCCAATTCGGCAATTAGAAAGATAATCAACAAATGTCAAATTTGCCGTAGGATTTCTGGAAGGGTTGGTGAACAGAGGATGGCAGACTTACCTGAAGACCGTCTTCTACCAGACAAACCTCCGTTCACGAACACTGGTGTTGACTACTTTGGCCCATTTGATGTCAAGCGGGGCCGGGGTACTGTCAAAAGATATGGTGTCATGTTTACCTGCCTCACTCTCAGAGCTGTACATATTGAAGTTGCAGACAGTCTTGACACAGACTCCTGTATCAATGCGATTCGACGTTGATCTGCAGAAGAGGTCAAGTTACCATCATGAGGTCAGATAATGGCACAAACTTTGTGGCAGCGGAAAGGGAGTTGAGGGAAGCCATGCAAAGACTGGATAACGACAGAATAGAAAGAGTCCTACAACCAAAAGGTATAAAGTGGATTTTTAACAGCCTGGCTGCTTCACATCAAGGTGGTGTTTGGGAGAGACAAAATCGAACAGTGCGTCGAATTTTCAGCGCTCTCTTGAAGGAACAAGTGCCAAATGAAGATTGTCTTCATACGATAATGTGTGAGATTGAAAGCATCATTAATGGCAGACCTCTCACAATCGTCTCAGATGACATAAATGACATTGAAGCTTTAACTCCGAGCCATCTGTTGTTGCTTAAGTCACAGCCCCTCATGCCTCCAGGTGTCTTCAACAAAAATGATGCATACACCAGAAGAAGATGGAGACAGGTTCAATATCTGGCAGATTTGTTTTGGACCAGATGGACTCGTGAATATCTTCCACTCCTGCAAGAGTGCCAGAAGTGGCTGAAACCGAGAAGAAACTTCATGGTCGGAGATCTTGTGCTGCTGGTGGACAGTTCTTCTCCACGCAACTCCTGGCTCATGGGGAGAGTGGTTGAGACGTTGCCAGACTCAAGTGGAACAGTCCGAACATTGAAAGTAAAAACTAAAAGCAACATCCTGGAAAGACCCGTTAACAAGTTGTGTCTTCTGGAGGAGGCTTCATCTGAGCGATGAAGAGAAAGAATGTTTGTTCATGGACATTACAATTAGGTTGGCTCTTAATGATTAATGTGTAGGTTAGTAATTGTTTAGTTCTCCCACCTAACCAATTAGGGGCTGGATGATGTAAGAGCCAGTTAAAGGTTAATTTTATTGGTACTGGTAAAATAATTAGAGGAGAAATATACATGTTTGATGTTAAGAATATAATTTCTAGTTAATTTCAAAGTACTCTTTGTTAAAGGTATAAGAATATAGAAGTGCGGCATTCTAATGCGCTTTTTAATATTTTGGGGCTTCCGGCGCACTGTAGTTACGTAGTTGGGGAGTCAGATAAGCTGGAAGCAACACAGTTTTTTTGACCGAGTCTTGCCATGTAAATTCAAAGTTTCAATAAACATCTTTTTTGCAAGAAAAGAGCCTGGACTTGCTCACGTTTCAAATGCATGTTGCCGGACTGACTCCTAAAGGTGGGACAGAAGAGTGAAATAGGGACGGAGTGCCGCCACTACACTGATCACATGACCTGCTGACCCAAACAGTGAAAAGCTCCATGGCAACAACAACAAACAGTCTCACATATGTTAACAGAGGCTGTTAGAAGCACAGAGTCTTTACAGTCTGTTAAGAGATTTTGTGATGTTTTACCTTATAATGTTTCATTTACTCATATGCTTATGTTAAGAAAGGCCTGAAAAGCACATTGTGTTCACATATCTTTATGTTTTGTCTTTGCTTCTTGTCACACACACATACACATGAGCCCTGCAGTAATCGCTAACTCCTGTAAAAGTATCTTGCAGACACCCTTGGAAACAGGAACCAACTGGCTTCTGTCTCCCTCGAGATAGAAACTACACTCACACACACACACACACACTGTGTCCTATACATGCCCAGATTGTCTGTTAAAGCCTGAAAAAACAGGGGATGTTGCGATGTATAAATAAAGCTGACTGCAAAGCCTCGGTGTGAGTATGTCCGATCACTCACCCGTGCGCACGTAGTTCTCTGAACAAAACTCTGACTGTTTCTGTATTCCTTCAATGTTTTAAAAATGTCTTGCCACTGACATTTAATTGGTCCTTCGAGCCGGATGGTTTATTGATATTATTATATCATCTAACGATTCACAGACGGAGCCACCGGATCCTGACGTCGTGACTACCTGCACTGCAACCACCGTTTCCATCGAAGCGAGGAAAAGCCCAGAGTCGTAAATTCGCCTACTGGCCAGTGTCTTATACAGGTCCACGACGGCAGGTCTCGGTGACGCCGGGAAAAAGAACACAGCGCAACACTGAAGGTGAATATAAAGCAGCCAGAAACACTTTGCGTTGAACAATCGTTTTTAGTTTGACACTGCTCAGAATAGACGCGTCCTGTGTGGACAAAAGGTCTGAATAAAAACGTCCTGTGTGGACCGGGCCCTGTGTGGACCCGCACGTAAACGCTCGCCTGTGTAAGACGGAATAATTCGCCCTGTGTGGGCCCATTCCGCAACAAAAGTAAAGGTTGGTAGCTAGTGGTTTATTTCACTCTGGGAGTGAAAGGAAACGAGAGTGTCAAATAAAAATAGGTTTTTTCTAAGCGCGCTGATTGTTTATTGAGGAGTAAGTGCTTCATTGAATAGGAGCTCTAGGCTCCTGCACTACTCCTATTGTTTTCCTGTGAGTACTGGATGGTGAGAAGGAGAAAAGGTTGCGCTTCAACGCATAAAATTAAGTCCGCCCTGAATTTAGTTCAGGGTAGAAGGCTGACTTAATAACCTCCTCTGACTCTAGTACCAGAACGTCTCACAGTGTGTGCTGGCAGTATTAATAAATCAATAAAATAGTACTAATAAATAAAATATAAAATATAAGTATTGCATCGATTAAACAAAATTAGAAATGGGCAACAAATCCAGAAAACCCGAATTAACACCCGACGAGCAGTGGATGGAAAAAAAGCACCAAGGTGCAGGTCAAATAAGTGCAAATAGATGGAGAAACCCAAAAAAGACTAATTACACCGCCTGGGACGGGAATGGCAACCCCGCCCCAGTACAACAACTACACAAATGCCTGCAGGAAGAGATAGAAAAAACTAGTGGTAAGAAAAAGGATTTACGAATGTCTGAATATGTAAGTTTTTTTGTACCGTGGCAGGAGGAAAGTAAAAGGCGTGAGGATAAGAGAAAAGAGAAGCAAAACAAACAGAGCAAAAAGCCACCCACTGAAACAGTAAACCCCCCTCCTTATCAGCCGCCTCCTCCTGCCTCAGCCCCACCAGATAGTGAGCAGCAGCCACAACCTTGTCCTCCAATCTCAAAAAATCCCTTTGTGAAACCACAAGACCCCTATGCTGCAGCTAGGCAACAGCTTAATTCAACCACACATATAAACCCACCTACTTCAGGGTTTCCGCCACCGCTGTTCCCACCCACACTGGGTCAATTTCCTTTAATCCAGGTACCGAATCCCAATTATGGCCGAGCAACTGGTCCTGCGGGTGAAGACGGCGTTATCCCCAGAGACCAGTTGACGTTTACATATACATATCAGCCATGGACAGCTGAGGATCGTAAAAATGTGTTAAAAGATGTCCCCCCTTTAAACGAGGGGCACCAACAGTGGAGGGACGCGGTAGACATAATACGCTCCAATTGGCTGCTGAACGGCAGAGAAATGCTGCAAGTGCTCCAGGACCTGTTGGGCCTGAAGCTGGCCCGGGTCCGAGGAGACTTCACGGGCAACAGACCGGATGGAGAACCTTTAAGAGGCAATGAATTAGTCCAAGCATTGAACCCAGTATTTGACAGAATAAAAACCGATCTAGCACCAAGGCCAGATTATGGAAAAATAGGGGAAACAAAACAAAAAGAGAATGAGTCCGCCTCTGACTTCCTGGACAGGTTACGTCCAGTTTTTAGACAAAACTCAGGTCTAGAATGTGATGAGAGCCCAAATACCCCTTTCGAACAACAATTAAAAAACGTGTTTCTAAAAGGCCTCCTCCCAAAAGTCCGCGCCCACGTAGATAAACACTGGGTCACTCAAAACACCGGGAGCTTAGCTGATGCTCTGCAGCATGCAGAGCACGCAGTAAAAGTGCAGAAAAATAAAGCAGCTCAAACCGGAGTTTTTGTAGTCACAACAGAGGGAGGCATCGTTGCTTATGCAGGGAAAAATCCACAGCAAAGAGGGAAAGGTCGGAGACAAAACACGGGCGATAAGGGAGGGGACAGACGGTGCTATAACTGTGACAAAGAAGGTCATTTTGCTAGAGATTGTAGGAGCAAGCCTAGGGATCGCAGAGATAGGCGTGACCGTGGCCGCAGAGAAGGCAGGGACAGAGATAGATATGACCGTTTAGACAGACGAGATAGGCAGGACAGCGAAGAGGAGGATAACAGTAGAGAAATGTTACTAGATTCTCACACCAAAGCTCAGAGCAGCAACAGCAGGGACAGTACAGAAATCTTTAACATACACCAACTGCTGCTGGGCTCTGAGCACAAACCAGAAGTAACAATTCACATAAATGGCAAACCATACCTCATGTTATGTGATACAGGAGCCTGCATGACTGTGTTAAAAGAAGAACCGCCGCGAACACATTTTTCAAAAGACGCTCGCGTTGTAACCTCTGCCTCAGGGCACACTACAACACAGCTCCTAACCCAAAAATTAGATTTCCTGCACTCAGATAGCAACAGATGCTGCAAATTACAATGCATCATTGATTCCAGCTGCCCTGTAAATTTATTAGGGCGAGATGGTTTAATGAAACTAAGAATAGGTGTGGTGCCTGAGAGTAATGGCATGAGAGCAGAGCTTATGCTCTCTGAAACCCATGAACTAGCATGTCATTCAGACGGTGAGCCACACTACTACTGGACTTTAGATCTGCCACCGCTACCTCAGCTTGTGACCACAGCTGAGCGCTATCTGCCTAGCTCATCATCCACCATGCCATTTAATGAGCTGCACAATACCATACGTTTTAAACAGACACCAGGCCCTGATTCGGAGTATGACACACAGGTCCATCGTTTAGGACCTCAAAAGCTAACACTGCAACATCTCTACGTCACAAAAAGTGGAAACGCAGTGTGTTCGGTGATACAACCCCCTAAAGTTAGAGAGCTAAATCGAATGCCTATTCCACATGTTTCTGTAGCAAAAAGCCCAGAAACCCAATGGAAGGACTTAGGCACCGTTCTCAAACGAGTACAAAACGATCATTATGAAAAAACTGAAGAAACACACGAAGGCTGGCTCCAGGGCCGCAGAACCGGTTGTATGAGATATACTCTAGGATGGGTGCTAAACACACAGCCCAGTACCCACCTGGATACCTCCCCGGCCACATGCTATGTGATCGAGGAGGCAGAATGATTTATCTTAACACCCGTCGAGAATGCAGAAATAAAAATGCTTCCATCATCATTGTGGTCAAAAGGACCCACAGATGTAGGCCTAATAAAAAATGCCGACCCAGTAAAAGTAAAAATCATCTCAAAACACAGACCGATGAAACCACAATACCCACTCTCTGCAGAAGCTAGAGACGGCATACGCCCAGTAATAGCAGACATGGAGAAAGCAGGAATTCTGATTAAAACAACAAAAACAACATGTAACACGCCGATATTTCCAGTGAAAAAAGCAAATACAGGAAAATATAGGCTGGTACATGATTTTAGAGCAATAAACGACATCACTGAACAAATACCACCAATAGTGGCAAATCCACACACAATTTTGAATCAAGTGTCACCACGAGAACAGTGGTTCTCAGTAATTGACCTGTCAAACGCCTTTTTCTCAGTACCATTACACCCCGAGTCACGTGGGCTGTTCGGTTTTACATTTGATGGCCAAAGATACACTTATACACGGCTGCCACAGGGTTTCCAAAACAGCCCCACCCTATACGCTGAGGCCCTGAAACAGTCAATGTCCTCCTGCACTCTGCCTGCTCCAGGACAGTTCCTACTTTACGTAGATGACATCCTGGTAACCGGAAACACGCAGGAAGATTGCAGGACAAACACTCTAGTGGTGCTGAGACACCTCGCAGAACAGGGACACAAAGTCTCACAACATAAACTGCAACTATGGCAACCTAAGGTCATATACCTAGGTCATGAACTAACAGGACAGGGTCGAAGGTTACTTGACAGCAGGAAAACCGCAGTACAAACTGCCCCAAAACCACTAACAAAGCAACAAATGATGAGTTTCCTCGGCCTCTTCAATTTTTGCAGAAGTTGGATTCCAGAGTACGCTCTTAGGGTCCAACCCCTGCAAGACCTTATCTATGGCAAGAATATGGCCCTGAAAGATAAACTGACTTGGACTGCTGAAGCAGAAGCTGCTTTCACCAATTTAAAACTGGCTTTACAAACGAGCATGGTTCTAGCATTACCAGACTATGATAAACCCTTCTACTTACATGTAGATGGAAGCTCTGGATATATGAAAGCCGTGCTAACCCAAGCATTTGGAGATAAACAACGTCCACTTGCATTTTATTCTTGTAAATTAGACTCAGTGGCCTCAGGCCTACCAACCTGTGTACAAGCCTGTGCAGCAGCAGCAGAAGCAGTAAAGAAGTCAGCAGATATCATTCTCGGCCACCCGTTAATAGTTAAGGTCCCACACGCAGTGACCTCAATTCTATTACAAGCAAACTTATCATATTTGACACATGCCAGACAGCTGTCGTATGTAGGAATATTGTTGTCACAGTCACACATCAATATAGAGAAATGTGGTCAGCTAAACCCAAGCACCCTGCTACCTGCAGAAACAGATGGTGACACACATAGCTGCTTACACAAACTCGATGAGGAAACGAAACCACGGGCAGATATATACAGCTCACCACAAACAACCTTTGCAGATATTTTTGTAGATGGCTCTGCAAGCAAAGACAGAACTGGGAAAAACTGTGTGGGTTATGCAGTAACCACAGTCGACACTGTCATAGAGGCAAGGCCTCTCACATCTACACATTCGGCACAAAGTGCAGAATTAACAGCAGTTATTCGTGCTTGCGAATTGTATAAAGATAAAGATGTCAATATACACACAGACAGTCAATACGTCTTTGCTGCAGTTCACCATTTCGCAAAAATATGGCAAAACAGAGGCATGATAACCTCTACAGGAGCACCTGTGCAACATGGCAGTCTCCTTAAAAAGCTACTAAAGGTAATCACATTACCCAGGAAACTAGCACTGTGCAAATGTGCCGCACATCAAAAAGATAACTCTTACATCACTAAAGGAAATAACTTTGCAGACAACGCAGCAAAGGAAGCTGCACAACAAAAAACAAATGTTCTTACATTAACCTCGTGCTCCCTGATACCAAAAGAAGTCCTCAAAGACGAACAAAAGGCGGCTCCACAAAATGAAAAATCCTCGTGGTTAAAAGATGGTGCAATTCTAAAAGATGATATCATGACGTGTAATGGGAAACCTATTGTACCTAAATCCCTACATAAAACAGCAGCATTAGTGACACATGGGAATACACATGTGTCACCAGCAGGGATGGTAGATATTCTTTCTAGACAATTCTACTCAAAAAATTTTGAAAACTCAGCTAAAGCATATATAAGAACATGCATGATATGCCAAAAACATAATGCACAGGGAAATTTAAGGCCAAAGAGAGGCCATTTCCCAGCACCGCCACATCCTTTTCACACAATACACATGGATTTTATCCAGTTACACAAACACCAACAAGTAGAATATGCACTAGTAATCATAGACGTATTCTCAAAGTGGCCAGAAATCTACCCAGTAAAGAAAAATGATGCAATCTCAGTGGCAAAATGTTTGTGTAATCATTTTATTCCAACATATGGAATACCAAGCCTAATAAGATCTGACAATGGCACACATTTTGTAAATGAGGTAATATCAAAAGTCTCTGAAGCACTGGGCTTCAGTATAAAACATCACTGTTCATACCACCCACAGAGTGCAGGGTTGGTAGAAAGAACAAATGGCACTATAAAACAAAGATTAAGGAAATGCATGGAGGAAACTGGTCGCCCCTGGCCTGAATGTGTAGGTCTGGTCAAAATGTGGATGAGACTAACACAAGGCTCACAGAAACTGACACCCTTTGAAATAGTACATGGGCGACCCTTCCCCCTACCTATTACAAGCGAACCGATACACAAATCCATAAGAGAAACAACACTAGCAGAATGGATGACAAAACTGTTAGAAAACAAAGAAATAGTTTTGAACAATCAACTGCCAGATGATTCTCTTCCAGTCTCTTCCAGGTTGAAACCAGGAGATTGGATCCTGATAAAAGTGCTCCAGAGGAAAAATTGGAGTTCCCCGAGGTGGGAAGGACCCTACCAAGTACTCCTGACAACACCCACAGCCTGCAAAATTGCTGAACGACCTTCCTGGATTCACCAGAGCCACTGTAAAAAAGTGAGCGACAGTCCACACTAAGACGCCAGCACCCCTACTTGTGAGTGATCTGGGAAGGTGGAGAAAGGGCCGTTTGGGTAAATCCCGCCCTTGTTCTTCTCGCCCCTAGTCTACTCACTCACAGGACCAGGTGTGTTCGGTCATCATGAAGACCCTACTCGTTCTGGTGGCCAGTGTCACAATTCTGTTGGGACTGCTGTTGCTGATTCCAGAAGAAGAAGGACAGCACCACCTGGAGACCAGATTGACACATGACACAATACATCCAGACGACATGACACAAGATCACAACCACCCATGGATGAACAATGCCTGGTACCGTTATGTGTACAACTCCACAAGAGACAAAAACTGTTACATCTGTTCGCACATGCCTCTTACTGCAAAACACTTGACCCTGTACGGCACACCCGCACCACTAAACGAAGGACTGTGCATATATGAGAAAGCAGCCCGCGGCCAGTGTGATAACCAAACAATGAGAAAATTGGAGAAGTGGATATGTCTGGGAGACCCTAATATCCAGAGCATCAACGTCACCACAACAGTGGGACAAGAAGAACCAACCTATATGATGGACCTATGCACAAATATCACCAACACGTCAGAGCCTAACAGTTACACATACGCCTGTGAGGAAAAATACTGGGTGCACATGTCACTCAGCACCCCAAACATAACTGTGCTGGCTGTGGTGACCACGTACACTTTTCCCTTATGTGTCGTGTTTGGCAACATCACCAAAGTAGCAACTCACTACAGCCTATCTGGCACATGCCAATACACCCTGACAGTACCAACTTGTACAAAGAAACTCTACTGGGTCCAGGGGACCGGCTGGTGGTGTCAAGGATATGACGAACAACCTCAAACATACCTAGCCGTGCCTGAAAATTATGAGGGACAATGTGTGCCACTGATGCTAAGCGATCACACCTTCAAGATAACAGCAGGAACAGCCCGTGCACGGACACGCCGAAGACGAGCGATACAACCACACGACCCAATTTGGGGCTCTGACGTCCCAGAGGAATTCAAGCTTTGGACTACAGGACAAAAGGCCGCCCATGCCCTTTTCCCATGGGTAGGAGTTGGAAAGCACGCCCTTAGAATTGAGACTCTGACTTACCATTTTGGACTGTTCCTGAATGCATCCTGTAAAGTGAATAACGCGCAGAATGAAGAAATCGACGCCCTGCGCCTTAGTACAATGCAACACCGTGTGGCTTTGGACATGATTCTGGCCGAAAAAGGCGGACTATGTGTGTTGTTTAATACAACCTGCTGCACCTACATCCCTAATAATGTGCATTCCACCAACATGTCTGACACACTGAACACGCTACGTCAGCTCAGACGAGTACAGCAGCAAGATTACACGCAAAACACAGAGGACTGGCTCACATGGCTGCTTAGCGGGTCATGGAAGTCATTACTTACAAAAGGACTAACATTCGTTGGAATGCTCCTTATGCTACTTTGCTTATTTTCCACATGTGTACTGCCTTGTATTCGGAGTATGATAAGCAAAATGTTTACTGTAAGATTGCAAGCTTATGTTGCATTATCTCAAAATGAACAAGCTCAAGAAGAGGTACAAGTTGAAGAAGATGATTTTTAATCACTAACTGTGTAAACCCAATAAAGCTGATCATGTACGTTTTCACAAAATGATACTCTAGTTGAAAATGCTTCTGCAAGTGACTAGTAGTTGAAGTACATAAATATATATGAACAACAGCAGGGAATGTTAAGAGATTTTGTGATGTTTTACCTTATAATGTTTCATTTACTCATATGCTTATCTTAAGAAAGGCCTGAAAAGCACATAGTGTTCACATATCTTTATGTTTTGTCTTTGCTTCTTGTCACACACACATACACATGAGCCCTGCAGTAATCGCTAACTCCTGTAAAAGTATCTTGCAGACACCCTTGGAAACAGGAACCAACTGGCTTCTGTCTCCCTCGAGATAGAAACTACACTCACACACACACACACACACTGTGTCCTATACATGCCCAGATTGTCTGTTAAAGCCTGAAAAAACAGGGAATGTTGCGATGTATAAATAAAGCTGACTGCAAAGCCTCGGTGTGAGTATCACCCAATCACTCACCCGTGCGCATGTAGTTCTCTGAACAAAACTCTGACTGTTTCTGTATTCCTTCAATGTTTTAAAAATGTCTTGCCACTGACACAGTCTTTCTCCTGTTTGTACACAGATCTCTGCACATCTTCATCACATTTACTCACAGACTTGCAGAGTGTGTGGATATCAAAGCTAAGTTTCCACCATGTTTGTAGTCTGTACTGGGACTCATGGAGCATCTCTCTATGAGCACTCAGTGCTTTAAACAGTGAGTCCCAGTTTAACCAGGTTGAGGTTAAATTTCTTTTTTACTATGGATTTAATTTGTTGATATTCTTAAAATCTTTACTTGTTGATCCCATATTGTATAACTAGTCTGTCAAATGGAATACAGTCTGTTCCTTCTAATATATGGTCTAAGTATTTAATTCCTTTACAACTCCATTCTGGAAAATTAATCATATTATTGTTTTGTAATATGTCAGGGTTGTTCCAGATAGGTGTACGTTTGCATTGGATTAATGAAGACTCCGTTATTTTTAGAAACTCCCACCATGCTGTCAGAGAAGAGCTGATATTGACGCTTTTAAAGCATTCATGTCTTTTGATGTTTGAGCTGATAAATGGTAGGTCTGAAATCTCTAGATCATTGCATAGTGCCTGTTCAACATCTAGCCAGGGCTAATCTAAGAAGGTACATTTTAACCATCCTGAGATGTACTGAAGCCTGTTGACTAAGAAATATTGTTGAAAATTAGGCAGATCTAATCCTCCTTTATCCTTGGTTCTTTGAAGCGTTTTTAAGCTGATAGGCGGGGGTTTATCTTTCCAAAGGAATATAGAAATATACGAATCCAGAGATCCGAACCAATCTTGTGATGGTTTGTTAGGGATCATTAAAAATACGTAATTTATTTTTGGCAAGATCATCATTTTTATAGTGGCAACCCTTCCCATGAGTGATATGGGTAGAGATTTCCATCTAGTCAGATCACCTTCTACTTTCTTTAGAAGTGGGATGTGGTTTAATTTAGTTAAGCCTGAAAGCTTAGGAGAGACATTAATACCTAAATATTTAATATTTCCAGATTGTTGGGGCAGAAGAAGAATTATGGAAGGAGCAGTTAATTGGAAGAACTGTAGATTTTGACCAGTTAATTGAATAATCTGAAACTCTTGAAAACCAGTTTATTAGAGTAATCACCTCAGAAAGGTTGGTTTGTGAGTTTTGGAGAAAAAGCAACACATCATCTGCATAGAGACTGATTTTATGTTCTACATTCTTACATTTTATGCCCTTAATTGTTGTAGCCTGTCTAAATGCTGCTGCTAGAGGTTCGATAAAAATTGCAAACAGTGAAGGGGAGAGTGGGCATCCCTGTCTGGTGCCCCTCAGGAGACATAAGCTGGAGGATGTCTGGTCATTTGATCTGACACAAGCTGTTGGGGAATTATATAATATTCTTAGCCAGTTTATGAAACTTTCCAAAACCAAATTTGTGTAAAGTTGCAAATAAAAATTTCCAGTTAACTCTGTCAAACGCTTTTTCTGCATCTAGAGATAATATTGTGGTTTCAATGTTTTTACTGTATGAGTAGTCTATTAAATTACGTAATCTACGTGCGTTTGTTGATGAGTGCCTACTTTTTATGAAACCTGTTTGGTAAGGATGAATTAAAAGGGGGTTATCTTCTCTAATCTCTTTGAGAGAGCTTTGCAGATTATTTGAAGGTCTACATTTATAAGGGATATTGGACGATAGCTTAAGGGAAATAAAGGGTCTTTGCCTGGTTTTAGCAGGAGACTAATGTTGGCAGAATTCATATTTGGTGGTAGTCTGCCATTTTCCTTGATTTCCTGCAACATTCTGTGGAATACTGGTGCCAAAATTGTCCAGAATTCTTTGTAGAATTCTGCAGGGTAGCCGTCTGGACCTGGAGCCTTATTATTGGGCATACTTATCAGGGCTCCCTGGAGTTCACCTGGCATCAGTGGCGAATCCAGTGCCATTGCTTGACTGTCTAGTAATTTTGGAAGAGTTATGTTGTCAGGAAACTGATCAATTTCGTCTTTAGACGAGTTTATTTGTGGTGAATATAGAGTTTCATAGAAATCCCTAAAAATGTTGTTTATTCTTCCAGGGTCATATATTGTGTTCCCAGATAAATCTTTAACAGCACATATAGTTGTTTTTTCTTTATTTATTTTTAACTGGTTAGCTAGAAATCGACCGGATTTGTTACTGTGTTCAAAATTCTGCAAACGAAGTCTTTGTACTAGGAATTGTGTTTTTTTATTAATAATTTCATTTAATTCTAGTTTTGTTTTGCATATTTTGTTCATTATTTCTTGATCTTGGTCGCACGTGTAGGTTTCTTCTAAGAATTTGATGGTTTTTTTCTAGTTCCTGAATATTTTTATTTTTTTCTTTCTTTTTGTGTGATGAGAAAGAAATTATTTTACCTCTCATCACAGCTTTCCCTGCTTCCCATAGAACAGAAGTTGATGTTCCGGGAGTGTCATTAAAGTCTAAATATGAAGTCCACTCTTTTTTAAAATATTTAAAGTCTTCATCTTTGAGCAGCGATGTATTAAATCTCCAGTTTTTACTTGGTGTAGCGTTCTTCTTATGAATTAGTGTTAAAGATACAGGAGCATGATCGCTGACAGCTATAGGGTGAATCTCAGTGTCTGAAATATCACTCAGTAGTGAGCTGCTGACTAGGAAATAATCCAGACGAGAGTAGGAGTGATGAACATGTGAGAAAAAAAGAATATTCCTTACTGGTGGGGTGAAGGGAGCGCCATGCATCGCAAAGACCAAAGTCGCTCATTAACTGTTTGATTATATGTGTGGACTGCCAATTATGCTGAGTTCCTGCTGTATTGAGCCTATCCATTTCTTCATTTGTCCAAGGTTGAGGTCGCCTCCAAGAATAAGTGTCCAATCAAGGTGTTCAGAGAGTGGACTGAAAAAATCCATGGAAGAATGAGGGTTAATCAACATTTGGACCATATATACTTACAATACATAGCTTTTTGTTTAATATTGATAATTTAATAATAAGGAATCTACCCTCTGGATCTATAACTGTATCGAGTACTGTAAAATTAACATTTTTATGTATTAAAATTGCTACTCCCCTTTGTCTAGAATTATAACAGGCTGCAAACACATTAGGAAACTCAGGAGTTTTAAGTTCGTTTAAACCTGTGACAGGTCAAAAAAATAGGTACCCAGCTTGTGTCACTGAAGAATGCAGTTTGATTGATGACCCTAGCCTTGACCTTTTGACCTCCCCCCTCCCCCTTCCCCCCTTTCCCCTCCCCCACCGGAAGTGTGTAATTTGATCCCCTAAGCGTGACGAATTGCATCCGGAGAAGGGAGGGGTGAAACCCCCGGAAGTGTGTAATTTGATCCCTAAGCGCGCCACCTGTTGCGCCAACTGTTGTTGGAAAAAAAAGAAAAAAGTTTTTAGAGGGAGGGGGGTCTGCGGAGGGGAGGAGAATAAAAGCAGAGAGGAGGGCGGCACAATTTCTAGGCACAGACACAAGATGGATCCTTTCATTCTGCAGCCCAGCGTTCCTCTGTACTTGGACGGTGAAGAGATCTGCTCTCCCGAGGCCGCGAGCATGGGAGGCAGCGGCGAGTGGTCCTCGTCGATTATCAGCGACACCCCCGTCACCGTCTACAGTAACAGATCCGAAGCAACCGCCGCTCCGCGGAAAGAAGGGAGAAATAAGAGCGTCTTTACGTTCCGCAGCCAGATACCAGCACCGAGGAACTTGCGGAGAGAATGGACTCTGCCTTTTGAGGGGTGTGGAAAGTGGGGCTACCTCTTTGAGTATGACATATTCAAATACAGCATATTTACTATGGAAGGCCTCGATCCAGACCTTCTGACCCTACCAGAAATACTCCGGAAGTGTCTAGTCATTTTCAGACCTGATGCGTCATGTTCCATAAGCATGAGGGGAGGGGTATGGTTGCTGGGGAGATCAGAGAGGGAGGGAGGGTTCCTGAAGCATAGGGGTGATGCAGCTGTGCTGTATAGAGAGACAGAGCGGCAGTTAGTTTTCCACAAACTCATAGTTTGAATTCTGTTTCAATATCATGACAATTTTCTCTGTATTTTTTTTTTTTTTTTTTTTTTTTTTTTTTTACAATAGCGGATGTAATTTTACTTTCTTAAGCTGCACCGGCGCTTGTAATGGGAAAAAAAGAGAGTGACTTCCTATTGCTTGTAGAGAACCGTTTCTTTCAATAGTATTTTATTTTCCTATAATACAGACGCAGTAAAAAACCTTTAAGATGATCAACCTAGCAGCAAATTGCATTTTTAGGCTACACCATAGTTTGTGATGAAAAGAAGAACTTTCTATCCGCTTGTAACCTACAGGCTGCCTACCTCGTATGTGTAAAAAATAAATCAATATCCCTTAGTGAATACTTTTCTTTGAATACTACTTTTCCTTTTGAGAGTCCCTTTTACAAGGGACTGAAAAACAAACCATAAAAGATAATTGCCGTGGCAGGCAATCTTGTTTCACTCACACACACACACACACACCCCGCGGGCCAAGGAGGAGTGAGACAGCAGATATCAGTTTTTCTCAATGCTTATAACCTATAACGCGCCCTCAAAAAATATTATTATTATTATTAAAACATCTATATGAGGTAGGTTTTGCGCAGCCTGCTCCTTGTCAGACCAAAGTAGAGAGTTTTTTCTTCATTACTTTTACAATGGGTTTTCTCAATAGACAGAAAATGAAAATGATGACACTGAGGAGTCAACAGCCAATATTATCACTGCTTGTAACCCGGTAAATAATTTCGTACATCTCCCCATAAAATAACCCTTAGTGGAAAAAAGCTCATATTCAATTAAGTTTATTAAAGCACCCCCCTCTGTGGGAAAAGAGTTCTTTTCTCAGAGTCAAGTTTACACCATGAGGCGAGTTTTGTCAACAGGAGGCGAGTTTTGTCACGAGCAAGAACAAGGGCAGACAACTGTTGCCCATAAAGTAAAACAAATATCCACCTCTAAGTCGTATTTTACCGTTGCAGAATGTGGAAAACAGACAACCCTCACAAGAAGGCACCCAAAAAGGAAATTGGACACCCCAACTTTCTTTCCCCCCTCTCCCGACTGCGCGCACACACACACACACACACACACACGCACACCCAAAACAGAGACCCGAAGGGTGAGAAAAAACATAAAAAAAACCCCTCTCTAACTGACAATATTGTCAGGAGAAAGATGCGAAAAAACAGATGCCTCGCTAGACGAGGATAAAATGAGAGAAGAAACGAGAGGGGAGTCAAAAGAGCCGTTATCTGCTCAGACCCTACTGTGACAGTTCTACCAATCGCGAGGAAGAGTCCGTGAATATTATGTCAGCATTCCGTCCAAACAACGCCGCCGATCAGAGCGCCAGGGCCATCTCGCCAGAACTTTTCGTGCCTCACCCCGGTAAGTTTTTTTCTTTACGATTTTAAATTATATATCAACAGAGATGTCAATAATTTGATTACTTTCTTTTAGATTTCTACATCAATGATTTCACGCAAGTGGACTACGGTGCGTTTAAATAAGTATATATCATTTTTTAAATAAGTTTAGATAGACTTGTTTTTAACGAAACTCTGTTACTTACAGAAGCTATCGATAGCGCGGTTAGCAGCAGCATAAATCCGGCTGTTTTCCGAGGCGATTTAGACGCCATCCTCCCCGCAGAACCTCCGCTGCCGATCGGCGAAAGACCGCGGCGAGAAGACGACGTTATTTTCGTCTCCGCATACCAGGAGAATTGCGGAGAAATAAGTTTTAAAACCGAAGGTAGACAATATGTTGCATTATCAGCCATTTTGTTGAATAACAGGATGTGACGGAGTAATCCGAGTGTGCTATACCGCCCCTCCCGACCCGGAGCGGATTTTTTAAAAGTTTGTTTTATTTCTTGACAGCGGTAATCGAGAATATACAGACCCCGCCGCAGCGAAAAGAAGAACAAGAAGACGACGTTATTTTCGTCACCGCATACCAGGAGAACTGCAGGAAAATACCTTTTAAATCCGAAGGTAAACAATTTTTCTACAAAATAACGTATTCGAAAAGCCGAGTATGCTATACCGCCCCTCCCGACTTGGAGTGGTATAAAGTGTGCTAGAAAGTTCTTTTTTTTTTTTTTTTAAATCTTTTTCTTTTTGTTTTATTTCTTGACAGTCGAGATTGAGAATATACCTATTCAAACCCCCGCTACAGACAATCGGGCGGAGGAGCGAGGTAAATAAAAGTTTTTCATTCTAAAAAATATGAAGGATAACCCGTGCATGCTGACCCGGAGGAGAGGTACAATGTGATTTCTTAAACTTTTTCCCTTTTGTTTTTCTCGACAGAGAATATACCTATTCAAACCCCCGCTACAGACAATCGGGCGGAGGAGGGGGGTAAATAAAAAGTTTTTTCTTTCTAAAATATGAAGGATAAGCCGCCCCTCCCGTGTTTTCTTAAAACTTTTCTCTCTTCTGTTTTATTTCTCGACAGAGAATATACCTATTCAAACCCCCGCTACAGACAATCGGGCGGAGGAGCGAGGTAAATAAAAAGTTTTTCTTTTTAAAATATAAAGGAGGAGAGACACAATGTGTTTTGTTAAACTTTTTTTTCTCTTGTATTTCTCAACAGAGAATATACCGACCGATACAGAAAATCAGGCGGAGGAAGAACCATCCAGAGCTCCTCCTCTCAGGAGACTGAGAGGTAATTGACGGGGGATGAATCGACCCTAATAAATAATTATGTTGTATTAATAAAGTTCTCCGCTCTATTAAAAATTTTTGTTTTTTTACTCTCAACTGTATACAGCGAGAATAAATAAAATGTTTGTGCAAAACATGATCGGACTATCGAAGGAGTAAAAAAATACATTGTTTGTCTTTTCTTACAGGCCGACGGCGACTTCATAAGAAGAGGATCCTCGGAGACCTCACTTTCATGTACGCCATAACAGTCCGTGCATATGCATCGATATATCGACACAAGGATCTGTAAAGGGATGCAAAGTAAAAGCATACACATGTAAAAGTCTGTGAATTAAGAAATAAAGAAAATCATGTCAGAAGAACGCAGCATTCCTGACGCTTTGTTGGAAGCCGTGGCAGAATTGAACAGAGACGTTGATCATATAGCCCCACCGATCGACCCCCTACAGCCTTTAGAAAACGCTTTGCAAGCCCTCCTTCAAAACATTGAAAACGAACGGCGTGCCGACCTACTGAACTTTGACCCTCTGCAACCGTTAGAAAATGCTCTTCAGCTCTACGACCAGCAGAGGGAGGAGCGCTCTGCGGAGCGGCAGGAGCAGGTGCAGCCTGCGGGGGAAGAGCAGCAGGTGCAGCCTGCGGAGGAGGAGCGGCCTGCGGAGCATCAACACGGAGGAGGATCTCGGGTACAGAACGATGCGGTGACTCGCCGCGAACAATTTAATAATTTTGAAATAAGGCGAGTATTTAACATTCCCTCTCCGGATGAAGCGGCCGACCTCGCTCAATTTTACCTCGATGTCAGGGACAATTTTGTAGATCTAGCGGATAGGGTCAGACCGGAAGTTAGTCGTAACGATCGGGTTCAACTGGAGATCATCAGCGAGCACGCGCGAAATCACGTTGTTTTTAACGTCGACGAAAGCGCCGAAAACATTGTACCGACTTTTGTTGGCCAGGCTGATACAATCAAACGGCGCGATCGTGGTAGGCTCTCCCCTAGAAATTGTTGTGCAAGTAATTAGAAATCCTAGAGGCGGCGGCAATGACCCGCGTAAAAAGATTCACAAAACGTTAGATGATGAAATTCTAATCAAAAAGCGACGCTGTCTGTACGTGGTAAAAAACAAAACCGATAATCTCTGCTTCGCCATTAACTTGGCTCACCTCACCGACCCTCATTTCACAGATAAACAGGCCCTGGAACGCGGCAGAGAGCTGCAACGTTTAGCGGGGCTGAGCGACCGGACCCAGGTAACCCTCACCGACATAGATAAATTCGAGCAAATACTAAATCGTAAAATCGTTGTGTTTTACCGCCCGCCCGAGGACAGGACTCTTTCGCTAATCGAAACAGAGTCCCCAAACACTCCTCACCCGCTGTACTTATTCTTATTCCGGCATCATTATTACGGGATAAAAAATCTAAAAACATTTTTAGGAGTCAAACACATTTGCGAGGAGTGTCACCGCGGGTACCATATCCTGGAGAAACACGTCTGCCAAAATCGCTGCAATCTCTGTTTCGACCCGGCGTGTCCCGCTCACTTTCTGGACGCTGTAATCTGTCCGGATTGTAACAGGTCATGTCGCACTCGCGAGTGTTACTCGAAGCACAAACAGCCCAGAATTCACTCTAGTTCCGGCCTCAGCGTTTGTCAACAAATGTATAAATGCCCGGACTGCAAACTCCTCTCCCGTCGCGGGAAGCACAGGTGCACAGCCGCCAGATGTAAAATCTGCAGCGCTGAGCTCCCTCCCGACAAGAATCAGCACCTGTGTTACATTCAACCTCTGAAACACGAAACCCCCGATACCGCTTCCATAATCTTTTATGACTTTGAAACCTTCCCAGACCGGGAGGGGGCGCACGTCCCTTACCTAGTGTGCACAAAATTGCTAGAAGGAGAAGAGTGGCACGCTTACGGTGTAGACTGCGTTGAAAAGTTTGTTCAAAGATACAGAAGGAAAAGATATAGAGAGACCACGTTCATTGCGCACAATGCTAAAGGGTTTGACAGCTATTTAATCCTTTCCCACCTGGTGGGAGAGGGGATGACGCCCTCGCTCATCATGCAAGGCAGTAAAATTATATGTTTCACAGAATCCGATTTCCTTCTCAAATTCATAGACTCGCTTTCTTTCCTCACCATGCGTCTCAGCGCCATGCCCAAAGCTTTAGGCTTCGAGGACAAATCCAAGGGATTTTTTCCTCACAAATTCAGCTTGCGGGACCGTTTAAAATACGTAGGCCCGTACCCCCCTCCTTCGGATTACGGGGTAGAGCGGATGTCCCTCTCCGAACGGGAGGAGTTTCTGCGTTGGCACGGCGAGGCCTCGTGAGACGTCTTTAACTTTGAAAAAGAGTCCCTGTATTACTGTCAAAACGACGTTAATATCCTGAGGGAGGCGTGCGTAAAGTTCAGAGACGGGTTTATAGGCGAAACTAAAGTCGACCCTTTCAGCTGCGTCACTATAGCTTCCGCCTGCATGAAAGTGTTTCTCACCAATTTCCTTCCCCAAAACACTCTGGCCATCCCCTCGCCCGACAACTACGGACGCACGTCCAAAGCCTATTCGCACGCATCCATTCAGTGGCTGGAGTGGGTAGCTCGCTCTCAGAAAATCCCTATTCAACACGCTCTCACAACCGGAGGGGAGAAAAAAATAGGCCCGTACTTTGTCGACGGATACGCGCCGATTAACGGTGAAAAGTGGGTGTGGGAATTTCTGGGGTGCTTTTATCACGGCTGTCCAAAGTGCTACAGGCCCGAGGAAATCTGCCCTTTGACCCGCGCTCCTTACGGGGACCTGCACGCCTCTACCGAGGCGAGGCTCCGGGAGCTGAGAAACGTTTACAGAGTCCGCACGGTCACGCTGTGGGAGCACGAGTGGAGCGAGATGAAAAAATCTAACGGGGAGGTTAAAAAGTTTTTGCAAAGCTACGAAGCCCCGGAACCTCTGTCTCCTCGCTCGGGGCTTTACGGAGGGCGCACTTCGGCCTTGAGGCTGCGTTACAGCGCCTCGCCCGGAGAAAATGTGTATTACGTAGACGTCACATCCCTGTACCCTTATGTCAACGCCAAGCGCGCTTACCCTCTGCATCATCCCAAAATCATCAGAGAGAATTTTGTAGACCCTCGCAGTTATTTCGGGCTGATCAGAGCCACCATTTACCCGCCGCGCGGGCTCTATTTCCCCGTTCTGCCGTACAAAACCCCCGGAGGTAAATTAATATTTTCCCTCTGCCGCACCTGCGCCGAGACTAATCACCAAAGCGGTCCGTGCCTTCACGACAACGAGGCCAGAGCTCTCACCGGGGTCTGGGTCACCGTCGAGTTTAACAAAGCCTTAGAATTGGGTTACAGAGTGGCTAAAATCACAGAGGTCTGGCACTTTGATCGCCGCAGCAGCGACATCTTTGCCGGCTATATTAACACTTTTCTCAAAGGCAAACAGGAAGCCTCCGGCTATCCTCCGGAAGCTCTCGACGAGGAGGAGAGGAGCAAATACGTGGAAGAGTACCACAGGCATCAGGGCATACGTTTAGACCCGTCAAAAATCGAGGTGAACCCGGCCAAAAGACAGGTATCAAAACTGTGTCTCAACAGTTTCTGGGGAAAGTTTGCTCAGAGAACCAACCTGACTCAGACCACTCTGGTCAGAAAGCCCAGTCAGTTTTTTAACTACGTCTTTTCAGGCCAGTACGACTTAAAACACGTCTCTTTTTGAAAGGCCAAAAAACAGGACGTGGCGTTAATTCAGTGGAGCTATAACGAGAGCTGCGTGATACCTCCCGGCGCGACCAATAACGTTTTCATCGCCGCTTTCACCACAGCCTACGCCCGCCTAAAACTCTACGAGTATTTAGAAAAATTGCAGCGCAACGTTCTGTACACCGACACCGACTCTCTGATCTACGTAGTGAAAGAGGGGGAGGAACCTTTAGAGCTGGGCAACTATCTAGGGGATCTCACGGACGAATTGGACGGGGACACCATCCAGGAATTTGTCTCCGCGGGTCCAAAGAGCTACGCCTACCGGACCAGAAACAAAAAGAAACTGGTGGTAAAAATGAAAGGCATAACGCAGACGAGAGAATGTTGCGAGCGGGTCAATTTTGACAGTATGAGCGAGCTGGTGGAAAGTTACCTTTCTGGTATGAAGGAGGCGGAGCTCGAGACCCCTCAGCACGGCATTCAGAGGGATAAGAGAGGGTTTGTGCTCAAAAACAGAACATTTCAGAAAAAGTTTCGCGTGGTTTACGACAAGAGGCGCCTCTTTCCAGACGGTACAACTCTGCCTTTCGGGTACTAGTGTGTTTTTTGTTTTGTTGTTTTCTTCTAAAATGAAGGAAACTGATTTTGATCACAGACTGAAAGTGCCTTTTTCCTGTCTCGTTGTGGGGCCCAGCGGGTGTGGGAAAACTCATTTTGTAAAGTGTGTTTTGGAAAACTGTGAACGCGTCATGGATACTGTGCCCGCGAATATTGTGTGGATTTATACTTCTTTTCAACCCATGTACGAGGAACTGTCAAAGACCAATAAAAACATTAAATTTGTCGAGGGGCTGCCTGATTCTTTCGAAGATTTCCAAGACGTTCTGGTGGTGCTGGATGACGTCATCTTTCAGGCCTCGGATCACCAGGAAGTGGTTAAAATTTTCACTCAATACCGTCACCATAAAAACGTCTCGGTCATGATGCTGACCCAGAACGTTTTCCATCAGGGCAAATACAGCCACACTATCAGCTTAAACTCCAATTATATGGTGCTGTTTAAAAACCCCAGAGACAAGCTGCAGATTGAGATTTTGGCCCGTCAGATTTTCCCTTCGCAAAAAACATTTTTCTCAGACAGTTTCAAAGACGCCACCGAGGAGCCCCACGGGTATTTAATCCTCGATCTCACTCCCTCGTGCCCAGAACGCTACAGAGTGCGCGCCGGTCTGCTTCCGGGACAGTACCCCGTCATTTACCTGCCCAAACCCAAGTAGCTATGTCTCAACGTATAAAAAGAAACGCAGTCTTACTACGAGCTCTGTACCACGCGTCGCCGCAGAAACGCAAAGACATTCTCGCTCACAGCTCCCCGGATTTCCTCCAGGCGCTGTGCGAGATAGCTTTAAATCTTTTAAAGGGGAACATACCTCTTTCCGCTTCTCAATACCAAAAACTGAAACGCCAGAAAAAGATCATCAGGCTGCTGGCCGACAAGAAAACGAGCTTAAACCGTAAACGTCAAGTTTTAAAGAAACAAACGGGTGGGTTTCTTTTCCCTCTGCTGTCCGCCGCCGTGCCCATTCTGGGGAACCTGCTGGGAGGAATATTTCAGAAACGCTGAGATGTTTAAAAAAATGATTCTCGTTCCCTCTCACGAGTTGAAAAAACTGACCCGACCCACCGAGCCTACCGTCAGAGAAACTGCCAAAGACGATTTGGACGAAAGGATGAAAGCTATACTGGAGGATCCGCGGCTAAATTCGTACGAAAAAGTCAAAAGATACGAGTCTCTGCTGCAGAGATATCTCACACTCTCTAAACAGGGTCGGGACGAGGAGAGTCTGGTGACTTTCCACCTCCCGCCCGAGGAGCCGCAGCAGCAGCAGGTGCAGCAGCAACAAGTGCAGGTGCAGCAGCAGCCCAGGGAGGAGGAGGATGAAATGGTGGAAGAAGTATTAAAATCCTTACCCCCTCGAGACCGCAAAAACGCCCGCTACATTATGCAGAAATTAGCGGAGGGGGGAGGAGGATGGACAAAGAGGGGAGAATTTGTTTACAAGGGGGATGCGGTGCGGGGCTCACACATGATCGACCTATTTAAAAACCTCTCCCTCTCTTTTAAAAGTAAAAACCAAACGCGACCGAAAGGATGGTACGCGTTTTTAACTACTTTGGTCGAATCAAACATCCCCTCATCCTCCATACATAACCGTCGAGCTCGCGACCAGTACGCGCGTCTTAAATCTGTGGAGGAGGAAGAGGAGGAGGAGGAGGAGGAGGGAGGACAGACACCTGCGCGAAGGGGGAGAAAACCCTCTCGGGTTAAAAAGATGCTTTCCCCGTCCTGGGCCTCTATGTAAAAAAAAAACAACGTGTTTTTGTGTTTTTTACAAATAAAATAAAAACGCTGCAACAAACTTTTTTTGTTTACGTTTCTTTATTCGATACACGCATCTTTAAACTTTTGTAAGGAGCACGCCCCGTGATGACCTCTGCGAGAGCGAGCGGGGCAGCGTCCTTTCAGAAAGTCAGACACCATGTCATCATTTTTAAACACATCGTTATAGTACAGAGAAAGTATTTTGCCGACGGATAACCCCTGAGCCTTGTGACATAGATAAAAAATGCAATGTTGCCCGCAAACGACAGACAGAGGGTGCTGAAGCTGACGATCGTGAAAAAATATTTTGTCAGAGCGGCCTTCCAGAAACTCTGAGATGACCGAGGGATAGTGAGCAAAGTCGGGAGGGAATCCGTAAGAGTCAAAAAAAGTGGAGGAACCGTCCCTTTCCAGAGTCAGAGCCAGCCAGTGTTCTCCCCTCAAGTGTGAGGGGTGAGTGTTTACTATAAAGTAGGCGGGGGCTTTAAAGTCGCGCCTCAAAAAGGCCAGCTGGTCCGAGGCCCAAACCCCGCAGAAAACGTCTCCCAAGGCGCGATGCAGAATGTGCTCCAGCTGAAGGTTATCCATGTATTTTTTTTTTTTTTTTTTTTTTTTAGTAATAATCCACCAGCACCTGCCTTTTAGAGTCAATCTCCAAAATGGAGTCGTAGCAGGCGTACACGATGAGAGTGGTGGTCTGAGGCAGAGGAACTCTGAATCTCATCTCCAGCCTCAAATTCCCGTTGGA
This sequence comes from Pelmatolapia mariae, assembly GCF_036321145.2. Taxonomy (NCBI): domain Eukaryota; kingdom Metazoa; phylum Chordata; class Actinopteri; order Cichliformes; family Cichlidae; genus Pelmatolapia; species Pelmatolapia mariae. Next base: position 6,906,489 of record NC_086229.1, on the reverse strand, counting down.
GACGGGAGACAGGGCGTCCGCATCCTCGCTGGGCTCCAGATTAAAGGCAAACAGGGCGTACCCCTCGTTAAATTCCCGGCGGTCGATGCTCAGAGGCAAATCTTTGAGGTGTCTCCCCGTGGCGGAAAACATGTGGTAAAACTCCCTGACCGAATTTCCGCGGTCAAACTGGGGCTGGAAAGCTTTGGCGGGCACCTGCCTGCCGTCCTGACACAGCGCCAGATACTCCACGTCGTTGTGTCTAAAGTTGAAAGGCGACAGGTCCCTCCTCCCGGTGAAGGCGTCGTGATGAACCATGCCCAGGACCACGTATTTGGGCATGGCTCCCAGAAAGAGATTCTCTTGGTTGCAGATCCTGGAATTTTCAGGGATGGAGTAGGTTTTCACAGAAACGCGCAAAAGAGGATAGAGGGCGTTTCCTTTCATCAGGGCCGCGGCGTGGCCCAGCCTGACGGCCGGCGAGACCGAGACCTTTTTAACGAACAGAGAGGCCGAAGTTATTTTCAGGGCAAACTGCGAATCCCGAGTTCCCATCAGACTGAAGGCGTCGCTGTTGCGTATCAATTTAATTCTCAAATCCACAGAGTTCAGCAGGAGCCTCTCGCAGAAGAAAATATCTGCGTGGAGGGGACCCAGCAGGTCCACTTCTCGCGACTCGGCCGTGAAAACGGCTCTCTGTTTTATCCCTTTGTTCGGCCCGTTGTTTATAACTATAGAATCCATGGCTCCGGCCGTGTCTTTGTAAAACAGGCCGGCGCTGAATTGACTCTTTAGAGTGTCTTCTGAAAAGTTGAGCAGCGTCTCGATCATGGCCCTGTAAGGATGGGTGGCGCTGGACTGCGAAATCAAACGATCCCCCAGAATAACGTCGCACTGACTGAAAATTGTATTGAGGGGGTAATTGATGAGCGCTACCCCGGCGTCGGGCGGGATCTCGCTCCCGTCCCTCTCCGTAATTTTCACCCTCAGATGGAGCATGGTGTCGTTCAGATCGAGATACTTTTCCCCGTCTCCGGGGATGAAAAATTCAATGGGTGAGTTGTCGTTCAACGCAGAGAGGGGCTGACATTCTTGATATTTTTTATCCTCTATGGATAGCTGGGTCATGGGAGCCGAAAATAGATCCAGTTCGGCCAGGGTGCATTCGGCAGATTTCTTGTGTAAGAGAGAATTTTTTTTTTTTCTTTTCTTCTAAAATATGTCTGAGCTCCGCTGGGGGTTCCTTCTCTTTCCGCCGCCGGTCTTGACTGATTTAGTTTTTACTCCGGTGCTTTTATTTTTAACCCGCTCGCCCGGAGGGCGTTTCCTCTTCCTGCGGGAGAGGACCATCATGCCTCCCGCCCCCTCCTGGCGGGGCTCGGTCAGCTTACCCATCACTCTTTTCACAGCGTCTGTAGCGATGTTGGTGGCGGCTGTTTTCAGGTGAGGTTTAGCTACGGCGAACCCCGTTTTGAAGAGAGGAGACACGAAACGAAACAGCCTGGAGAAGATGGACCCTATCCCTCTGCCGTACATCACGGGGGCTCCGTAAAAACCCGGAAGGGATCCGCCCACCTGCCCCTCGTAATACCTCACAAAACGGTGAGGGTCCTGTGGGAGACGCGCCGCCATTCTCAAGCCGGTTTAAAGTGCAGCTTGACTATCGTTTTCCCGTAAACAAAATCCACGAATCTGTCGCGGTCCGTTTTAATTTCTACGCGGATGGTTTTAATGTATTTTTTAGATACGCGCAGGTAATGCACCGTGTTGTGTCTGATGCTCACCACGTCTCCGTAATCGCCTTTCACGTTCACTACGCTCAGCAGCGGGGAGTAGCTGTCACCGACCGGTTGGTACTGAACGATGTCGGTGTAGAAAAACAGGTTATATACTCCCGCGCTCATATCGCACGGATAGGGGGTAGAGCGCTTTGACAGAGTCCACCACTCATTCGTTTTCAATCCCAGCATGTAAGCCAGAGGAGGGAAGGCCCTTATTTTATGGCTCCCGTCTCCTTTAACGTCCAGACGTTTGGTGATGTTGTTGAAAGAGGCCTCGAAGGAGGGGTCGTACTTTTGGATCGCCGGCACCAGGTGTTCCAATAGATCTTTAACGCGGGCGTAATGACCTCCCCTGCCGAATTTTATAATCACCAGGGGCTGAGCTTCCTCCGTCGTCCGCATCAGCTCCAAGTAGGAGGCGTCCGGCGGTAGATTGTACCAGGTGCGCGGATAAATAAATTCGCAGAGGCCCACGCTCCATTCTCCGGTCAGCTCGAGGGGTTTGGCCAGATCCACCGTGTAGCAGCCGCTGGTGTTATCTTTAAATAATTCCTTGCTGGCGTTGGAAGGCAGGGTCACGTAAAACCCTTCGGACTCCATGAGGAGCGCGAAAATTAAAAATGAGCCGAATGATCCGGGTGCTCTCTTTTTTATACGCCGACCACTTCCGAGGCTTTCACCCAGCTGTTGAATTTATCAGGCCAGTTTTTCCACTTGACAAAAACCTGCTTTTCGCCTCTGACTGCGCGCCGCTTTAAAATCTTCTCCACATGAAACGCTTTGTCCTCGGTCAGTTTCACTTTCTGCAGCTCGGGCTCATAAAACGACCCTTCGATGGGCTCCCCGTCATAATCGTCCAGCTTGTACACGGGGGGCGAGCGCAGAAGGGCCCGGGTCACAGTAAAGGTTTCGTCCGTGAAACTCTGCTCGTATTTTTTATCAAATACTCCTCTCAATTTGGATATTCTCACCAGATCCCCCCTCTTAAATTTCATCTTTATTTTAGGACGGGCGGGGGTCGTTCCGTACAAGTTGCGAAACACTTGATCCGCGTTCTCGGGGCGCACCTCGGCAGGCGTCATTTTAATGCTGCTGTGATAACTGCGGTTATACCCTTCTAACAGATCGGGTAACACCTCCAGATAGCGTCTGGTATTGTGCGCAGTGAAATATCTCCACATTCTCGTTTTCAGGGTGCGGTTAAATCTCTCCACCACCGAGGCCTTTAGGTCGCTGGCGGTTGCAAAATGGGAGATGCCGTGATTTTTCATCAGAGCTTGAAAACTCTTGTTGAAAAACTCTTTTCCCGCATCGGTCTGTAAATTTTCTGGTATTTGACTCTCTCTCAACACAGACTCGAAAGCTTCAGTCACTTCCGAGCCCGTCTTCTTTTTCAGGGGGCGGGCATAAGCCTTTTTTGAAAATACGTCTATGACGGTCAATAAATAATTAAAACCGTCGTTGTATTCAGACAGGTGTCTCATGTCGCACAGGTCGGCCTGAAGCTGCTTCAGCGGTTTGGTCACAAACACTCTATTTCTCTTAAATCTTACTCGCGCCGGTTTGTGCAGGGTATAAGCGTCCTGCTCGGATAAAAAATCTTGCACCTTGCGAACATCCACTTTTTTACCAGTCTCCTCTTCCACAGCCCTCCGGAGTCTATCTACTCCTCCGAAACTACCGGGGTGAAGGGGGTCGTAATACACTTTTTTCATCTCTCTTTTCTCAGCCATCCCGTCTTCTGATAAAATGCCGTCTGCGTTATAGCGTCGCAGGAGTCGGCTTTTATTATTTATTCAAAAACCAGAGATGAAGTACACTGAGGCTGCTCTGATATCGATGCCACACTCTGTCAGGTCTGATTCATAGAAGATCAGGTTTCCTTTCTGCAGCTGATCAAAAGCCAGTTTTCCCAGAGACTCCATCATCTTCCTGCTCTCTGGACTCCAGTGTGGATCTGTCTCAGCTCCTCCATCATACTTGACCTTCTTCACTTTGGCCTGAACCACCAGGAAGTGGATGTACATCTCAGTCAGGGTCTTGGGCAGCTGTCCTCCCTCCCTGGTTTCCAGCACATCCTCCAGAACTGTAGCAGTGATCCAGCAGAAGACTGGGATGTGGCACATGACGTGGAGGCTTCGTGATGTCTTGATGTGGGAGATGATCCTGCTGGCGTGCTCCTCATCTCTGAATCTCTTCCTGAAGTACTCCTCCTTCTGTGGGTCAGTGAATCCTCTGACCTCTGTCACCATGCCAACACAGTCAGGAGGGATCTGATTGGCTGCTGCAGGTCGTGTGGTTATCCAGAGGCGAGCAGAGGGAAGCAGTTTCCCCCTGATGAGGTTTATCAGCAGCACATCCAGTGAGGTGGACTTTCTAGGGTCAGTTAGGATTGTAGTTTTGTGGAAGTTCAGAGGAAGTCGACACTCATCCAGACCATCAAAGATGAACACAACCTGGAAGTCTTCAAAGCTGCAGATTCCTGCTTCTTTGGTTTCAGTAAAGAAGTGATGAACAAGTCCCACCAAGCTGAACTTTTCCTCTTTCAGCACATTCAGCTCTCTGAAAGTAAATGGAAATATGAACTGGATGTCCTGGTTGGCTTTGTCTTCAGCCCAGTCCAGGCTGTATTTCTGTGTTAAGACTGTTTTCCCAGTGCCAGCCACTCCCTTTGTCAGCACTGTTCTGATTGGTTCATCTCTTCCAGGTGAGGCTTTAAAGATGTCTTCTTGTCTGATGGTTGTTTCTGGTCTGTCTGGTTTCCTGGATGCTGTTTCAATCTGTCTGACCTCATGTTCATCATTGACCTCTGCAGTCCCTCCCTCTGTGATGTAGAGCTCTGTGTAGATATGATTAAGAAGGGTTGGGTTTCCTGCTTTAGCGATGCCCTCAAACACACACTCGAACTTCTTCTTCAGAGCAGATTTAAGGTTACGATGACAAACTGCAGCTTGAAGTTCTGAACAAAGTAAGAATATCATTTTATTTTTTATAAACTTTTTTGAATACATGTTGATACATTTCTTCACAGAATATCTTAAACCTTTATAGAAATCTTCTTACTGCTCTGCAGACGGTCAGCCAGCTCCTCATGCTTCATTCTCCTCAAGAAGTCCACTGTGATCTTCAAAAAGGCCTCTCTGCTGCTCCCCTGCTCATCATCCTCTCTCTGACTCTCAAAGCATTCTGGGTAATCTGGGCTCAGAACCTTCTGGATCTTTTTCAGCTCATTCTTCACAAAAGTGATGATGTTATCCTCCAGCAGCTGGAACAGAATATTTATGAATGAGCCAATCAGACTGAAATCATGGAGCCAAACATCAGATCCATGTTGGACACACTGACAATCCACTGGTGTACAAAGAGCAGCATGGAGATGACTGTGAACAGAATAGATGTAACAGTAGTTGTTGTACAAGTACAGACCATAAATATGGAGTCCAGCTGTGTTTGATGCTGCTGGGCAGACTGACCACTGGGAACCTCTGAGCTCTGCTGGTCCAATCTGTGGAGGAACCATGAGGAATTTGTTCAAGCACAGAGCTGTAGTTGAATGATATTGTGAAAAAGGCAGTGGCTTAGATGATTTTATGTATTTGTAAGAGTAGACCAATCCAGCTCTTCATAGTTCCCATTTGTTCCCATTCTATTCATTTGGACAGAATCAAGTCAAGAAACTGACCTGACAGCCCATGATCAATGGGCTTTGGTGTTAGGTGGTAATCAATGGTCATGAGAATTTGCATATTTATGATCAAGAAACTGACCTCAGCCCAGTGTTCACCAGTGGTGCTAGTTTCAGTTATTGTGTAAATGTACTGTTTATGAGGTTGGGGAAACCTGCAGTCAGCTTAGACTGAAAAAGTCACTTGGATGAGTGACGAAACTTTTCTCCCACTGAAAACGCTACGTCCAGATGAACAGAGTTAAAGTTTTGGGGATTCTTTACATAGATGAATAAGGATACATCAAGACAATCTTTCTTGACATTTTTATGACTTTTGATAAGTTTTCATTGGCAAAAGTAAACTATAATTTTGACTAATTATTTGCTTCTCCATTTTCAGACAGTTTTTTATCGACATTTTTATCGACATTTTTATCTAAATCAGCTCTCAAACAGTTCATGTTACTAACAGCTCACCTCTCTGCAGCAGACAGAGGCTGGAATTTAAAATCAGTGAAGCACTGTTCAGACTGGTCACTCTTTAAGGACACACAGCTGGCTCTAAGTTTAAGTCTAAGTTCAGGTTCAGATCCAGCAGGTCTCCCATAGATTCTGTTAGAGTATATAAATGTGTTTATCATTTGCGGCCACAGAAGCCGACAAAAACGTAGAAAACCTTCATCATCCCAAAGAAAAACTTCACCACTCTGAACCATCTGCTTGTTTCATCACCACTAGGTGCTACAGAGAAAAATGACTTCAACCAAACACAGGGTCTGTTCCTCTTCAGAGTAAAGGTTGTGCCTTTTTTAAACATAAATAAATCTGCTGCTTAAATACAGAGCACAGGCCACAGACTATGATGTATGTAGCATCCCAGCTGAATGACGGTCTCTTAAACTGTTGCTTCATAGCTAGGACCAAAAAAATATGGCTATTACGGTTTATATCATCCACTTCACAGATTATAAAACTTTATTTTGTCTACTTAATATATCTGATACTGTCTTTCCATGGACTGACATTAGGTTTTAATTGTGTAATACAGTAAGCTTAAGTAAGCCAAACAGTCTCAGGTCAAACTCTTCTGACCTATCAGAGCTCAACAAGTTATAATTGTGTCTAAAGATATTAAATATTAATAATTTATTGTCATTAATGAGTCTCAGTTATAATAGATCAACCATTTATTCAACAACTCACTGCATTTGAACATTAAATGAATCCAAATGCTTGAAAACTGTTTCACAATAAAAATAAAATAAATAAAATAAAATAAAATAAATAAAACAATAAAAAAGCTGCTGGGTGAGCGGGCACTCACATGCCGATGGTTGAGAACAGCTAGCCCGGGTTTGAGTCTGATCTGCAGCCCTTTGCCGCATGCCTTCCTATCTTTCCCTCCACTTTTCTGGTAGTCTGCTGAACACTGCATTCATTTAATGAAGCCCGAAAAAGGCAACAAAAGAGGAACTGCCAAAGCCACACATTCACATAATGTTATTTTATGTTTTTAATTAATATATATGATCTTGAATCATCACTGCTTGTTGCATCAAACATTTCATCTATAGATTTTTTTTTCTTATTTTATATAAGCTACTTTTCATATTTTATAAGTTAATTTTCACTGGAGAAGCTGAATAGCGCACTAAGCAGATGGTTGAGTGTGCTGAATTATAAAGCTTGTCTTCATCCAAAGAAACAATAAGACAGGAAACATCATCTTATCATTAAGACACTATTGATATTTCATGAATGAACTAACAGATGTTAACTTACATTTGGATCAATACAAGAAGGAAAATAAAAGTAGGAAATAGGTGGCACTTCTCATTATAAAATGTTAACAATCAACTATAAGTCAAACTTAGACCAAAAAAAATAATAATTTCTGAACCTCACACCTGAGATGCAGTTAGAGACCAGGAAACAACATCAAGCACTTAAAATCAGACACCAAACTGACATAAAGGAGTTCATATTACTAACAGCTCACCTCTCTGCAGCAGAGACTTTAAAATTAATGGGACGATCTGCAGACCGATCACTCTGTAAGGACACAGAGCTGGGTGGAGGTCCAGGCTGGTTCCTGTGAATAATGATGGAGCAGTGATGTGAGTGCTGAGCTGTGACATGGAGAAGAGTCATGGACAATTAGAGATGGTCATCTCACCTCTGAGCTTTGGTCTGGCTCTCATGTTCCCCACACAGAGTGCTTTTAGAGGGAGGGACTCCCTCCTCTCTGTCCTCACACTGATCCATGCTGCTCAGTTCAGCTCACACACACTTTCTACCTTCAGCTGGAGAGGAAACACAAATCATTCATGTGCACATCAACTGAAATCCTCCTTTCCCTCCTGTGTGGTGTCTGCTGTTCAATTTCTGCTATAAATATTAATCACAGTGACAGTAAAGGGAGTAAAGGCAATAAAAACACTGCAGCTGAGCTGTGACGTCATCACATATACTCTGTCCTTGGAGTCTGTGGACTTACAAAGTACAAACTGTAAGTACACAAACACAAAGGCAGACACACAGTCTCTGTGCAGATTTGGAGACAAATCTTGAACAGTGATTTCATGTGTGAGCTGTCAGTTTCAGCAGTCTCACTCTGTGTGGTTAAAGAGTTTGAATGCTGTGATTGCAATGTCTACTGCTGATGGCTTCCATTTGAATCCATCTGAAACTGACGAAGAAACGTTGCTGCACAGACAACACTGAGCTGAAAATGAACAGTGTAAGTGTAGTTGAGTTGCTGTGAGGGACTAACTAGAGTAGGACTTCAGCAAATTCCTCAAAGCTTCCATAAATCCATCTACAGCAGGGGTTTCCAACTCCAGTCCTCGAGAGCTATTTTCCTGCACCTTTTAGATGCACCCCTACACCAGAACAGCTGAATCAAATGGTTGGATTACCTCTTCAGCATGCCATCAAGTTTGGCAAAGGCCTGGTACCAAGCCGTTCATTTGATTCACGTGTGTATCTAAAAGCTGCAGGAAGATAGCTCTCGAGGACTGGAGTTAGACACCCCTAGTCTACAAGATCATTGGAGACTGACAGCAGCACTCAGAGGGAACCAGCAGGGGGCGCTCACTGAGTCCTGTTAAACAATCTCCATGAATTCTGGAGAATATTTAACAGACAAACATGAACTCTGATCCTTCATAAAACAACGTCTTAAGCAGGTTCTCATATCAGGACTCCAGTTCTTCTAATTGACTGTGAGCCTGTTGAGAGTCCACGTCCATGGGAAGAAGCTGAGTAAGTGCAACTTTGATTCATTCCAGTCTCTGAGGTTTCCTCTTGATCACAGAGCAGCTGCTCTTTGTTTGTTTGCGTGTTTCTGTGGAGAACACACGAAGACTCGTTTCATCTCTGATGTCTGGTGTTGGATAAAGACTCCAAAGCAACAACGTCTCCAACATCCAGCTCAGAGCCTTTCAAACAGATTGCACGTCTTCATCAGACTGAGCTGCAGGTCGGTACCACCATCATGAAACGTTCTCCACACATCTGCCACTGTTTGATCCTCTTTAGCAGAGGAAGTGTGACTGTGTTGTGATGTTTAGTCACACTCAGTGTTCATGTCTTCACTCTGCAGCTCTCTTCTGTCTGAACCAGGTCTGTGTAGAAACAGAGAAAATCTTCTGCTTCTTCTCCGGCTGCTGTCACATAAAACACTTCCCACCATCAAAGAGTCAGAAGCTCAGAGGTCAAAGGTCAGCTGCCTGTCGGTCAATCATTAACCTGCAGCAAATGTTCCTCAGTCTGTAGCATTGTCCCATTTCAGGGTCTGCAGCCTTGAAGGACGTGGCCTTCGCGGTCTACATGGGCCGCGTCCTCTAGACTGAGAAGGGCGGAAGTGCGAGACTTGCCCCATACGGTAAAAAAATACATTTTTCCCGGCCAAAATATATTTAAAATATATAGTAAATATATTTTGTATTTGTGATGCTCCAAAAAAATATATTTTTGAAATTGAAAATATATTTCTTTCAAACCAAAATACATTTCAAAATATATTTGCGTTCAAGAAAATACATTTCCAACCTTACAGTAGAATGTATATCAAAGTATCCCTTATTTAAAATGTATTTAGTGCAATAATAATAATAATAAAAGTAACAACATCTGCATCTAATCACATCTGCAAAAACAGTTGGATTCAAACAAAACAGAGTCAAAGGTCTAGAAAGAATTAGGCTATTTATTCATTTGCTTACAGTATTTCACACAATATTAGCATTCACTTGACTTTGAAATTATTTGTCAGTGATACAGTACAAAAAATACAACAACTGCTAGTTTAGTTTTTGACATTATATACAATATAGTACTTAAAGAAACAGTCCACTTTTTTTTGGAAATAGACTCATTCTCGATCTCCCTCAGAGTTAAAAAAGTTGAGTTTGACCATTTGACCAAGTCTTTGGTCATTTTTCAACGCAATGCTCACGGTCCCTTCGGATTCAGTGATGTATGCTAAGCTATGTTAAAAGTGTTATCACCATTCAAATCAACTGTATGGATTCCAAAATGGTCAGACTCAACGTATTAACTCTGAGGGAGTGTTCCTTTAATGATGCAATATAATATAGCACTTAATGACTTAATGTAATGTATATCTGACGTTTTGCCATTTAATGTTTAATTATGTATGGGTTTTTTTAATGAACTGGTTTAAACTGGTTTAAAATCATTGGTTTAAAATCACTTCAGAAAAATGTTTAACCTTATTTAAGGAATTCACACTGATTAATGTTTCTAAAAATGTAATTAACTTTTAGTTTTTCAGTGTGAATGATCGGACATTTGCATTTGATCTCTGCAGCAAGAATACCTGTCAGATGCCCAAGACGTTTTGATACTGGTTCAAAATAACTTGAATTTGAGGCACAGAGACTATGCTTTGCTCGTTCATAGAATCTTCCAATGGCATAACACGTCTCTCCACTTTCATTTTGACATATTACAAATCATTTAATGTTAAAGAAATTTTGATCATCATCATTCAACATAAGAGTGAATGAATTACGTTTGAGTACACGACTGTAATCTTCTGAGTGAAACACCTCGCCATTTGTAATGATTCGTTGAAAGTACTTTACTCTGCTCCTTTGTACCCCAAAACGACTCAGTTCCATATAGTCATCCCTCCTAATTAATCGCACTTTAGGACGATTAAGTGCAGTGATACCATGTGTGCGAGTTACATGTTTTAACTGTTTAGGTCTTGTTAGAGATTCAAATATCTCCTTGCATTCATTTGAGGCATCTTTCAGTAAAGTCTGGCCATAAAATGGCAAGGCCTTCTGTAGCCAGAACATTTTTACAATTTTACAACCCCTTGAGTGCTTTTGATCATGTCTAGTAGTTTTGCACTGTAAGACTCAAACACAAAGGCGCAATGAGCCCACAAAGGCCCCCAGTTAACTACACTTCTTGGTAAATGGAGGCAAAGATGGACATTATAAGACAGCTTCCCCATAGAATACCTCCATGTCTTTCACAAAATCTGTTAGAAGTGCCTCAGACTCAGTAATCTGCTCTCTGGTTATATTTTCACCCAACAGAAGGGATACTCCCTTGACTAGTTTAGACCAGTGATTCAGTAGTGGTTCTGGTAATACACCTTTTAGTACAGGTAAGCTATAATAAAAGTGCCACATATACCACTCATGGGCTTTCCAAAATTTCCTCAATGTGACAGACCTTGGCACACGAGGTACATTACATGGCGGTTTAATCTTTAAAAGCATTTCATCTAACAGTTTTGTAGACCTACCTATATACCAGTGCTTTTCATGGTTTTCACTGTTTAACCACAGCCCTGTTACAGTTCTTGCAACACCCAGAAGTACTGAATGCATGTAGTCTGGGACAGACCCTTCGATAATATCAAAACTGGGAAGTCTACACAACATACTTGGCCCTTTAACACCCATAACAGCTTTACCAGACTGTAGTGCAGCTTCTACAAATTCATTAGTTTGTTCCTGATTGCGGAGCTGAATGTCCTTCTGAAAAGGATATACACGAGTGAATCCTCTGCCTTTTTCAACTACCTTTCCTTCATAAAGGCAGTGGGAGCATCCATATTCACCATTAAACTGTTTAAAATTCTGGATCTTTGAAAATTTTCAATGGCAATTCATTAATGGTGCATAAAAGGGGCCAAATACTACAAGGGGACTTTTTAAAAACTGGCACACCATCACAGCTAAATGTTAAGCTGAGGGTTTGAAGGGCCGTTTCTGAACCACCTAAAGCTTTCTGATACAAAGAACCATCGCAAATGTCACTGAGAGAAGTAGATGTTTCTGTTTGCCTTCCCAGGGCTCGCAAAATCGCTAGCCCGACGTCCCGGGGCTAGCGATTTTTCCAGTCGGGCTACCAAAATCTATCTCTGCCCTGCCCGTCGGGCTATCATAGGAAGGAAAAATATATGTCAATGCTTTTGCATTTTTTTGGAAATGTAGCTGAGTAATTATGTCATTGGCATCAGTGAGCCACTGTCAATACAGTATGTGACATATTGAAATCGCGTTTGAATTTGCGCTTGTTTTTTGCTTTCACTTTGCAATCGCGCAAACTGTGTATAGAGAGCGACAGTACTGATTGGTGAGTGACGATAATTTGCGCACCAATTCCTCTGACATCGTCTTATCAATCGTTAGCTTACTATGCAAACATGACAAGTGAAATCTCCCGCAGCAAGCTTAAACATGTGAGAGGTTGATCGCGCAGAGAATCGCTGAGCGTTATGAGAGTGAGTGTGTAAAAGCAGCAGGATATATATTTTAGTTCTGCTGAGCGAACTAAGACCGGTGTTAAGGTTCAGATATTGAGGAGGAATCCAAAATAACCACCACTGATCCGGCCGGGTGCAATTAGACGGCATTTTAATGAATGCACATATGCGGAGCCAATACTGTTTAGATTCAGTATTGAACTCACTTGCAACAAGAAGTCAAAGGCTTTATAAGGTTGGCAGTCTCAATACAGTATACGTCACTCCAAAACCACAATGACTTTTAACACAGTTTGAAAAGATCATCTTCTCGTCTCGATCCCAGGTGTCTTCCTGTCGTCCCCGGACGCTCGCTTATCTGTCTGGGACATCAGGCACACTTTCTGCACAACCTGTCACTTACGCAGGCACAATTTTGCAGTTGCAAGCAAAACATGATTAAACTTTTACCTAACTAAATGAGTCTACCTACAATGTGTGTAATGTGGGTGTATGTGTGTGTCAACTTCTGCTTGCACTTTGTTTCACCCTTCACTTCATCAGCTAAGCCTCGTCACCTTTCCACCAGACAGAAGGCCAGCATATACTGAAACTATATGTGTGTATGTGTTTATGTCTGCACATACACGCTGCACCTTAATTGAGTGTGAAGAAGTGACAGCCAAAGAAAAGCTTACCACAAAACGGAAAAGTTATGACAAATCAGACTATAAGGCAAAAAGAAAGAGCAGCTGTATGGTTTCAAAAAAAAATATGTAAACTGAAAGCAAAAGTCACATTTTTAGAGTGAACTTTGAAAAAGAAAGAGTTGGATTTAAAATTTTCAGATTCAGATCTTTTAAATTAATGTACAAAAAAAAATTCTTCAGGTTCGGATTTTTCTGTCAGCTTCAATTTTTTTTTTTCACTTTCAAAAAAAAATTCTTCAGGTTCGGATTTTTCTCTCAGCTTCAATTTTTTTTTTTTTTCACTTTCAAAAAGAAATTCTTCAGGTTCGGATTTTTCTCTCAGCTTCAATTTTTTTTTTTCACTTTCAGATCTCTATTTTTCAGTTACAGACTTTTGGCCCTGTTTTGGCGTGGTGGGCGTGGCTACACAGAGAGGGGCGGGGAATCATGAGTGACAGCAGACCGCTGCAGGCTCAAGATGGTCCATTTTTCATGTTGCCTTCAGGAAACCTGGGAATGAACATAATTTATCAAACACCTCCTGCGCTGTATTATTTGATAATGTTTAGAAAACATGTCATGCATAACTGCTAAAACTCAGTTACTAAAGCTCTTTCAAGCAGTAATGTGTACAAATTACGCCGTAACTGATCAATTATGAGACGTTTTCCCAGCCACTACGTGAGAAGTGGTCATTTCCCATGCTCTCAAAGTAGCGCGCATTGTATCGGGTGGGGGCTGCTGTTAACTTGTCCCTCAGTGAACGATGGCGTCGTCTTCCAACAACACTGCTGGCGCTAACAATCAGGTGAGTGTTTAAGTTTGGAACAATTACACTGCAGTCTGTGAATACTACGAATTTAAGAAGTGGCTATTGTTACGGTTACGGCTATTCTGTTTTTTTATTTTATAACGTTTTTTGCTGAAATGCTAGCTCAACAGAAACACCTCGCTATCATTTTCGGCTGAAACTTACTTCGAAAGGTAAAGTAATATTAACAATTTGATCCTTCCCCAAAAATATGGAAAACATTTTAAAAGACTCCATAACTAACCGGGCTTGGGATGCAGTCTTCATCACCTGCGCTACGGCAATGTTGCAAGACTCTCGTCCATCCATTATCTGGTTCCGGTTTTCGATGCGCTCTGAGGTCATAGCAAATTAGAACAAACATCCTACTGAGTGATTTTGCAGAACTACCTTCTATTTATAGAGTTTCTAATTATTTGGCATTATTGCAGCAAACCAGCCTATGAAATGGATGAAACACATCGTGACTGGGTTCCAGCGCTACACAAGGGACCTGCTTCAAACATACCACCATGCCAATCAGATTACTTCTTCCATGTGAGGGTGAAGAGGTGACGCTTCTGGATAAGATGGTGAAGGTTTACTGCGTTTGGTGAACAGTGTGGTAGTAAAACCAGGGAAAAATGAAACTTGCTCCTGTTAAATATTCTTAAGTCTTTTGCTGTATAAATAGTGGTATTTTTTTTTCAAAAGATACAGTAAATAATGTTAGTAGTGGGTGATATTATGTAAACACTGTCATGATTTTATGTAAACATTTTGTCTTTTATAAACTATAAATGACATGGATTCTACATTGTAACTGATGTGATTTTCTATAAAGTGGATTTAATAATAAAAGAAGAGGCAAAACTTAGTTTGTTTCTTTATTCAATTTTTGAACAGTGGTACTCAGTCAGTACATATTCAGTAAATGCAAATTATTTACATGGCAGTGCACTTCAGGCATAAATCGAGACCCCTAGATAAAACATTATGGGATTATAGCAGTGACAACTCCTCCACAGTAGCAGGTGGGATTTTTCTTTTTTGAGGACGGCTCCTTTTACCTTTCAATACAGATGGTCTGTTTATGTTTTGATCAGGAGCCTTTTTTTGGGCAGCTGAAGAGGAGAAGTCTATCTTATGGCCAACCTCTGGCTGTATCTTGGTCACATTACCCAGCAAAAACCAGTATGCAGGTTCATCTGTAACAGTCCTTGTGCCACAGATCCGCACTGTTGCTTCTACATTAAACAGAAGAGCAGCGACATGGGTGCAGGTCTCTGCGACTCCGGCCATACAGGTGCAGTGGGCGGCTTCAACCTTCCCTGTGATGCTCACAGTGACCCATGGCTGCAATGCTGGTTCATTCAGTCTTTGAGAGTGCAGTACCTGAAACACACACAGACAAAGTTAATTTAAAGACAAGAACTATGAGCCAAGGCCGACATAAATGTGTTTTATCTACTTTATCATAAATGTGACAGTGTTTAGAAAGTTTGCACATACATGTAATTTTTCATTTCTTTATGTGTCCATCTATAAAACGCTGCATTTTATACGGTAAATCTGCCTGTTTTCTGTCAGAAACCTGCCTGCAGAAAATGAACCTAAAGTATGTAATGCAAGGATGTAATCACTTTAGAGATGGAGAAAGCATAAAGTGACAATTATGAATCACTTAATATGATAAGGAGATTCTGCAGGTCATTAATCAATGTATAAAATTAAAATAAAATGTATTTTTAGTGACACAGGACACAAACACAGAAGCAAGATGTATATTTAAATTATTTATAATAAATATGAATAAATCATTGCAATTTCTTTAACCATAAAGAATAACTAAATCCTTCAGGACAATGTCTCATCAATGCACTGAACTCACTATGTTATCCACCTAACAGAGCCTCCACATGTTCTCACTGTAATTTCCCCCTCATGAATGAATTTATGCTGCACTAATCTGAATGTTTGCAGGGAAATCAAACGCATTTCACACGCAGTACTCGAGCTGACTTACCTTTGTTTGAATGACGACTTGTACTCGCTGACTGCACAGATAAGGTATGAAAATATGTGAGGCTATGTCAGTAGCGGTTGGTCTTCAGGGTTTCTACTCCACGGGCGTGTTTCATACGGGTCCACATTTCCAATGCACGCTATTTTCTGCAAGTACCGCCGCTTCGCCTCTGGACGCAATCGGTCTCTATACCGTCCGTTTTCTTTGGAGCTGCTTTTAAGCATGATTCTTGTCGACGTCGTTCCAACACAGTGTCTCTTTTGATTCGTAGACCCCGAAAATGGCGCTGCGCTCCGCGGCGTGACGTCAACTCCAAAGCCCTATACAATGCGCGCTACTTTGAGAGCATGGGAAATGACCACTTCTCACGTAGTGGCTGGGAAAACGTCTCATAATTGATCAGTTACGGCGTAATTTGTACACATTACTGCTTGAAAGAGCTTTAGTAACTGAGTTTTAGCAGTTATGCATGACATGTTTTCTAAACATTATCAAATAATACAGCGCAGGAGGTGTTTGATAAATTATGTTCATTCCCAGGTTTCCTGAAGGCAACATGAAAAATGGACCATCTTGAGCCTGCAGCGGTCTGCTGTCACTCATGATTCCCCGCCCCTCTCTGTGTAGCCACGCCCACCACGCCAAAACAGGGCCAAAAGTCTGTAACTGAAAAATAGAGATCTGAAAGTGAAAAAAAAAAATTGAAGCTGAGAGAAAAATCCGAACCTGAAGAATTTTTTTTTGAAAGTGAAAAAAAAAAAAAATTGAAGCTGAGAGAAAAATCCGAACCTGAAGAATTTTTTTTTGTACATTAATTTAAAAGATCTGAATCTGAAAATTTTAAATCCAACTCTTTCTTTTTCAAAGTTCACTCTAAAAATGTGAATTTTGCTTTCAGTTTACATATTTTCGATTTCAAATTTTTTTTTTACTAAACAAACATTATGGCCCTGATTTAACTCCATAGTACCCCAGCATCTACAGATTCATTGGAGCCGGTATTGCGGATGGCTCTGACCTCCTCACGGAGTTCGTTGAGAGATCTCGTCAGGTCTGTCAGCATTGTTAATATCTTTTGTGAGGTCGCATCTGTTTCAAAGAACAATTACAGAAAGATTAATGGCTTAAGCAGTGAGAGGCGAAAAACTAATATATCCATAAGTGATGGTGTAACATTCTGCATTCAAGTATAAGTTGTTTTAACTGCTAAAAGTGTTTGCCTGTCACATATATATGATATTTGTATATGTAGCTTGCCATCACCAGTGCGTGAATGTGTGTGTGAATGGGTGGATGACTGAATGTGTAAAACGCTTTGGGGTCCATAGGGACTAGTGAAAGCTCTGTACAAATATAGTCTATTTACCATTTATACCATGTAAAATCTGAAATTCCAAGATGTTCAAACTTGCCTTGTAATAGTGGCCTCACAGAGTCTCTGGAATCTACAGAAAAACAAATCACAACAAGATGACATTCAGGAGTATAAACTGCTTTATATCTGCTTTTGAAGATAAGTGCACAATGGCATTGTGATTCAGCTTTAAAACAATTTTAAAAGCATACCATCTATAGGGAAGGCCTCTAAATCAGACTCTCCATGCTGGGGAGATCGCAAAGCTGTGTCATTTGGAGAGTTCTGCCTGAGTGGCGAAAGGTGCCGGAAGCTGGGAGGGGCATTATGATGCCTGCTGTCAGTGGGCTGGGGGGAAGACTGCAGAGTGGGCTGTTTAGAAAAATATAAATTTTTAAAGTATTTAAGAATACAGACAACTTGTCCAAAAAGTTTCCATGTGTCACACACAGATATGTACACAGACACTAGACATTATTTTATTACCTGGTATTTTCACTCGAGGGGCCTGGGGAAACCTTTTTTTTGTGGGCTGCTCATCCTCTGAGTCACTATAGGTGTACAGGGGATTTGGTCTAAAGAACTAAGTAGAAAAAGTTCATAAGTAATTACAAATGTGCTTTTGGCATATTCTTTCCTAAAGTTACACTTTGATTTATAACAACACACACAGGAAAAAGAGATGTGCAAGAAGGTGCAGTATACAATGAATTTTTGAAGTGCACAAGTGTACATGGCTTTGCATTTTTAAAAAGTTTACAAACTTATACTTTTTGGACTATATTATGTGGTTATATTGCAGTATTCAAGCATCACAGATATGTACAAAAGACAAGATTATAAATTCTTAGCAATCAAAGATATGTTTGTGAATAAAAACAGTTTTACTTGTGCTTTCTTTTATGACTGCTCTGAGTTTCAGCTTCGGACTGAAGGTCTGACGTATCACAGTGTTCACTTAGATATTTCTGAAGACTGCGTTCGGCTTCTTGAAATGTGTCTGGAAGTACAAACACAATGTATGGCCAGACAAAAATTAGTACACGAAAAACTTGTTATTGTTACATTTATACAACGCCAATCTAGATGATACCAACCAAATCAGATCTGAAAAAAAGAGGAAAAATAAGGATCAATGTCAATAAAGACGGAAAACTAGATACAAAGACGGCTCATAGAAGATGAACCGAGTCCTATATGTGAAGGGACAGTTACTGTGTGTGTATATGTAAGCATTTAAACACTGAATATACTAAAATTAACAGTATTTTGTCTAAGTCTGCCATTGTAGGAATTCATAGCACCCAGACAAAAACGTGGCGCACAGTGTGACGTCAAAAAAGGCGCACACCTTTAACGCTGCGTTTTCTCCGTTTTTCTCGTCCACACATGAATGCAAAAACGGAGTTTTCAAAAATATCCACCCTGGCAGGCGTTTTTAGACATCTCCATTTTCAGTGACCAAAAACGCTGTTTACGTGCGGACGAACGGTGCACACGCAATTGGTAGTTGAGCGTGCAACGTAAAGTTGAGCATGCAACGTAAATTTGGGTGAGCGTGCAACGTAAAGTTTGAATTGAGTGCGAATTGAAGCGGGTGCTCTCCTGTCATTAAAAGTAACAAAGTCCTTGAACACATTTATAGAGTTACCATTACGTTTATCAATCACATAAAACAGATGTATAATTTTTTGTAGTACTAAGCAACAAATGAGCGAAAGTCTGGGTCAAGCGCCGAGGCGACGGCAAGAACAAAGGAAACCTCGAAGTGTTAAAGCTAGCTTTCTAAGGGAATATAATGACGAAAGTAGGAATCGAAAATGTTTTCTTTGTTGATATACTTTGTTCGCAGTGCAATTTATTTGTTGCCGGATTGTAAGAAGTAAACACAATTTCGGGCTCCCACATTTTGTGGGAGCAACGTAAATAACAGTAAAAAAAACTTGTTAATGTACAACATTAGCGAGTTTTTTACTGTTATTCAAATGCAAACATGGAAATAACGAGTAGAAAACAAAATCATTCATTCTTACCTTATAGTAATCGTGGTGCAGGCCAGTGCAGTGCACGAACTGATGCCTTCTCCGGTCAGTTCCGCTGAGAGTAAATCTAATGTCCCGCTCTACTGTACAAGACAATGGTTACCTGGAGGGATGTACCACTGTGGGGGGGGGGGGGGGGGGGGGGGGGGGGGTGCTATGGAATAGTCCAAGTGGTAGCAGCTTTAATTTCCCGCTCAACCATAAATCGATGGTTTTTCAACTTGATTGTTGTCACCTTTTCAACTATAAATAGATCAACAATCAACGATGATAGAACAACAGTGAATCAATGTTATTTCAATGTCAGTGTCAGGTTTCATCAGTATTTCAATGTTGTTTCAACATTGGTTTTGTGTTGACATTTCAATCCTGACGATTCTGATGGTTCAGATGGAAAATCAACATCTGTTCAATGTCTCCTTGCTATCTGGGTGGCAGTCTTTGCATGATGTCCACGTCACTGTAAGCTTCTAGCTGACTCTCAGGTGTGACAGGTGTGCCAGCAGGAAAGAGTAATAATAACCTGCAGGATTAAAGGAGTCAGGCTTTGTTCACACAGCTAGGATTGTATTTTACACTGACCCTGGGTCAGTATAAGTATCATACAGTTTAAACGAAGCACTGAAACTTGCACATATTTATTACAGATGCATTGAAGCTAATCGAGATATTTACTGTCAATCTGTGGCTGCGATTAAACACTTTACTGGAAACTTTATTAACTAGTAACTTCATCGAGCCCATTCTCACTCCCGAGGCGTAACATGCTGACGTTTTGTCACGTCCCGCGGCATTCCTCAGGAACGCGAAAGGTGACCTTCTGCGTTCTGATGGTACGTGCTGGGTTATGGCTGAATTCCAGTGGAATGACGGTCCGGTGGTAATATACGTTCCAGCCATGTATTCCAGCCCTAAGCCTAACCTTATCCCTAACCCTAACCATAACCCTATTCCTAACCTTAATAAGGGGCGGCAAGGCGAGAATATCGCTCATCTGGAAGAAATTCCAACAATTTCAAAAAATCATATTTGCTACAAAACATCTCAAAAACATTTGATCTTTTGGATTCTAGTAGATCTAGAGGTGCTTTATCAGTACATTTTTTTTGGCCTTCATATCACTTAGTGCTCCGTTGTGAAAAATCGTCAAAGTTACAATTTTCATTGCAGTACCGCTGGTTTCGGGGGGGCGCCAGCGCTCCATGGAACACCAACTTGGAATGGGAAATTATATTTGGAATTGCCGGTCCTTTTATTTATTTGGATAAATTTGCATGTCACACGTTATCTTTTTTCTGAATACCTTGACAGCATTACACTAACTACATGTAAGCAAGGAAATAACGGGAACTGCGGGAACTGAACACAGTTTATTTAAATTAATAGTTTGACTGTTAAGCCAAGGTGACAGGCATATCTATTTGATCTGTGTGATGTGAAGATTAGTACACGATAGGTGGAATGAACCAAACGAACAGTGGCAGAAAAACAACATCTAAAATAGAAATAGAATAGACAATATTCACAGGAAATCGTATTCCTCATATATATCGGGACTTATAAATGCAATGCTTTGCACCTGTGGTATGCAGACAGACATTATGGTGAGAGTTTTGAGTTGACATTATTGATAAGGAATTTGAATGCAGTTTTATTTACCCATTTCATTTTGCTTGTTATTGTATTGTATTTTGTTATTGTATTTTGTGATTTGATTTGATTTGTTTTGGAACTACTGTTAACGGAAGTCAGTAAATTGACCTCACCTGTTTCCCATCATCATTGTCCTGTTTATTTAAGCCCTCAGTTTCACTCAGTTTCTTGTCTCGTCACCGTCAACTCCTAATGTGTGTTTCCAATCCAGCTCAGTCATTCAGTTCAGCTTAGTTTAGCCTTTTATGTTCAGTTCATCTAGCCACTATGATAAACACTGTAAACTTTCTCAGCTGTCCTGTGTTTGGGTCCTCTCTTTTTCCATCCATTTTAGCTCTGGGTTTGCAACTTATCTGTACTTTAATTTTAATAACTGCACAGTACCAATTGGCAACTAATTTCTATGATGTAAATATGTAAAAAAATAGTGTGCTTCTGTTCTATGTCTGTGTGTTTTTTTTATATGTGTCTTTTTGCTGCTGTTACAACCAAATTTCCCCTTGTGGGACAATTAAAGGATACTCTACATATGTGATGAAAAGAGTTCCAATCAGCCCATAGACCAAAAAGGCATTTTATCAAAGTTGGGGATTAAAGATGGTTTTACCTTTTTACAAGTAGCTTGAAACATTATTTATATGATACAAGGATCAAGAAGTGGTCAATTAAAGATCAATTCAGAATTCAAGATGAATTTGATGATTAGAATATCGGATCTTCCTTTTGGAATGGTTTTAAATCATGATGTTATGGCATAGTATATGGTTTTTAATCTTTTTATGCAATACTTTACAGGTGTGGTGACTAGCATTTCTGAAAAAATTCAGTCCAAAGTGTCATTGAATTAAAGTTTGTAATTCATATCATTTATACTTATCGGGGCAGCTGCTATCACGCTGACATATGTTACAAGACCACATCATCAGATAGTCGTCTGCTGGACTGAATGAGTTAGCAAAGATAATAATCCTTTTAGTTCAGGAGATAGACAGTGGGGAGTCAGGTAGGTGAATCCTTCAGGCAGATGAGTCCTCCAGGTAGGTCAGTCCTTAAAATTTAGAGTGTTTTTTCACAGGAGCTTCTGCAACAAAAGGTATGATAAACTCAGCCGATAAGAGAACACAATGGAGATGGAGACATCATGGAGGAGTATTCATGAAGAAGAGCCCCAGAAAGCTAAATGAAGATCATTCATACCTATATTACTGATTTGGGCCTCGGCAGAGTCCTGATTCTTCTGACTAGGAAATTAAACGCTGGTTTCTGTCATTCTGATTCTAATTATGGAATGGCTCTCAGTGCAAGTCAATGTAACTTATAGAAATTTATAAAAATCCTTTGAGGTTAGGAGGTTGAGAGGGCTGTGGATCAGAGTGAGATGTCAGGTAGGTGAATTCTGATAATGAAATTACATCCTAGTAGTCAAATGACTTTCAAAGGAAGTTAGGGCAATATTCATGACCTAATGGAACAGTTTATAGCTTATAAATCTTAAGTAGTTTGGAAATGATCTTCTAAACCGTCAATCATAGAAATGCTTTTAAGTTAGGCTCAAGAGAAGCATAGAGTGTTTCTTTTTCCATCTTCTTTTTTCAATTGCTATGTGTATATACACTTCTTTGCATTTTGAATATTAGTCATTATTAATTTCTGGCTGTCTTTCACAGTGAGGCTTCATCCTGTCTTCCAGTTGGTCACAGTAGATGGCAGACCCTTCCTGAGCATGGTACTGCTGGAGGTTTCTCCTGTTAAAAGGGAGGTTTTCCTCAGTCAGTGTATATTACCTGTTTTATTGTGAAGGTCTGTGTCTTATATCAGTGTATTCAGTTCTCCCTGTCTCGTCATGTCAATTAGGTTCAGCCATGTTTCCCTCTGTGTGACTCCTCTTATGCTCCTCATGGCACCGTCTGTGTTGTCTCCTTGTGTTTCTGCCATACGTTTTAAGGTTTCAGGTTTTCAGTTTTGTTAATTTTCTCAGTATATGCTATCCTTAGTTTCTGTTTATGCCCTCTCCGCCTCTGTTTGCACCTAACCTCCTGAATAAAACTCCCTGCATTTTGGGTCCTCTATAACAACTCCACACCTCTGTCGCCGCAGCTGTGGAAGTACAGACCAGCCGCATGTGGAGATGCCTGGCCCGTCGGAGCCACCTCCAAGGAGAAAGCAGAGCCGCGCCGCCAGCACGTCTCTCCACAGCAGAGTTTTGGGACTTCAGAGCAGCAAGATGTGGTGAGTGAAAGAGATACTTTTTCTGTTTTTTCAGACATTGGGACTGTTTATTCTGGGGCTGTTTTTTCGTATGCCTAATGGGAATAACGGTGGCTCCCTGATTTTTACCTGTGATCACAGAGACTCCCTTTTCTGAAACCATACCTGAGACTGTCAGCTCTGGCTTTAAAGATTTAAGGGACTGCTGTCCACCTGCATCTGCTCACTCTGAACAGTGAGCTGATTTCACTAAAACTTTTTTTCGTTGAGCCTGGTCATTTGTCAATCTGTGATCCTACTCAGCTCCTACTTCAGCCTCCATCATCTCCCCAGTGTGCAGCCCTGCTATTTGTATTTTCATTGGTTCAGTCTCCAGTGTTGCCGTTGGTTCAGTCTTCAGCTCACTCACCTGCTGCTCAGCTGTCTGCAGTTTAGTCGCCAGCTTGGGCTCGTGTTCCAGTGCCAGCCCAGTCTCCTCCTCTTTGCGCTTTAGCGCAGCCTGCAGGTCAGTTACCTGCCCTGTTGTCTGCGGTTCAGCTACATGCTCAGTGTGCAGCTCAACCTTCTCCCCAGTGTGCAGTTCAATCATTAACGCAGCCTATGGTTCAATCACTAGTTTAGGTATTAACTCAACAGTCAGTACAGTTATCAGTTCATCCACTCAACCATCAAATCAGCTAGCTATACAGCCAGGGGTCCCCACACCTATTGGCCCTGCATCTGCTCCTGCTGGTGACTCAGGTGAGCTAATCCAGCACTCCGTGTCTCCCAGGAGAGCCCGGCAAGCACTTCCTTTGTCCGCTGGGGGCTCTGGAAAGCATTGCTATCACTTAGGTCTTCTGTCTCCACTGGATGATCTGAGGGGCCCATTCAGCCATATTCTGTTCCCGCTAGAAGGTCTGAGGGGCCCGTTCAGCCATCTTCGGTACCTGCTAGAGGGTCTGAGGGGCCCGTTTAGCCATCTGCCTCTGCTGGATGATCTGAGGGGCCTGTTCAGCTGTCTTCTGTTCCTGCTGGAGGGTCCTATGGGCCCGTTCAGCTGTCTTCTGCCTCTTCTGGGGGGCCTGAGGAGATGCTCCATACATCTTGAGTCCCTGCTGAAGGATCTGAGGAATTGCTTCAGCACCTCGTGTCCGCTGATAACTCTGGTGAGTCCTTTCAGCAACCATCTGCAGCTCCCATGCCGTTGCCTGCAGCGCCACCACCGGCTCAAACGTGTGTGACGGCCACATCGCCTGTGGTTGTTACTCCCTTGTCTGGTCCTGCCTCGTCTCAGCCATGTTCAGCACACCGTTACCGGCAGCTTTCCAGGCCATTGGCTGGACATCCCTGCTCCAAAGACAAATTCTCAATCCACTTGTCATCAGATTCCTTCAACGCTATATGTGGTTACAAGTCTAGACTCTGTATTTTTCCATTTTAAGCTTTTCACTGTGAAATTTTCTTCTCATGTGCCTCACTTGGTGTACCAGCCTGCTTTTCCTTAATCATGGACACAAACCTGTTTCCCATAGCATGCTGTTAAATAAATCTTTGAAACTTTGATGTTATCGCAGTATCTGCTTTCAGTCATTAGAATCAGAATACTTTATTAATCCCTAGGAAAATTATGTACCTCAAAACAGCCCTGTAGTTCTGCTAAGACCTCCTCTGACCACCTCCTAATGCTTCTCAGGATGGTTCTCACCTCACAGTCGGCACAGAGCAGGGGGTGAGGTCATTCAGATTGTGATCTGACTGACCCAGTAGAGCAGGGCGATATGACCAAAAATATTTATCACGATACACATTTAAAAATTTGTGATAACGATATAACTGATGATATAATGACAATAGACAAAGTACTTTACAACTCAACAACTTTATTAGAAAAAAACATATATTGATATTTTCACTTAAACAAGCAGCTGATACCAAAAGGCATTTCCAGTGGAAATTCGCAGACTTATCCTCAGCATAACCATGTATAATATCCACAATACTTAAAAAGAGGTTATACACACACAATACGGTAATATTATGTTGAAGCACAGTACGTATCACTCCACGAGGCTCCTGCCTACGATAGCCGTAATGCTTCGACAATCCATCAAACGGTGCGGCTTCGTAGCTTAGCAAAGTCGTACTAAAACATTTGACAGATTTTCAAGCGCCGTGTAGCACATAAAATCGGTTCGAGGTCAGTAAACACAACCAGAATTCATATATCAGGCACATGGGATTATAAGGGGCACTGTCGATTTTCAGAAAAAATAAAGGATTAATTTTAAGTGTGCTGTATTTTCCAAAAAACATGGTAATAATGATGGCCCGCTAGCATGCTCTACCAAAAATAGTGGTTGTTGTGTATCTGACGGACGAAAGCTAAACCAGTTCCACACCACTGAGGTTGCAGCATTTTTACAAACCAATTCTGGTTCATCCGTTTCATTCAACGATCTGCTTTCGCCCTTGTAATTCTCTGTCGCCGCCATGCTTTTTCCGTCACGTGCGTATGAAAACAAAGGCACTGCGCATGCGTGTTTCACCCATATTCTATTTTATATTTCATTTTCTTATCATTGCCCAACATTATACAGGTATTACCATGAATGGTATCATATGGCCCAGCCCTACTACCAGTGTGGAGAGAGAAGAGAAGCTGTATGCATCCTTGGCATTATCGTAGAGCTAATGCCAAGGATATTGTGCAAATGTTGTGCAAATGTTGGCAGTGTGTTGTCCATGGTGACATGGTAAGGTATGTACAGACAGCAAGCCGAGGGGACATTAGAAAACCCACCCCAGCCCGCCGTCTCTTACAGGGGCAACTCTGGACTGAGACAGAGTCCAGGCCCTCTTCAGGAGACTGTTTCCAGAGCCCAAGCCCTGCGTTGAGGTGAGCCAAACTATATCTAGCCGGTACCTCTCAACCTCACGCACTAAATGAGGCTCCTTCCCTGCCAGAGAGGTGACATTCCATGTCCCAATTAACAGTCTTGGTAGTCTTGGGATCAGTCTGCCAGGGCTTCCACTCCTGGCTGCCGCCCGGTACACGGTACACATGCACGCGACTCCTACGACGCCTCCTGCAGGTGGTGGGCCTGCAGGAGAAGGGGCCCATATCCTCTTTTCAGGCTATGCCCAGCCGGGCCCCATGGACTAACGGCCGGCCACCTGACGCTCACCCTTGGGCACCCTCCCGAGCCTGGCTCCAGGCCGGGGCCCTGATAACCCTATCCTGGGAAGGGGAAACTGTTCCCTCAGTGATATTCTAATAAGTTTCTTCTGAATTGCTCTTTGTCTGGTCCCTCACCCAGGTCGAATTTGCTATGGGAGACCCTAGTAGACAGACAACATAGCCCCTGGGATCCCCGCGACACACAACACCCCCCCAGCGATGAGTTAGCAATTTAAATATTGCATCCAATATTTGAGTATGACTCTTTGAATCTTCCTCTCACATGCAACAAATATATTGAGACCCTGGGTTCTGGAGTGTCCTCCTCTTTTTCCATTGCCTTGTTCTTATGAAGAAGCCACCTGGTTTAGGGCATGTGGTGCTCTGTTAAAAAATAATACATTAAGTACATCAGATTAAATGCAGTTCATGTAATGTAGTTCTATATTCAAAGATCAAGTTATTGTGATGAAAAAATGAAAGCATTAGTCATGTGTATTCTATAACTGGAAGATATAGGGAATATAATAAATAAATTGAAAGAATTCGCGATTTGGACTGATTTAATTCTGATTGGTCAAAGCTTTAAATGAATAAGATTTGCACAACTACCATTAGGATTTCTTTAAAATTTGAAAGTATACCTTGTAAAAAAAATCTAACTTTGACTCTGTAGTATTGAATAAAGTGTTGTACGAATATCCACATAAACAAAACCTTGTTATCTAAGTTGCTGTTATTAGCAATGGTGGTAGTAGTAATATATATTAATCAGGAACAGATAATTTTATTAATCTGAAATAGGGCCATTATTTGCCCACACGAACACCTAAAATGTTTATGAGGATAAGATGTACATGTTAGTTGATGCATTCTTTTATTGTGGTAAGTATCTCTGTAAAACAAAGACAAACTGCTCTTGCCTGCAAAGTTGTCCTGTAGGATTCTCATCTTGTAGGCTCAGACCAATGCGTGCTTCATCGTCAGCATTTTGCAAACGTATTTCCACTGCATGAAGCACAATGAATTTTTCAATAAAAACATTGGAATATCATTTGGGACCACCGAATCTGAGGAAATCAAACATATGTAGAACCAACACTTGTACAAACCTGACATTGTTCGTCCTTATTGTTCTGCTTGTGACAGTGACCAGTTCCAAAGATAAGCTGCATACAGAGGAAATAATTATTACTATCTTGGAAGAAGTAGTGATTTTTATTCTCTAAGTGGAAGATCTAAAGATTGCAGTCGAAAAATTGGAAGAATTGTTGATTTGCATGTCTAAATTGGAAGCCCAACTGATTGGGATTAAATAAAACAAAACAAAAAAACAGAAGAATTAGTAATTAGAATAAATAGAATGCTGACTGGACTCACCACTTAACAAATTATACTTCTCCAGACTTTGGCTGACATCACTCTGACATCACAATCTACTAGCAAATCAGATGATCGATTTCTGCTGTCTGTTATAAGACACTGTGACTTGGAATTGGGGATGACTTCTGAGGAATTGTACGTGTCATTAAAGTAGCTGTGTAATCAAATCTACTAATTTGCATATCATCCTTTAGGAATCACATTAGTATGAAATGTGACTCATTTGGAAATCCACATTGTGAAAGAAAAAACATAATTTGTTTCGAATAAAGTTTTGTGTTAAAGTGTGATTAAAATGTGACTTGCTGTCTAAAAGGCCTAAAATGATTAGCAATTCTGCAATTACACTATATATACATGTGAGTACATTATAATTTTGGCCCATCATATTTTGACTCATTTTGGTGCAATTCTTTCCATTACATAGTGTTTGAATATCATAACTGTTGATACTGCCCCAAATTTGTAATGTTTCACTGTGTGGCTGACAGGAAATAGAACCCAAACACAGGACTCATACACGAGGAGGGATGAACTCAGCTTTATTGCCTGAAAAAACACACAGGTACTAAACTAAAACAAGGAGCCATAAACAAGAAACTTAAATCAAAAACCAAGGACACGAGGGAGCTACACAGGGAACACAGGGAACTAGAAGGGGGAGAAAACACACACTTTGAGGGGCTGGCGTGACAACAAACAAAGGTAAAACAAACAATAAATACACAAGGAGAACAAGGAAGATACGGCTAAGGGCAATTACACACATGAAAAAACGGGGAGGACAAAGAGACACACTGGAGGGTGAGAGAGAGAGATGGTGAATGAGGGAGAGGGAGAGAGAAAGTATCTCTGTATAACAAAGACAAACTGCTCTTGCGTGCAAAGTTCTCCTGTAGGATTCTCATCTTGTAGGCTCAGACCAATGCGTGCTTCATCGTCAGCATTTTGCAAACGTATTTCACTATGTGAAGTGCAAATGAAAATTTTAGGAATATCATTTTGGACACAGAATTTTAGAAATCAAACATATGTAGAACTAACACTTGAACATACCTGACATTGATCTTCCTTCCTTCTGCCTGTGATGAAGACCAGTTTTCAAAGATAAGCTAGGACAGAGGAAATAAACATTACTATCTTGTAAGAAGTAGTGATTTTTATTCTATACGTGGAAGATTAAAAATCAGAAGAATGGGAAAAAATAGAAGAATTATTGATTTTTGTTATAAAATTTGAAGGACTAAAGATTGTGATCATAAAAAAATGAAACATGATTTTGATTAGACTTATCTTGAAACAAACCTTTTTCAGTCTGCTGTACTCTCACCACACATCACTGCCCCTCCCACCCAAACTCATGACTACACAGACCTTTACGCCAATCACATGATTATTTCTGCCTATAATACAAGGTACTAGTACTTGGAATTGAAGACGATTCACTTGGAGCCTTTTCTGTAATTACAATAAATAACATCCAGTTAATCTGTTTTGTGAATCTTATTAGTGTACTGTAACTTTAATCTGGAATTATACCTTTTCGAAGAAATGAATGAACTTTTATTGAATAAAGTGTTGTTTGAATCCACAGTTAAAATTGGACATTTAATCTAAAGTGCTTCAAGTAGTCAGTAGGTATATGATAGTATATTACAATGCTGCTCCTCATGTTATGATTCAGCTGCAAATCCTTGCATTATATTGCTCTGAATACCATGGCTGTTGATGGTGTTCCCAGATTTGACTTTTCCCATCCTCCAACAGTGTGAGAAAGAAAACACAGGATTTTGCCATTGAACAACAAGAACTTTATTGAACTTTATCGATTTGACCCTTGTCAGAATTAAATAGTCTGACAGCTGAATATTAGTAGAAATACATTACGTTGCATTTTTTACTTAGTCTTGGGAACAAAAATGAGAATCACATTTGGATTCACCTGTAGTTTTCTTTTCTTGTGTAGTTTGAACCACCATCTTGATGTTACACAAACTGAACTTTGCCATCCTGCATTAACCCAGTGTGAGAATGAAAACCCTCCATTTTGACTTTTTTAAAGAGAAAAAAATAACTTTATTAAACTTAGTTTTAATGTGCATTTATTTGATTAGATGTATTTGTTGAAATGGAGCAGGAGCAAGACCAACAAATAGAATAATATGGCTAAAGCAACTGTTGCAAATAGTATCCACCAGGTGAATGGATCCATTAATCGCTCAGATGTCCACCTACAAAGTTTATGGGAATAAGAAGATGTACATGTTACTGATTTTATTGTATCATTGTGGAAAATATCTCTATAAAACAAAGAAAAACTTTTTCATACCTGCAAAGTTGTCCTGTAGGATTCTCATCTTGTAGGCTCAGACCAATGCGTGCTTCATGGTCAGCATTTTGCATTGGCATTTCCACTGCATGAAGCACAAATGACATTTTAGTTCGTACTACTAAATCTGAGAAATCAAACAGGTGTAGATCTAACACACTGGCACATACCTGACATTCTCAAAGTAGGAATAAGAACAAAAGAAACCAATTTCTAAAGATAAGATGCATACAGATGGAATTATCATTATCATCTTGCAAGGATTAGTAATTTCTATTCTATAAGTGGAAGATCTATCACTTAGAGTAGTGAAATCAAGGATGATTTGTTAGGATTTTTTTCTGTAATTAATGCGACAAACCTAATTAATGGCATTTGCATATCATCCTTGTTAGTGTACTGCAACTTTAATCTGGAATTACACCTTCTCAAAGAAATTAATGAACTATTTAAATAAAGTGTTGTTTTAATCTACAGTTAAAAAATTGGATTTTTAATCTAAAATCCTTCAAGTAATCTGCTGGGCAATCAGTACAAAGAGAAAATGAGCACAATGTTGGAAGCATTAGTGATTTATATTCTAAGAGTGGAAGGACAAGAGATTAATATCATAAAAATGAAAGCATTAGTGATTTTGATTGGCCTACCTAACATTCAGTGAATCAGTTTTGTGAATCTTATTAGTGTACTGTAACCTTAATCTGGAATTAGACCTTTTCAAAAAG
Organism: Pelmatolapia mariae; assembly: GCF_036321145.2. Lineage (NCBI taxonomy): Eukaryota > Metazoa > Chordata > Actinopteri > Cichliformes > Cichlidae > Pelmatolapia > Pelmatolapia mariae. The sequence continues at coordinate 6,875,970 of NC_086229.1, read as the reverse complement.
ATGATTAAACTTGTGTTGTTTTTTTGAGTGTTGTTTTAATCTACAGTTAAAATGGGACTTTTAATCTAAAGTGCTTCAGGTAGTCAGTAGGTATACAATAGTATTATATAAGAAGTACATTACAGTGCTGCTCCTCATGTTTAGATTCAGCTGCAAATCTTTGCATTATATTCTTTTTGAATACCATGACTGTTGACTTTTCCCATCCTCCATCAGTGTGAGAAAGAAAACACAGGATTTTGCCGTTGAAGAACAAGAACTTTATTGAACTTTATCTGAACATTGTTGTATATGAACATCTGTGTGCAGGTGCATGCATGCTTGTGTGTGTGTAGCTATGTTTGTGTGTCTTTAATGGCAGTCATTTTCCTTTCCCATCTGCAACATCGTCTGCCTGCAAGGACAAATGAAGAGAGGAGTTTCTTAGTATTTGTTGTAGTAACTCATTTCATCTGATATTTCATTTCTTGTTGGCTGTGTTACTCTGTTAACTTACATTCACTGGCACACCATCATTGCTGGACTGAGGCTCTTTAACGGCTTCAGAAATCTCCAACTTCCTAGTTTCATCCTGTGACTTTAGGTCATCTTTTTCCACCAGTGGTGGTTTATTGCTTTTCACAGGGTGCTCAGGAATTAGAGTCCTCGGTCTTCTATCCATTTTCCTCTTCTTGTAAGGAGCCCACTTGACTAAGGACTTGCAATACTGTGTTGAAAGAGAAAATATTTTTAAAAATACATAAAATATAAACAAAAACATTAAATGCAGTTCAGATGTTTGGTGGACATAGCGTGGCATGTTTCCAAAGACACACTGCATACAGAGGACATCAGCACAATGTTGGAAGCATTAGTGATGTATATTATATAACTGGAATGTCTAACTGGAATGTCTAGGGATCATAACAAAATGAAAGAGTTAGTGGTTAGGATTGCACTTACCTTGAAACAAATCTTTGCCAGTCTGCTGTACTCTCACCACACGCTGACGTTATTGCTCCTCCCCCCAAAGTTCATGACGAGAAAGATCTTTCAGCCAATCACACGATCTAATTTGCCAACATAGTTGAGGGTACCAATACTTGGAATGGAAGACGACTCGTTTGGAATCTTTTCTGTAATTGAAATAGACTAAAATTAAATTATATTAAATTAAATTAATATCTTAACAGCTTTTAGGAATTTTGTTAGTGCAATGTTTAACTCTTTTGAAATCACACCTTGTTAAAATGATCTTTGATTCTCGAAATTCTTGCTGGTAGATACTCCAATAAAATAACTTCAAACAGACGTGTTTATGAACTTATTGGCAGCAGTACACTAACTACATGTAAGTAAAAATTAACAACTGCAGGAACGTAACAGTTTAATAGAATTTGTAGATAACAATTTATAATTAGACTAATTACTTATCTGGCTATTGGACATACAAAGTTATGTTGCAATGTAGGAAAAAATTATAAGTACAGCATAATAGTTGGTGCTGATGTCAGAGATAAACCATGGTGAAAGGCATTGCCATCTGATCAGTGTGATGTGGAGATTAGGAGACAGGAAAACAATGACATTTAAAATAGAAATAGAAAAGACAATACTACAAAGGAAATAGTATTATGAATAGAACACTTTGAATCTCTTGGCGTTTGACGGAGGTGGTTGCACTTTCTCCTTCTCCCTCTCCCTTATCTTTCCTGTTTGGCTTCTCATGTCTTTTGTATGGTCTTTCTTATTCTCTAACCCTGAGAGAGTCTCCCAGACTTGTTTTCTGTAAACCTAAAGAAGAATTATGGATTTTATCAACTGGTCCCTTAACGAGACTGACAAACTCCTGGTTGGAGCTGGCTCGGACCTGGCTTATAGAAGAACAAGAAGCGGCTACAGCTGTTCAAAATCCCACAAGGCTGGCCGACAAGATAGACGATGGGCAGGGCTGTGAGTACTCAGACTGTGTTTTTTTGACACAATATGGATAAGATCTTGGAAAAGCTCATGGCTCTGCTACATGGATAAGATTTTGGAGAAGAACAACAGGAATTGAGAAACCTGGTGACCAGTGACGGATATTAGAGCATCTATAAATTGGAAGCAGTTTGTTCGCACTAACCAAAACAACTACCATCTTCACCTCATGCCGCCCCCTTGTCACCGACTGGATGCATAAGGCAAAAGCTGACGGGAATAACAATTCTCCTTTGATAACAAGACCGTTTATTGTATCTCCCTCCTCATTCAAGACCACCCGCGTCAACCGAAGATTGTTGACTTTTACCTAACCAAGTGAAGGGAAACTTTCTCTCGGCAGGACACACACACACTCACACTCACACAGACCTACACTTCCCCCCACCCCCCCACCCCCTCCAAATGCCTTCGAAGCTTATGTCTTCTATGTTGTGAGATGTGATGATTCATGTACTGAGGTGTTTCTTTCTGTTCTCAAACTGATCTCCCTGTGTGAGCTCAGACTGGGGGGAGTTCTTTTTTCTCCTCGTCTTTCCTCGTGTTGTGGATTTTCCATTGTTATGCGTCTCTGTCCTGTCTTCCCCATGTTATGTTTGTGTAATGTATGTATGTTCGGAAGGGTAAGATGGCGCTGGCAAAAGGTCGGCAGCCTTAAACCAATTTCCTTCGGGGTCAACCTTTGGTATCAATAAAGTTTTATTGAATTGAATTGATATGCAGACAGAATCCCAGCCGGTCACAGCACATGGCAGCCCCTCTGTGAGCCTGGTAGTGGTGGAGGTTTCTTCCTGTTAATAGGGAGGTTTTCATTACGACTGTTACCATAGGTGTTGCTCACAAAGGCCATAGTCATTTTGTTCTGTTTTCTTGATATTGTTGTAAGGGTCGTTACCTTTCAAAGCAGCTTGAAGAAACTGTTGGTGGAATTTGGCACTATATGGCACTAAACAAAACTGAATTGAATTGAGTTCACATCCTGCAATGAATAATCAATCACCAACCAATTAGATATATATTTCTGACTAATCTTGACCTCTTAACTGTGTGTGTGTGTGTGTGTGTGTGTGTGTGTGTGTGTGTGTGGTGGTCATGTTTGTATGTCTTGCCTAGCATTTATTTTTCTTTCCCATAATTAGAACTCCTCGGCAGCAAAGACAAATTTATGGTGGCGATTCTAAGTGTCTTTTGCAATCTTTTTTTTATTTTATTAATGATTTGTTGTGTTTCTGCTCCCTGAATTTACAGTGGATGGAACATCATTGCTCAGAAACTGAGACCCCTGAAGAGCTGCAACAACCTCCCTGGTTCCAGCTTGATCCACTAACTCTGATTGGAGAACCTTCAAATAAATCCATCTTCTCCATCTTCTCCTAAAAGGTAACAACATGGACTCCTAATTCAAGCCTGTTTCCACTGCCACTCCCCCAAAGTTTGCTGTTATACAACAACCGTTCAGCAAATAAGGGCACTGAATTCTGCTGTCTTTTATAGGATACTGGATCTTGGAAAATAGGAATACCCATTAGGAATTTTATGTGTAACTAATACAACTAACTTAATAACAAGATTTGCACAGCTACCATTAGGAATCATTTTATTTGAAATTATACCTTGTAAAAGAAATCAATAAACTTTGACTCTGTACTATTAAATAAAATGTTGCACAAATGCCCCAAAGTTTTTTTTAAACTAAGCTGCTAATATTATTATTAGTAGTATTTATATTATTAATCATGATCAGATAACTTTATTAATCCCAAAAAGGGCCATTTTTGTCTGCTCATTCACACAACCTATAAAAATTAATAATCATAAATATGAATCCAAACAACCCCTGTCAGTATTTAGTTCTCTAACAGCTAAAGATTAGTACAAATATATTACATTGCATCTTTTACTTAGTCTTGGGAACAACAATGAGCATCACATTTGGATTCACCTTTAGTTTTCTTTTCTTGTCTGCAGTTTGAACCACCATAAATCTTGATGTTACACAAACTTTGACATCCCGCATTAACCTAGTGTGAGAATGAAGACTACGTATTTTGACATTGAACAACAAAATCTTTATTGTCTTTTGCTCAGTGGTTTGTGGATGAACTCATGAAAAGTTGTTGTTGTAATAAAGCAGTAGCAAAATGATCACGTAGAGTGCAATGATCGCAAAAACAGCAATGAGGATTATCCACATGAACAGTTTGTCCAAATGTCCGCATCTGCACCTGAAAGTTATCAGTTTATACAAACAAAATGTAAACATCATTGGATTTATTATAATGTGTAAAATATCAGTGTATAAGAGAAATTGCTCTTGCCTGCAACGTTCTGCTACAGGATGTTCAGCCTGGTGACTCTGGATCTGACCAACAGGTGCTATATTGGGAGCAACGCATTGCTTCTGCATTTCCACTGCAGGAATTACAAATGACATTCCAGGAGCATCAGTTGGGACCACTCAATCTCAGAAATCAAAGAGGTGTAGATCTAACACACTAGCACATACCTGAGATTTTCACAGGAGTAATAAGAAGGAACAAAAGACCCAATTTCCAAAGATAAGCTGCACACAGAGGAAATATGCATTAGTATCTTGGAAGGATTAGTAATTTCTATTCAATAAGTGGAAGATCTATGAATTAAAGTGAAAAAATTGGAATTGAAAGAATTATTATTGATTTGTATTCTAAAATTGGAAGCTATAGGGATAAGGATTTTTTAAAAAAAATAGAATTAGTCATTTGGATAGAAGGAATTGTGATTAGACTTACCGTTTACCAAATCACACCTCTCGGGACTTCTGGTGACATCACTCTGACATCACTCTTGATTAGCAAATCAGACAATCCATTTCTGCAACACATTGCAGGACACTGTAACTTGGAATCAGGGATGATTTCTTAGGAATTTTGTGTAATTAATTCAACAAACCTAATGAATTGCTTTTGGTTATCATCCTTTAGGAATCTTATTAGTGTACTATAACTTTAATCTGGAATTACAAAGAAAAGAATAAACATTTTTTTGAATAAAGGATTGTTTGAATCCACAGTTAAAATGGGACTTTTAATCTAAAGTGCTTCAGGTAGTCAGTAGGTATACAATAGTATTATATAAGAAGTACATTACAATGCTGCTCCTCAAGTTGTGATTCAGCTGCAAATCTTTGCATTATATTCTTTTTGAATACCATGACTGTTGACTTTTCCCATCCTCCATCAGTGTGAGAAAGAAAACACAGGATTTTGCCGTTGAAGAACAAGAACTTTATTGAACTTTATCTGAACATTGTTGTATATGAACATCTGTGTGCAGGTGCATGCATGCACAGGATTTTGCCGTTGAAGAACAAGAACTTTATTGAACTTTATCTGAACATTGTTGTATATGAACATCTGTGTGCAGGTGCATGCATGCACAGGATTTTGCCGTTGAAGAACAAGAACTTTATTGAACTTTATCTGAACATTGTTGTATATGAACATCTGTGTGCAGGTGCATGCATGCTTGTGTGTGTGTAGCTATGTTTGAGTGTCTTTATTGGCAGTCATTTTCCTTTCCCATCTGCAACATCGTCTGCCTGCAAGGACAAATGAAGAGAGGAGATTCTTAGTATTTGTTGTAGTAACTCATTTCATCTGATATTTCATTTCTTGTTGGCTGTGTTACTCTGTTAACTTACATTCACTGGCACACCATCATTGCTGGACTGAGGCTCTTTAACGGCTTCAGAAATCTCCAACTTCCTAGTTTCATCCTGTGACTTTAGGTCATCTTTTTCCACCAGTGGTGGTTTATTGCTTTTCACAGGGTGCTCAGGAATTAGAGTCCTCGGTCTTCTATCCATTTTCCTCTTCTTGTAAGGAGCCCACTTGACTAAGGACTTGCAATATTGTGTTGAAAGAGAAAATATTTTTAAAAATATATAAAATATAAACAAAAACCTTAAATACAGTTAAGGTGTTTGGTGCACATAGCGTGGCATGTTTCCAAAGACACACTGCATACAGAGGACATCAGCACAATGTTGGAAGCATTAGTGATGTATATTATATAACTGGAATGTCCAGGGACAGGGATGAAAATTATGGAAGTTTAGCTATTTGTATTGTACCATTGGAAGGACTAAGGATTAGGATCATAACAAAATGAAAGAGTTAGTGGATTGCACTTACCTTGAAATAAATCTTTGCCAGTTTGCTGTACTCTCACCACACGCTGACGTTATTGCTCCTCCCCCCAAAGTTCATGACAAGACAGATCCTTCAGCCAATCACACGATCTAATTTGCCAACATAGTTGAGGGTACCAGTATTTGGAATGGAAGATGACTCCTTTGGAATCTTTTCTATAATTAAAAAACTAAATGTAATTAAATTAATATATTAACAGCTTTTGGGAATCTTATTAGTGCAACATTTAACTCATTTGAAATCACAGCTTGTTAAAGTGATATTTGATTCTCAAAATTCTTGCTGGTAGATATATAACTTCCAACAAAAAACATAAAATAATAGTTGGTGCTGATGTCAGAGATAAACTAGGGTGAAAGGCATTACCATCTGATCAGTGTGATGTGGTGGAGAACGTAGGTGGAATGATCGACACTAACAATGACAGAAAAAAGAATTTTTATCCAGTTATTGGAGTGTCTGTTAATGGAAGTGAATAAATTGATCTCACCTGTTAAAAGGGAGGTTTTCCTTTCCACTGTCCTCAAAGCCTTTGCTCTTGATGGCCATCATCAGTTTTTTCCTGTTTTCTTAATATTATTTTCGGGTCTTAACCTGAAATTAAGCAGCTTGAGACATCTGTTGGTGTGATTTGTCACTATATAAACAAAATTGAATTGAATTGCATTCACATCTGACAATGAATACTCAATCACCAACTAATTAGATGTCTTTTTCTGACTAACTTTTTCACGGTCAGGACCTGGTAGCAGTGTCGCTGCAATTCTGGTATCCGACCACGTGTCTGGTGGTAGCGAAGGAGCTATGGTGGACTGCCATGTAGCAGTTCCGATGGGCAATGGCGAAGCACGGCAGGTGGTTTGTGATGAGCAGGCCATGCTGGACCTGGATGTCCCTCCTGTGCTCTGACCTCCAGCTCCGACTGAGCGGGCCATTCCTGCATGCTGACCCTCTTGGGCAGAGCGGGCCCCTCTGGTAGCGCCGCAGCTGCAGACAGTTTATCCAATGGTGATGATGGTGTAGCAGCTGCAGGCGGGGGAGATGGTGGTGGAGCAGACTGCCGGTAGATTTGGCGGTGATGTATCAGCAACAGGCAGGTGAAGTGATGGTGGCGTGGTTATGGCAGGCAGTTCAGAGGTTGTGGAGGCGTTCAACTGAGGTGAAATATGACTGCTCAGTTTGGGCAATGGCAGCGATATACAATCCTCAGCAAAACTTTCTAGCTTCTCTTGTTGCTTCTCAATCTTCTTCATCCTTTTCTTCTTTTCTTTTGTGTTAATCCAGCTAATGTTATTAATGACATCTACATATCATCCTTTAGCAGCCTTGTCTGTATAAAATGTGAGTTATTTGGAATTACAAGGAAATCCATGAATAATGATTGGCAAGCAAACAAAGACACACAATTTTCAAATTGAACAGAAAAGTTTTTATTATTGCATTTGGCATTTGTTGTCAAGAACTTATGTATATCAGTATTTCTCTTTTTTTTTTAAGTTAAAAGTAAAAAATAAAACCAATTGTTAAACATAACAAAAAGACCTCACATGACCAAAATGATTAAAATAAATATATAAAAAAAGAAACAGTCAGAGTGTCTGTATAAAATAAGTAAACAACAAAAAACCTCACATGATCACAACGTTTTCAAAAATGTAGTAAAACAAACATCAAAGTAAAATCAAAAACAACCGAAAAACTCTTTTCCTCTGAGTCTTTGTATGGCTTTTTGTCTTTTGTTGGTATCTTTAGGTGGGTCATTGTTCTTGTTACTTCTGAGCATCTTTGGACTTAACAGCTGTCTTGCAGTCAGGCTCTTTGGTCTTTTTCTTTCTTGCTTGTTGCCTTCTTGCTTTCTTTCTTTGCTTTCATCACACTTTGTCAAAGACCTTTTCTGCGTTAGAGACTTTTTCCTCTTTTTTGGGTGTGCCAATGGAGACTCATAGCTAGTCCAAGGGCCATCTTCTTTTACTCTAACTGTGTCTTTGTTTTTAATTGTTCCTTCTGCTCTCAAATGGCCTTTTTCCTTGGCAGTCGTCTTTGTCTGTGGTTCATTTTTATTTTTGCCTATGTCCTCTCTGTTCAAAGCTTTGATTTTTTTCTGTAGTTTTTCTCACTAGTCCACTGGAAACGTCTTGGTCTCTGTCTGTTGTGTTCACCAAGTGACCATTTTCATCTTCAGGTTTGTCTTCTTCATTATCTGTAGTCACTGTTTGTATACTGTTTTCATTTTCACTCAAGCTTTCTGGCCTCAAGGCTTCATTGTCTTCATCTCTTGTCTCTGTCTGTGTTTGGTTCACACCCTCTGTTGTTTCGTTTGGTCTTACAGCTTTTTGCATTTTTCTTTGGATTGCAATTCTTTCTGACATAATTTTAGGAGATTCCCAACATGTATTCTTCTTTTTAAGAAATTGAGTACGACTATAGAAATGTCCTGTGTCCTTTGTGGCTTTTCCTTTTTCTTTAGCATTATCTTTACCTTTGGTGGATCCCAATGTACCTGCTGCTGTAAGGTCAATGTGTTCAGAGTTATCATCATAATCTTCACCTTCACTACTCTCTGTAGTCACCATCCCTGGCATATCTTCATCACCTGTTGTGTCTTCTTCTACCCTCACTCCTGCTCTTCCCCTGCCACTCTGTTTATGTGGGTGTTTTCCAGATGTGTTTCTTGCTGCCGGGTCAATGACTTTCCTGACTTCATTGTTACTTTCATCTTTGCTGCTGTCTGTGTCATTGGTGTTTGCATGCAGTTTTGTCTTCTTTTTCACAATTTCTCCTCTTGTGGCATTTTGACTAGACTTTCTTTTCTTCAGTCCAGCATATCTTCTCTCCAACACATCTTCATTGTCTTCTGAGGTTGTAGATTCCTCAGAGTCTCTGCTTCTATTGTTCACAGCAAGTGCCTTTGCAGCATTATTGCGGCACTTGAAGGCTTCGTCAAAGTTTAAATCTGCCTCATAAAATCTCGCCGCAGTTGCATCAGAATGGCACATCATCCGATGGACTTGTACCTTGCTTTGGGTTCCCAAGGATCTCCCACTCTACAAATGTAAACATTAAATAATGTTATTAACATTTGACATTTTCAAGATTTGCAGAGCTAAGGACAGAACCACAAAAAGAAATACAACAGAAGACAATATAAAGAAAAAGAAATGTCCTTTCAACATTAAAACACTGGGAGTAGAACCCTTTTTTTAAACTAAGGGTGACTGTTTCATATCATCCCTCTAAAAGGATAGGAAGGAAAAAACACTGAATCACCATAAAGTGGAAACTACTCACAAAAGTGCTGATGCTGCTCCTAATCATAGAGAAGGTTGGTTTTCCTGGAATACCAAACTTCCTCCATGCATCTTGAAATGAAGTCAACATCCTACAATAAGGCCCTCCATGAGTGTTGGCAAAAATCAATTGTGATGATCCACCAGGGTATCTGTGGCGGTGGTACGCAAAGCGGTGAAACCATATGTATTCGTCTTTCGTTAGGGGAACAAGTGCATGGCCAAATGTTTCTTTGGTCTTGTGTTCTTTTACCTGTAAAAGAATCAGCAACTAAATAACATTGCACACAGTCATTGATGTCGCTGGTAAGAAAGAATCTTTAATCAGAGAGAAAAAATAATTTCTTAATGATTTTACTCTGATTATCCGCCGGCCATCATCATCCACTTCAGCAGTGCCAACTTCCTCAACTGTCATATTTGATATGACGCCTCTTCTGTGCCCAGTTGTGCAGATGACAAATCCAGCCAGAAGACCATAGAACCAGTCTAGGTTCTTAGTTGTGGGATTTTTCTCAAGAACGACTATTGAGTAACATAGAGGTTGCACGGTAAGACACAAGGGATAGGGGAGTATATCCCTTATACTGGTAAATATTCCCCCTAATATAATCCTATATAAACATCACAAATGCTACTGTTTGTATATGTATTATATATTTGAACAAAAATCAAAAGTCCAACAAGTGATTATAAATGAGCAGTCTGTTATAATTGAAAGCAAAAAGTTCTGTCATATATTTCTGTAAATCTGAGATTCTGAACTACATATACATACAGATTACAGCTGGTAAGTAAATATTATATAATTTCTCTTTAATAAAGACATTATTGGGGTTATTAGAGTTGTCTTTATGAACAAATGAACTAAACACTTACCGAGTGCTTCAGGGATGAGTGTGGTGGCCGTCTTGAGAAAATCAGTGATGTGGGCAGGATCTACAAGCATTTCTAAAAGACACAGAATGTGTTTATGTTCTTGCAGCTCCAGTCATGCTCATTCATGCTGCACGCAATGTTGTAAATATAAAACAAGTTGTATTTTAGACCTAATACAGATTTTTATGATGTATTGAATTGAAATTGCTAATCCAAGCAACCAATGATTTATAAAGAAAAATCCTGAAAAACATCAGGGGTGCACAAACTTTTGCATACCACTGTACGTATACAATGCACAAAACATATACTTATATACAATTTATACTTAGATTTATACTTATAGATTATAACATTTTGAGTCCTTGTTCCTCACTACATCACAGTCATGATATCATGACATTTATAAATAATTTATTTACTGCACATTCTAGGTAACAACTAAGTAGTAAAGTTGGATCTTACGTGATTTTTTGATCCGGATGTCTTGCCTGTGGGTTTGTAACTCCCTTCTGCTCTTCTTCATTTCTGACTGAAGTGCAAATAAAGTCCCCTTTAAAGCCTTACGGGAGACTCTGACCTCTGGCAGTTGTGCATCAATCAGAAATTGCAAGAACGCCCTCACATTTCCAATCCAGATCCTTTTGGTTGTTACAGCATATTTATTCAGATCAGTTGTCCATCTAAAAAAGGCCCACAAACAAACACAAATCAGTAATCAGTTCTTTTATATTATTGAGATCACTGTATCTGGTCTTTAAGTCTGACATCATAAGCCATGTCTGGGCCCAAACTCCGCTGCAGGTCCCTAAGTCAAATGATCACTGCAGCATTACAGAGAGTTGAAAAACTGTCTAAGTTCTTTAATCTGTAATAAAATGATCAGTGTGGATGCTCTACCAGGTGTAACAAGTAAGTTTAACATCCAGGCGTCCATGAAAACAGAATTTATGATATTCAACGGAGTTAAAAGTTAGCAGGGAGTTAGCTTGCTAGCTTCCATCTAAATATAATATACCATGTTCTGACTGAGAGATTTATGAAACAAATTAAAACGTACTGCAATCACTTCCAGCGTAAATGAAGATAAGAAAGTAAAAGCAGCGAGTTTTTTAGGGTTCTGAAGTTGGACTAGCTGGTATATAAAGATGTGCTACATGATCGCTAGTGCGACAAAGCTATGTTAGCATAACATAAACAGTAAAGCTGGCGGACAAACGCTAACGAATGGAGGACTTTTTTTCACTAGATAAAAGTTAATGTAAGAGTGCCCAGTGCCCTAGGGACAAATGCAATCGCATGGCAGGTTGCTGTAAACGGACCAAACTTCAGTCAGGAGAACCACCGAGATCCATCCACAATATGAGGTTAGTCAATAGTATACTGCTGCATGGGCTAGGCTGTAGTTACATCGTAAGGGTTTAAAAACTGAGCTTAATAAAAACCGAGAGAAGCTGACAGTAATCACTGACTGTTTTTAGGGACTTGTTGAGATTAAATAGAACAAGATACAAAGCATTAAAACATGTTAAAAACACAACAGCCTTATTAAATGCAGACCACTTTAGGCCCAGAAGCAGAATTCGTCACATCATCATTTAAAGACCATATTGATATATCACAGAAATTTTAAAAAATGTACTCAGTCAGTCTTTCTCTGTTGTCCATAAATGCAAACGTCATTGCAGGGACTTGATTGTGAGACAGGAAATATGCCCAGGTACGGACATGATAGACCCGTTGTTTGGCATTGTCGATGTCCTTTTTACTTGTCCCACAAATGTGCTGAAACCAAGCATTCAGGACTTTCTCTGTTTAAAATACAGTGTAGTAACAAAATAGCAATTAGAAGTGTCATGACAAACTGATGAAGTACAGAAAACATTCTTCTAATTCAGTTGGTTGACAAGGATATTTGGAAGATATTGCTAATTAGTAGTATCTGTTTAATTAGCAGGAAGTGAGTTCGTACATAGAACAACCAGTTCCAAAAATTCACATTATACTACAGAAGAAAAAAACATTTTTGCTAAATAATTCATACCAAATTTAGGAAGCCGGGCTGTTGGGTCAGGTTTTCTTCTTTCAAATTTCTGGCGCTTTGGGGGGTTGAGAGGTTTAAGGCCAAGTTTATCCTTAGTGGATTTCAGTCTTTTCAGTTTCCTTTTCAGAAGTTGAAGTAACAAATCCTGTTCTTTGCACTTTTTGCACTTCTGATGTTGGACTTGAGCATCATCTGACTGATTGACAGGGGAATGGACTGAGCTGTCTTGTCTAATCTCTGCACGATCTTCATTGGTATCACTGCTATCTATTCGCTCTTCTTGATCACTGCTTTCAGTCAGCTGCTCTATGTCCAGTGAGGTCACCATTGGAGGCTGTGGATTTGAACGTCTGAGAGCTTTGAGGGCTTTCAGATTAGCCAATCGTTTCGCTGTCCTTATTACTTTCTTCTGATCTGATTTCTGAAAGGGTATAAACAATAGGACAAGCAATGTTTGAGAAAGTTTGTGAAACATGTTGCAAAAAATACATTCTAATTTCACAACAAAATGTAAACTATACAAAACACTAACCTCAATATCACAGTGGACATTTTGCAAGTGCTTGTCCAGTCTTATACGGCTTTTAGCTTTACATACTGGACAGTCCAGCCTGCCCCTGTAACTGCATATCACATCCAGTTTTTTACAACTACCACTTTAAATTGTTGCAATGTTTTGTCATATACTTTATGACAGTGACTTACACTGTAGAGCAGTAATTTAGCAGTAAATGTAATTCTTCTTTGTTTACAACATGGTGGTATGTTTTAAAATGCTGCCCAACTGCAACATATGGAATCAAGCATATTGGGCATTCTGTCATCTGACGTGGCATTTTTCCTGTAGAGATGAATACACATCAGAACAGGTGAATTATTTGTTGAATTATTTATAGTTATTTGCCCGCAAGTCTTCAAATTGAGGTGTACACTTCTCAATACTTGACCAAATATTAAAGGAATTAAAAGAAAACCTTGACATAATAAAAAGCCTGCCACTTTTAATAGGTGATTAAAATAAGTTTCAAGTCTTTTGTATTTTTTCTTAAGTTATGGACCAGTTATTTGGAGAACCCACCTGGAATAACTATGGAATGCGATACTAGTGAATGAATTAGTCTTTTAAATTGGTAAAATTAACCCAATCTTTGATCTTATTTTTGAAAATATTATAACCTCTGAATTGTCTCATTACAACTTCTCATTCTCAAAATAAAAGAACCCTTAGATCCCTTCGACCCTTTGGCCTCAAATTGTCCCAGAAGAGCCTGTTCAGGGGTTGGTCTAATTCAGAATGGTAGGTTAATTTGCTACATTTTCTCTGAATTAATGATTGTAATTAAGACACTAAAAGGTGAAAAACATTTATTGATTTTTCAATTCCATCAAGGCGCTTGACATCATTATTTTAAAATACATGTACACATGAATCCTCAGCAGATGCAGCCAATGCTGAACCATTTAAAATGGCTTCATTTGACTTAGAGCTTTCATAACACTTCCGTGAATTTATATTGAACTTAAATAAGGTGATTCCAATTTTTTAAAGCAGTATTTTTCCTGACAGTTGTTTTTTTTTTTAAAAGCTGTCTCTTTCAAAAAATAAATAAGTATAAGTTTTGATAAAGAAATATATGTGTAAATATGCAGTTCCACTAATGTGTATATGAATGTTTACTCACTGTTGAGCTTAACTCCCCTTCACGTCCAAAGGACAAATCTATAGTCTCTCTACAAAATAATGTTTGACTTGTAAAACAATTTGCAGACAGTATGTTTAAAACAAATTCATTATGTGTCTAATCTTAAATTCTTAAAGGTTAAGATGTATACCTCTAAATTCATGATATAATTACAAAATAACTAAAATAATTACTTTGAATGGGGAAATATGTTGTTTAAACTTTTAGTGATATGTATTTATTTGTTGGAATAGTTGTTACTTTGGATACAAGACTTGGAAGAATTGGGGAATAATACTTAAGGATTAGAAGAATTGGAGATTTGAGTGGATGAATAATTGATTTAAATTTCACTTACTTTGAAACAAATTTCTAAAAATGGATTCAGTTTGACTAATCATTACAGAGTCCTTCAGCAAAGAAGAGCTGTTGAAAAAAGATGTTAGTGTGGTTGAATGGCTATTAAAATAAATTCAATAAGTGCTCACAGAGAATTACATATGTCTTAACGTGTGGTGCTACAAGGTATAAAGGTATGAACAAGTATTGCATTTTGTTACTCACTTCTTCCTTGACTGTAGACTTTAATTATGAAAGGCTCCCCCCCCCCCCCCCCCCCACACACACACACACAAGAATGATAATATAAATCACATTAGTGATTTATATACAATACTTGGAATTATAGTATTTAAATGGGACACAAGAGATTAGGGATTTGGATGTTCCAGTTGGAAAGAATTAGTTAATTTTATCTAAACTTACCTTTATGTAATTCCACCATCTTCAATTTAATGAACACTAACAGCTCTGGATATACTCTATGGGGATCTTAGCATTCAGATCTTTCAACCAATCATGCTCTCTGCTTTGGTCATGTGATTTCTTACCAATAATTTGATTGATTTCCACATCTTCCTCTAGGAATTTTGATAGTGTGAAGTATCACTCATTTGGATTTATAACTTAGAATGTCTTTTCAGCATACATTAGTATATATAAATATCCATAGCATAAACATGAGAAAAATGTTCATTTGGAATTACACCCTTTAATACATCAAATAAATCAGTGAATAAATGTAATTAGTCGTTTAGTGTGGGTAAGACTACACATGCTTTATGTAAAGCATTATTTTTGCCTGCTTTATTTATTCTTAGCCACAACACTGGCCATAATTTTCCTAAATCACTCTCAACATAGTCAGGTCACTCTTGGTCCTGGATTGTTGATTACCTGACAGGACAACCACAATAAATGCATCTTCAACACAAGGTGTCTGACAAGGTGATCAGCAACACAGTGGCATCACAAGAGACGGTCCTCTCCCCTTTCTCTTCACCTTCTACATCACAAACTTCAGCTACTGCACAGAGACCTGCCATCATCAGGCGTTTTCTGATGACTCTGTGGTGGTTGGCTGCATCACTGAGGGTGATGAGTGCCAGGCTGTGGCGCACCCCTTTGTCATGTAGTCTGAGCAAAATCCTCTGCAGTTTAAAGTGAAAAAGACCAAAAAATTGATTTTGTACTTTAGGAAGACCAGGAAACCTGTGACCCCTGTTTTAATCAAAGGGGTCAATGCAGACATAGTGGAGCACTGTAAATATAAGTACACACTGAAAATAAACTGGACTGGGTAAAAAACACCACTGCACTCGAGAGGGCCCAAGTAATTTTCTGAGGTGGTTGACGATTTTCTATGAGTTTGTTGTGGCCAGTGCCATCCTCTTTGCTATTGCATGCTGGGGCAGCAGGTTGCAGTTTGCAGATGCCAACTGGCTCAATAAACTGGTCCACAAGGCCGATAATGTTGTGGGACAGTCTGAAACAAGGACAATGCTGGACAATGCCAGCCACCCCATGACGTGCTGGTGACAGGAGTATGCTCAGTGAGAGGCTGAGATTACCCATAATGCCCCACTG